>NC_133148.1:30186779-30542612 GCF_048418815.1 Hemitrygon akajei
GCTTCACACCGCCTGCTCACACAGACAACTGATCCTGGGCCCAACTGACAGCCTGGGAGAGTTTATATTCACAGATCTCCTTCATCACCCATCCACATCATTGGCCTTCAAGGATGGAGTGGAGGCCTAGATTCTCAATGTCCCTCACCATTTCAAGGATGGAGTGGAGGCCTAGATTCTCAATGTCCCTCACCATTTCAAGGATGGAGTGGAGGCCTAGATTCTGAATGTCCCTCACCACTTCAAGCGTAGAATAGAGGCCTAGTCTCTCGATGCCTTTCATCCTATGTCCACGGCACTGGACCGAACATGGAGCATGGAATGGACGTCTGATCTCCAACTCCTCTACATCCCTGTTCCTAAACAGTAAACCTGACCCCTAGCACACCTTGCTACCAACAATACTATCCCTAAAAACTTAAAAAAACAACTAAGTCTATGTCACTGACAATGCCAGCATTTACTCCTCATCTCTAATTGACCCTGGAGTAAGGATAGCGTAAATTTTCTTTCTTCTGCCTTCCTCCCTTCTTAAAGAGTGGAGTGACATTTGTCATCTTTCAGTCCTTCAGAACCATTCCAGAATCTAGTAGTTCTTGAGAGATTATTACTAATGCCTGCACAATCTCTTCAGCTAGCTCTTTCAGAACCCTGGGGTGTACACTAGCTGGTCCAGGTGATGTATCCACAGTACCTTCAGACCTTTCAACGTCTCAGGCAACTTCTTCTTGGTAATAGCAACTACACTCATTTCTGCTCCCCACGCACTCTCGAATTTCCAGTAGACTGCTAGTATCTTCATTAATGAAGACTGGCGCAAAAGAAAAGTTTTTCCGCCATTTCTTTGTTCCCCATTACTGCCTCTCCAGCATCAATTTCCAGTGGTCCAATATCCATTATTGCCTCTCTTTTCCTCTTTATATAACTGAAAAGAACTTTTGGTATCCCCATTGATATTTTGGCTAGCTTTCCTTCATATTTCATCTTTTCTCTTGTTATGGTTTCCTAGTTGCCTTCTCATGGTTTTTAAAAGCTTCCCAATCTCTAACTTATCACTATATTTTGCTATATTATTTACTTTAATGCTGTCTTTGATTTCCCTTGTCAGACACGGGTTGCCTCATCCTCCCTTGAGAATGCTTCTTCCTCTTTGGGGTGTATCTATCCTACACTTCCAGATTGCCTCCAGAAACTCCAGCCATCATTCTGCTAGTGTCCCCTTACAATCAACTTTGGCCAGCTCCTTCCTCAGGCCTCTGTAAATCCGTTTACTCCTCTGATGCATCTGATTTCATCCTCTCCCTCCCAAACTGCCAGGTGAGTTCTAACAAATCACTGCCTCCCGAGCATTCCTTGAACGTTAAGCTATAACTCGCAATAAATAATGAGAACGTGAGATAATGAGGTAAAAGAGTCCTTAAAGTGAGATCAGTGGCAGTGGTTACATCTCAATGATGGAGCAAATGAGTGTTGTTATCCCCTGATGGTTGTAGTAACTGTTCTTGAACCTGGTGGTTTGAGTCCTAAGGCAACTGTAACTTCTACACAATGGCAGCTGCAAGAAAAGACATGGCCTGGGTGGTAAGGATCTGACAATTGATGCAGCTTTCCTACGGTAGAGTTTCATGCAGATATGCTCAATGGCTGGGGGGAGCTTTACCAGTGATGTACTGAGCCAAGTCTATTGCCATATTGCTTTGCCATGAGGTTGGTAAAGAGCAATGATAAAGGATCTATTACTTTCCCGGTGTATACTTTCTCTGGCTTCCAGCTGGGTACAGGTATCGATTTTAACCGATGTGTTAATGACAAACTCTCAAGTCAAGTCAAGTCACTTTTTATTGTCATTTCGACCATAACTGCTGGTACAGTACACAGTAAAAACGAGACAATGTTTTTCAGGACCATGGTGTTACATGATATAGTACAAAAACTAGACTGAACTACGTAAAAAACAACACTGAAATAAAACTACACTAGACTACAGACCTACCCAGGACCGCATAAAGTGCACAAAACAGTGCAGGCATTACAATAAATAATAAACAAGACAATAGGGCAGTAAGGTGTCAGTCCAGGCTCTGGGTATTCAGGAGTCTGATAGCTTGGGGGAAGAAAATGTTACATAGTCTGGTTGTGAGAGCCCGAATGCTTTGGTGCCTTTTCCCAGAATAATGCTGTTTCCTTTGTGGATGCAGCGTGTAGTGTAAATGTCCGTAATGGCGGGAAGAGAGACCCTGATCATCTTCTCAGCTGACCTCACTATCCGCTGCAGGGTCTTGCGATTCGAGATGGTGTAATTTCCAAATCAGGCAGTGATGCAGCTGCTCAGGATGCTCTCAATACAACCCCAGTAGAATGTGATGAGGATGGGGGGTGGGAGATGGACTTTCTTCAGCCTTCGCAGAAAGTAGACGCAGCTGGGCTTTATTTGCTATAGAGCTGGTGTTGAGGGACCAGGTGAGATTCTCCGCCAGGTGAACACAAAAAAATTTGGTGCTCTTTACGATCTCTACCGAGGAGCTGTCGATGTTCAGCGGGGAGTGGTCGCTCCGTGCCCTCCTGAAGTCAACAACCATCTCTTCTGTTTTGTTCACATTAAGAGACAGGTTGTCGGCTCTGCACCAATCCATTAGCCACTGCACCTCCTCTCTGTAAGCTGACTCGTTGTTCTTGCTGATGAGACCCATCACGGTCGTGTCATCGGTGAACTTGATGATGTGGTTTGAGCTGTGTGTTGCAGCATAGTCGTGGGTCAGCAGAGTGAACAGCAGTGGACTGAGCACACAGCCCTGGGGAGCCCCCATGCTCAGTGTGATGGTGTTGGAGATGCTGCTCCCGATCCGGACTGACTGAGGTCTCCCGGTCAGGAAGTCTAGGATCCAGTTGCAGAGGGAGGTGTTCAGGCCCAGTAGGCTCAGCTTTCCAATCAGTTTCTGAGGGATGATTGTGTTGAATGCTGAACTGAAGTCTATGAACAGCATTCGAACGTACGCGTCTTTTTTGTCCAGGTGGAGGGTGATGGCAATGGCGTCATCTGTTGATCAGTTGGGACGGTACGCAAACTGCAGGGGATCCAGTGAGGGAGGCAGCAGGGTCTTGATATGCCTCATGATGAGCCTCTCGAAATACTTCATGATGATAGAGGTGAGTGCAATGGGACGGTAGTCATTTAGGCAGGACTGTGAAGACTTCTTCGGCACGGGGACTCTGCCATCTTCATCAGGGATAATGCTTAGTCCAGTGATATATATATATGTACCCCATCATCTGTCCCTCCTGATTGGTTAATCTTCATCCAATCAGGTTTCCGCTGTTCCACCATGCTTACAGCCGAATTCCAGTTCTTACTTAGAGTGAAACCTTCGTCCTTGTTAGACATTACAATGCTGTAGGACTTCGACAGCACAAAACTACTGTGCCGTGCCAATGGCTTTTGGGACCACCTGGTGAAGGAAGCTATTGAAATAAAACTAGAGAAAAAACAATTTTAACAAAGACGAAGGTCTCGCTCTAAGTAAGAACCAGAATTCGATTGTAAACAAGGTGGGACAGCGGAACTCGAGGAAATCTGCAGATGCTGGAAATTCAAACAACACACACAAAATGCTGGTGGAACACAGCAGGCCAGGCAGCATCTATAGGGAGAAGCACTGTGGACGTTTCGGGCCAAGACCCTTCCTCAGAACTAACCGAAAGGAAAGATACTAAGAGATTTGAAAGTAGTGGGGGGAGGGGGAAATGCAAAATGATAGGAGAAGACCGGAGGGGGCGGGGTGAAGCTAAGAGCTGGAAAGGTGATTGGCGAAAGTGATACAGAGCTGGAGAAGGGAAAGGATCATGGGACGGGAGGCCTAGGGAGAAAGAAAGGGGGAGGGGAGCACCAGAGGGAGATGGAGAACAGGCAGAGTGATGGGCAGAGATAGAGAAAAAAACAAACAACTAAATATGTCAGGGATGGGATAGGAAGGGGAGGAAGGGCATTAACGGAAGTTAGAGAAGTCAATCAGCGGATTGGGTGAGGACTAACCAATCAGGAGGGACGGGTGATGGGGGTATGTATACCAGCGGACTGGACATGCCTAGGCATCAACCCAGATGAAGGTGGCAGAGTTTGCCATCGAAACCCGAGAAGAGTTCATTAGCAATGATACAGATTACAATACTAGACCCAGCACTTTATGATTACGCAGAAGCCAAAGCTGGGGTCCCTTTATTTTTTTGAATAAAGTAAAGTCAAGTGTCTACAAACTGACATGGTACATTAACAGGCAATTAATGCACAGCTTCAGATCCATTACTGCTGTTATATAATGTCCTGGACCATTAATTTATACAAGAGAGAATTAAGTGTGATATGTGGTCTGTTTCCACAGTATCCCTTCAGGCAATCTCATTTGAGAATATCGCAAGGATTATGTAATTAACTGCTAGATATGCGTGAATTATATCACAGTAATAAAATCTACTTGATCAGGCAATAAGTAGCACACTTAATAAATGGACCAATTCTGTGGAATGGGACTTTTTTTTAACTCAAACGCTGTTCCATCACAGCTTAAATTGAAATTGGAGAACACCATAAAATGGTTTCACTCTCCGAAGCAGAATCTGAGCTCACACAGGCAACTGATGAAGGGGAAGTGTCAAAACCCGAAGATTCATCTCCATAAGTTAGACACCTGAAATTGAAAATATCGGTAACTTATTTTCTGGTTATTTCATTAGATTTTAAATTGGAGGCACTCAGCTGGAACCATTTAAAAATTATTCCAATCAAATTAATTGAACTAATGTCCTCTTTAAACATCTTTTAAGAATCTTTTTTTCTCATTCTAATCCTTACGGAAATGAGATCGAACTTTTTCTGGAAGTGAGATTGAACCTCTTCTGCTGTGCTAACTTTTTGAAGGCTTTGCCATGCCTGAACAAAGGTTAGTGAAACTTCCCTGGTTGACATGTTGGCAGGTCCCGGTTGCTGTTGCGGGAGTGAAGTTGCTGGAGGAAATTACTGGTAGATACAAAGCAGCTTCTTTATTTGAGAAAGCAAGGTACAGCAGGCATCATATGGAGATGCTTTCAGTGGGAAGGTCTGCTGGCCCAATTTGGCCCTATTTTATACACCAAACGTCAAAGGACAACTCCGTATTTACAAAACACAAAGTGCACTGCAGATGCTGTGGTCAAATCAAGACGTACAAACAAGCTGGATGAACTCAGCAGGTCGGGCAGCATCCGTTGAAAGAAGCAGTCAACGCTTTGGGTCGAAACGTCCTGACGAAGGGTTTCGACCCGAAACGTTGACTGCTTCTTTCAACGGATGCTGCCCGACCTGCTGAGTTCATTCAGCCTTTTTGTCCGTATTTTCAATGTTGACTCCCACTCCATTGAAATTCAAATTTATGCTCATGGCTACTTTATTAGGCACACCTGTACACCTGTTCATTAATATAAATATTCACTCAGCCAATCATGTGGCATCAACTCCATGCATAAAAGCAGGCAGGCATGGTAAGGCGATTCACTTGCTGTTCAGACCAAACTTCTGAATGGGGAAGAAATGTCATCTATGTGATTTTGACCGTGGAATGATTGCTGGTGCCAGATGGGGCAGTTTGAGGATCTCAGAAACTGCTGATCTCCTGCGATTTCCACACACATCTAGAGTTTACAGAGAATGGTGTGAAAAACTAAAGCATGTCGAAGTTGTTTATGAGACATTGGGGAGGCCTAATTTGGAATATCGTATGCAGCTTATGTAAATAAGGTTGAAAGAGTTGAGAGAAAACTTACAAGAATGTTGCTGGGTCTGGAGGACCAGAGTCATAAGGAAAGATTGAATAGGTTCGGCACAGTCCAGAAGGGCTGAGATGGCCTGTTTCTGTGCTGTAATTGTTGTATGGTTATATGGTTATAGGTTAAGACTTTATTCCTTGGAACGTAAAAGATTGAGAGGAGATTTGATAGAGGAATACAGAATTACGGGGGGGGGGGGGGGGGGGCGGTATAGATAAGGTAAATGCAAGCAGGCTTTTTCCGTTGAGGGTGAGTGGAACTATAGCCAAAGGTCATGGGTTAAGGGTGGAAGGTGAGAAGATTGAGGGGAACATGAGGGGAAACTTCTTCAGTCAGAGGATAATGAGAGTGTGGGACGAGCGGCCAGCGCAAGTGGTGCATGCGAGCTCGATTTCAACGTTTAAGAGAAGTTTAGATAGGTACATGGATGGAGGGCTATGTTTCCGGGTACAGGTCAATGGGAGTAGGCAGTTTAAATGGTTTCGGCATGGACTAGATGGGCCAAAGAGCCCGTTTCTGTGCTGTACTTTTCTATGGCTCTATGTCTCTATCCAGTGAGACGCAGCTCTGCGGGCAAAAATACCATGTCAATGAGGTGGCTCTGAGAGCCAGCATATATTGAATGGGCCGAATGTCATCCCTCCATATCACAAGAAAATATGAAATGTTAGTGATCAAGGCCAGAGAACGGCCAGACTCATTCAAGCTGACAGGAAGGCAACAGGTCACTCAAATAACCACACGTTACAAAGGCAGCGGGCAGAACACCGTCTCTGAACTCACAACACGTTGAAGCTTGAAGTGGATGGGCTACAGGAGCAGAAGGGCATGTCCATACACTCAGTAGCCACTTTATTAGGTGCAGGAGATACCTGAGTGCCTACTGAGTGTATATGCTTCCGATTTTTCTTTTAGTAATTCCGTGCCTGTTTCCTTTCCTACCAACTGCACACTGCCTGAAAAAGGAATTTTCATGTCTCACCTTGTCCTTTTTTTCATTGTTAATTCATATTTACTTATGATAGAGAGGGAGGGCTCAGCCCGTTGACTCTATGCTATGCTGAAACTATTACTGATTCAGGGCAATGGACCTTCTGAAAATTGACAAAAAAAACAAGGCAATCATCAAGATACTGGCCCTAAACTGTGGCAAGTACCCAAGACTAGATCATTTGCCTCTGAGTGTGTTAAAGGAATTGGGAGACCATTACAGAAAGCAGAGCCACAGCTTTCCTCAAGCTTTCAATTCAATATCAGATCATTTAGACTGGGAAACTGCAAATTTTTCTCCACTGTGCAGAAATGAGAAAGAGGGAGCCCACAGAATTAAGGACCAATTGATGTTTGGCGCCATGAAATTACAAGACCCACTAATGAAGGGAAGAGCGACTGAACAGCTTTTGGAGCGACACGGTAGTGCAGTGGTTAACGCAACGCTTCACTGCGCAGGAAGACCCAGGTTCAATTCCCAACACTGCCTGTGAGAAGTTTCTACGTTCTCCCCGTGACTGTGTAGTTTCCTCCAGGTGCTCCAGTTTCCTCCCACAGTCCGAAGATGTACCAGTTGGTAGGTTAATTAAATTGCCCCATGATAAGGCTGAGATTAAATTTGGGGGGTTGCTGGGTGGCGTGGATCGAAAGGCCAGAATGGCCTGTTCCGTGCCGTATCTCAATAAATAAAATTAATATTTTCAACTGTATCTGTAACTATGATTAACTATATAGCTTTTTTTGTTGATGAACACAACAACGCTTTCACTGTGTGCTGCGCCTGCGAGGCTGGGTCTGGCGGCACTTCCATTGTGCGCTGTGTCTGTGAGGCTGGGTCCGGCGGCACCGTGGAAGTCCATAGCGGGGGTATTCCCTTCTGCCGCCTGCATGGGATGATGAGTCTATCAGGACCCTGAGGACTTGTGGAAATTGTGTGGTGGTTTCTTTCGAACTTATAGTCTTTTAACATCTTTGGACTATTTTTTACTGTGCCCATGGTCTGTATATTTATCAATTATGGTATGGTTTGCACTGTTGTAACTATATGTTAACTATAACTATATGTAACTATGTGGCTTTGTGTAGGTCTTGTAGTTTAGGTTCTGGTTTGTTGGGTGGTAGAGTTGGTCTCCTGACTTGGTGTGTCTGGGTAGTCTTGTTTTGTCTGGTGGATTTGGAGCTCCTTTCCGGGGAATGCGCTAAGATGGTAGTGCGATATTAATACGCAGCAGCCTCTCCGGACTCTGGATTGGGGATTGCCAAACGTTATGTGGATTTTCTGGTGTAGTCTGTTTTGTCGTGTGCTTTTGTGATATCATTCTGGAGGAACGTTGTCTCATTTTTTAACTGCATTGCAGTTGTGGTTTCTAAATGACAATGAACTGAAATTCAATTCAATTCAATTCACTAATATAATGGCTGCTTTCTTATTTGTGTACACAAGATAATGGGCATACTATCCAAACTTGGGCCCATTGTCTTAGTGAGAAACAGTATTCTGTGAAAGGAAATGCACCAACGTAACACAACCACATAGGGTAACAGTGCACCAAACACTTTCAGTTGATCACAGAGAGATATCATAGATTACGAGGAACCGCAGCTGATGACATTCATTGGCACAGATGGCTGTGGAGGCCAGGTCATTGAGTATACTTGAAGGGGAGTTTGACGGGTTCACGATTAGTCAGGGTGGCAAAGGTTACTGGGAGAAGGCAGGAGAATGGGGTTGAGAAAGAAAATAAATCAGCCATGATGAAATGGCAGAGCAGACTCGATGGGCTGAATGGCCTAATTCTGCTCCTACAGTCTTTTGGTCTTCTTTGTATTAAACCCATTTTGCATACTTGCAACCTTACTGTGGTGTTGTACAATGGGCCATGTCTACAAAAAGCAATGGTGGAATAGCAGAGCCTAGTTCTTCTCCCATGTCTTACGGTCTTATGGTAATCTGAAATAAAAACAGAAAGCACCCAGCATCTCAAAGATTCAAAGTACATTTAGCATCAAAGTATGCATGCGGTACACAGCCCTGGGGTTCGTCTTCCCACAGACGGCCACGACACATAGAGACACCATGGAACCCGTTCAAAGACTGTATCAGACATCCAACATGGAAAAAAAAGAACAAATCGTGCAAATGGCATAAAATGAGTGGAAAACGCAGAATATAAGACGTCAAACCACAGAGTGTTTGAAACAGTCTAGGACCATTCAGTTTAGTTCAGTTCAATTTAGCAATGTGTCATTTGTTGACGGTAGGCCGCAGGGCCAGTCCGCCCCAATCAAAATTGAGCAAAATAGCAATAAATAAGGGAGTACCAAGAAACCAGGGGCACATATAACAGGAACTGCACAAACCGCGTCGATTAAACCTTGTCCAGACCCAAGACTACCCGAGAGGAAGAGAGAGACTGGGTACATGCAATTTGCGTTCATATAAAGTTTACGTGTCAAACTAAATGGCCCTTGATCGTAATTGTAAAGAGTTTTATTTTATTTTATTGAGATACAGCGTGGAATAGGCCCTCAGGCCGCCCGATTTAACCCTAGCCTAATCACGGGATAGTTTACAATTAACCTACCAACTGATACGCCTTTGGAATGTGGGAGGAAACCGGAGCATTCAGAGGAAACGCAGTTTCACTGGGAGAATGTATAAACTCCTTACAAACAGCGGTCATGCTAGTAAGGAACAGTGGGCGTAGGCTCTGTGAACTTCCAAAGTGCACTTGTCAGAGAATCCTCAGTCAGGGTTTCAAATCAAAACATCAACAATTCCTTTCACCCCTCGGACATGGCTTGACCTGCTGATGAGTGGAGAAGCGACGATGAATTGTTCTCAACCGCTTGCTAAGAAGCAATCTGCTGGAGGCAGAACAACGTGTCTCCAGCAGGTTGCTCATTGTGCTTGACGTGGGCCTGGATGTGGGGATCAGCTGAGATCGCTGCTGACTGAACTGGATTTTGAAGCCTACCCTTTACAAGAATGCAGAACATGCCACAAATGATCCTTGGCATCAAGACTTTGCAGAGTATAATGGTCCCCATGGTAGAACGTGGGCAACCCACTGACTACCAAAAGGAGAAAGGGCAGTTCTTTTGACTTTCACTGAAAGAATGATGCCCTGAACTAATCTGAAACTCAAAACAAAGGCTTTCAAAACATTAAAACACCAGCAAATTTCAACTTAGAGTCATAGAGAAGTACAGAAGCACAGAAACAGGCCATCTAGTCTATGCTGAAACCACTTAAACTGCCTACTCCCATCAGTGTGCCTTCTCCATGGATTGTCACCTTGTCGTGGTGGAGAAGCTTGTGTGGTCCTGAGATCCTGAGAAAGATACTGTCTGGAGCTATGCTCCTGGTAGGGTCACCCATGGCGGTGAGGTCGAGGGTGAGGTCCCTGACAAAGAACAATCCAACCAAGACCTCAACGGTGGAACAGGCGGACGAAGTTACTTCAAACTCAATGGCTGTGAAGGCAGATGAAGGCTGCAACAAATCCATCAGCTCCAATCGTCGTGGTTTCCATGCCATTGGAATCAGTTGGTTGATTTGTGAAGTATTGTGTGTTTCTTGGAGTGCAACGTCAAGTACACGTTAAACAAATACACGCACTGGCGTCTTCACTCTGTGGGCCTGAGAGCCCATAAATAGATCAACGGAACGTAGACCATCATCCTCGACCTCGAGGGATAGAAACCACGACGACGATGATCGATGTGCACCAGGACCAGAGCCCTCCATACCCCTATCTACACACTATCCAAACCGCTCTGACACATTAAAGTTGACCTTGAATGCACCACTTGTGCTGGCAGCTCACTCCACACTTCCACGATCCTCTAAGTGAAGAAATTTCCCCTCATGTTCCCATTAAACTCCCCACCTTTCACCCTTAACCCTTGACCTCTTGTTGTAGTCCCACCCAATCTCAGTGGAAAAAGCCTGCTTGCATTTACCCTGTCTATACCCCTCATAATTTTGTATACCACTATCAAATCTCCTCTCAGTCTTCTATGTTCCAAGGAATAAAGTCCTAACCTATTCAATCTTTCCTTATAACTCAGCTCCTCCAGACCCAGCAACATCCTTGTAAATTTTCCCTGAATCTTTCAACCTTATGTACAGCTTTCCTGTAGGAAGGCGACCAAAACTGCACACATACTCCAAATTAGCCCATCCAATGTCTTAAACTTCAACATAACATCCCATCTCCTGTACTCAATAGTCAGATCATGAAGGCCAATGTACCGAAAGCTTTCTTTACGACCCTATCAACCTGTGACACCATTTTCAATGAATTATGGACCTGGATCCCCAGATCTCTTTCCTCTACCACATTCCTCACTGCCCTACCAACTATCAGACTTCTATCTAATATTCCAAAAACAGAAAACTTTGAAATCAAATTTGAATTTGAATTTAAATATATTTAAATCTAACATATATCCCACAATGCGAGGGAGTAAAAATCTTTGCATTATGACTCTGTCATAATGTATGGACATATGACTTTACAAGTCTAATGGCTTGTAGAAAGAAGCTGTCCTGTAGCCTGTTGGTCCTGGCTTTAATGCTGCGGTACCATTGGCCAGACGGAAGTAGCTGAAACAGTTTATGGTTGGGGTGTCTGGTGTCCCCGATGATCTTCCAGGCCTTCTTCCTGCACCTGCTGCTATAAATGTCCTCAATGGAGGGAAGTTCACATCCACAGATGTGCTGAGCTGTCCGTACCACTCTCCGCAGTGCCCAGCGATCAAGGTCGGTGCCATTCCCGTACCAGGCTACAGCCAGACCGGATGCTCTCAATGGGGGCCCTGTAGAAGGTCTTGAGGATTTGGGGGCCCGTTCCGAACTTCTTCAATCGCCTCAGGCTGAAGAGATGCTGCGGATCATTTTTTGCTACGGAGCCGGTGTGTGCAGTCCAGGTGAAATCTAAACTCAAAGTCTCAAAAATGCTGCAGCATTGAAATTAAAAGATAAAATAATATTCAAAAAAGACTTCAAAGCACTTTAAAACACCTAAATAAACAACTCATCAGATAATGTTTTAAGATGATTATGAAAAGCATTTCTAAAGAAAACAAGGCGCCCGTTTTTGTGGTAAATGGGACGTTTTATCTGAGATTCTCACAGATGTTCCCTTCTGCAGTTCCATATTTCCGTGCAAGGTAGGAGGCTGTTTGACATATTGTATTTATGCCAACTCGAAGAGCAATCCCATTCTCCCTTTAATTTTCTGTATCACCCATTCCCTCTAACTTCCCATTCACTCACATCCCCCCAATTCTAACTCTCGCCTAGTCACTCGGGACAAGTTACCACTGACAAATTAGCCTACCAACCCGCACATCTCTCTGATGGAGGAGAAAACCAGAGCATCTGGAAGAAACGCTTGCGGTTTTAGGGAGAACGTGCAAACTCCACACAGCCAGTGGGTCATGATTGAACCCAGGTATCTGGAGCTGTGGCCATTGTTGCACCCATTTTCGCCAACAGACAGATCTGCTGGACTTCCTCTAACTTGAACCAGGACCCTTCACTAAGGGCGCAACGTCTGGAAGAGGATGGCGCCAGGGAACAACGCTGCTGCGGCCGACGTCTTCCAGATGGCCCACAAATTTGTTTCTTTCACTTCTCTTATGTCCCCATTTCCTTTTAAACGAGGTTCTGGTGCTGTTGGAGCCTCTGACCTACAGTTGGATGCTGTGTTTTCACGCCGATTGAGCGATCAGCCTCTTTGCTGTCTCTGAGAAGGCTCCGGCGGGCGAGCGGCCTTGAGGCCCGGAAGCTTAGAGACGGGGCGCGAGCCCATGCTCCACTGCATTTCTCACCAGTCTCGCCGTGGAAGATCGTCGAGGAAGATTGTAAACAGTGAGGCGAGCGAGTGTTCAGCGCCCTCTCGCTCGAAGCTGCCGGAGATGTGACGGCCTCTCTCTCACTCCCTCTCGCATTCCTTCAGCGCTCTCCATTCTTATTTCCCTCTCACACCTTCCCTTCCCTGCCCCACATGGCCCTCACCCTTGCCTTGCTTCTATAGCCTTCTGTCCTCTCCTACCAGATTCCCCCTTCTCCAGCCCCTTATCTCTTCCACCAATAATCTTCCCAACGCTTTACTTCATTCCTCCCCCTCTCCCGGTTTACCTATCACCTGGCACTTACTCCTCCTCTCCTCCCACCATCTCATTCTGACTTCTCCCCTTCCTTTCCGGTCCTGATGAAGGGTCTCCGATCGAAATGTTGACCGATTATTCCCATTCGTCGATGCTTCTTGCTTTGCTGAGCTCCTGGTGCGCTTTCTGTGTATTGGCCTGGACTTCCAGCATCTGCTGTACTTCTTGAGTCTTGTCCAATTACAGATAAGTCCGAAAGTCAGCACCCATCAGGTGAGGGGACAGAGTTGATGTTGCTTCACCAGAGCTGAAAGATTCACCTGTACCTCGTTCCATGGATGCTGTTTGGCCTGTTGTGATTTCCGGCATTTTCCGTTGAAAATTCTGCTTTCCAGAATCTGCAGTTTTGGCCTTTAATCACCAACGCTGTCTCAATTTGAAGCTCATTTCTGTGAAGGGAAATTACTGACGTGTTTGTGAAATTGGCTCATCATCTGGAAGGAGGGAGAAAAGACAGGCAGGATGTTACCGGCAGAGACACAATGATCTGCGTACGTGGGTGGAACCACTTAACATAATTATTAAAAACATTAATGATGGGATAGAGTGCCACATGGCCCAATTTGCCAATGACAGAACAGTAGGCACCGTTCCAGGGAGTGCAAATCCTTCCTTGCCTCCCGTTACGTTGCCGGTGTTTAGGGCAGCAATGAAGACCCTCCATCTCAGTCTCGTCTTGCCCACTCAGATGCAGAAGGATCCTTCATTGCTGTTTGCATAATGGCTTTGCTTGACCAATCAGGGTTGCTAGCTCTGAGCTGAACCCCCCCTGAACCTGGAGGACTGGTGGACCACTCTTAGTCCGGCCTCTGCCCTTTGACCTGTTTGGCATGGGTGACCCTACCAAGAGCCAAAGCATAAAGCCATGACTCCAGCCAACAATGCTCTCTGGGTCGTTGAGGCATGCGTGCCTCCAAACCCTTCGACAAGGATGCAGTCCTCTAGGCGTAAATGGAAGCATAAAATCACAAAGACATTAATATCAGGGTGACCCAGTTTTGATCCTAACCTCAGGGGCTGTCCGTGTGGAGTTTGCACGTTCTCCCTCTAACTGTATGGGTTTCCTGCACGTGCTCCAGTTTCCTCTCGCATTCTAGAGATGATCTGGTGGGTTAATCAGTTGGTGTACACCAAGTCTAAGTTCGTGGTCTTCTGTTGTTGCAGCCCATCCACTTCAAGGTTCGACGTGTTGTGCATTCAGAGATAGACAATAGACAATAGGTGCAGAAGTAGACCATTCAGCCCTTCGAGCCTGCACCACCATTCTGAGATCATGGCTGATCATCTACTATCAATACCCGGTTCCTGCTTTGTCCCCATATCCCTTGATTCCCCTATCCATAAGATACCTATCTAGCTCCTTCTTGAAAGCATCCAGAGAATTGGCCTCCACTGCCTTCCGAGGCAGTGCATTCCACACCCCCACAACTCTCTGGGAGAAGAAGTTTTTCCTTAACTCTGTCCTAAATGACCTACCTCTTATTCTCAAACTATGCCCTCTGGTACTGGACTCTCCCAGCATCTGGAACATATTTCCTGCCTCTATCTTGTCCAATCCCTTAATAATCTTATATGTTGCAATCAGATCCCTTCTCAATCTCCTTAATTCCAGCGTGTACAAGCCCAGTCTCTCTAACCTCTCTGCGTAAGACAGTCTGGACATCCCAGGAATTAACCTCGTGAATCTACGCTGCACTTCCTCTACAGCCAGGATGTCCTTCCTTAACCCTGGAGACCAAAACTGTACACAATACTCCAGGTGTGGTCTCACCAGGGCCCTGTACAAATGCAAGAGGATTTCCTTGTTCTTGTACTCAGTTCCCTTTGTAATAAAGGCCAACATTCCATTAGCCTTCTTCACTGCCTGCTGCACTTGCTCATCCACCTTCAGTGACTGATGCTCTTCTGCACCCCACTGTTGTAACGTGTGGTTATTGGAGTCACTGTCAGCTTGAACCAGTCTGACCTCTCGTGTTTTCACCCTCAGAACTGCTGCTCACTGGACGTGCTTTGTTTCTCACACCACTTCCTGTAAACCCTATAAACTCTACCCTATCTTAACCCATCATCAATACTAACATATATCTTATTGGCTGCTTGTGGGAGCTGGGTGAGCACTAATTCGTGGCTATTATTCACTCAGTGATTGTAAAGTGTCAGAGTCAGAATGAAACATCCTCTTCAGCCCACAGAATTCACAGTGACCATCACACTCCCACTTACACACTAATCCTATCCTAATGTACTTTAATCTTCCCACATTCCCAATAAATTCATCACTCACCCGCTCCCTTGTAAGATTGCAGCCACCAATTACGTGAGAGTCACCAGCGAGCTCAAGTGCAGGAATCACGGAGACTTCAGCGATTCAAGATAGACTAAAGATTTATTGCAAAAATTAACTAGAAAAACTAACAGGAGCTCAGGCGAACAATCAAAAATCATGATGAACTCTCTGTAAACTCTAGAGACTGTTGTGCATGAAAATCCCAGGAGATCAAGAGGTTTCTGAGAACCTAAACCTCCCAATCTGGCAGCAACAATCATTCCACGGTCAAAATCTCTTAGATCATATTTCTTGACGTTTGGTGTGAACAACAACGGAACCTCTTGACCGTGCCTGCATGCTTTTATGCATTTTGTTGATGCCTCATGATTATCTGATTAGATACGTGCATTAACGCGCAAATATGAAGGTTTACCTAATAAAGTGTACGTTGCTCCTGACAGGCAAGGGAATCAAAATGTTGAAGAGCACATGCAAGGGAATAGGCTGCTGCATGCAAAATGAGAAGGGCCCATTGTGAAAGTTAAAGTCTGTCCCGAGCCTTGTAGTCTCATCAGGCCGGTGCTTAGGCCGGTTTCCATGGCGACTGAGAGTACGAGATTCCCCCGCCTCCAGGACGCCAGTCTATCGTGAGGTTAACCCCCAGCATTTTGCCGGTACCCATTTTCAGCTGGGTGGTTAAGTGCCTTGCTCAAGGACACAACACGCTGCCTCGACCGGGGCTCGAACTCACGACCTTCAGATCACTAGTCCAACGCCTTAACCACTTGGCCACACGCCACTTGTGAAAGTGGTGGGTTAGAATGAAGGTCCTGAATCTGAAGCTCTGCTTCTCTCTCTACAGATGCTGCCTGACCTGGGGAGAATCTGCAGCATTTTTGGTATTTACTTCAAGTTTACTTCAACATCGACATGTTTTTGATTTTCATCAACCCTCGTCTCCGTAGTAATGTTTCCCAACTTACCATACTGTGCAAAAGTCTCAGGCACTCTAGCTATATATATGATGGCATAAACATCGATTTCTCGAATTTCCAGTAATGCTCCCCCACCTCTTCACCATTCGCCATTCTCATTTCCCTCTCACACCTTATCTCCGTACCTCCCTATCACCTCCCTCTGGTGTTCCTCCCCCTTTTCTTTCTTCCGTGGCCTTCCGCCCTCTCCTATTAGATTCCCCCTTCTCCAGCCCTGTATCTCTTTCACCGATCAACTTCCCAGCTCTTTACTTCATGCCTCCCCCTCCCCGGTTTCACCTATCACCTTTTGGTTCTCCCTATACCCTTCCCACCACCACTTCCTCCCTCTGACTCCTCATCTTTAGTTCCAGTCCCGATGAAGGGTCTCGGCATGAAACGACGTCTGCACTTTTTTCCACAGACACTGCCTGGCTTGCGGAACCCCTCCTGCATTTTGTGTGTGTTGCTATGCTACACATAGCTCCGGATTCTTAGACAGGGCCAGGACCATGTCAAGGATTCGAGGGTTCGAGATTGTTTCATGTCATTTCCAGTACACAAATGTAAATGAGAACAAAATAATTTTTAGCAACACACACAAAATGCTGGTGGAACAGAGCAGGCCAGGCAGCATCTATAGGGAGAAGCGCTGTCGACATTTCGGGCCGAGACCCTTCGTCAGGACTAACTGAAAGGAAAGATGGTAAGAGATTTGAAAGTAGGAGGGGGAGGGGGAAATGCGAAATGATAGGAGAAGACCGGAGGGGGTGGGATGAAGCTAAGAGCTGGAAAGGTGATTGGCAAAAGGGATACAGAACTAGAGAAGGGAAAGGATCATGGGACGGGAGGCCTAGGGAGAAAGAAAGGGGGAGGGGAGCACCAGAGGGAGATGGAGGACAGGCAGAGTGATGGGCAGAGAGAGAGATAAAAACCAAATATATCAGGGATGGGGTAAAAAGAGGAGGGGCATTAACGAAAGTTAGAGAAGTCAATGTTCATGTCATCAGGTTGGAGGCTACCTAGCCGGTATATAAGATATTGTTCCTCCAACCTGAGTTTGGATTCATTTTGACAGTAGAGGAGGCCATGGATAGACATATCAGAATGGGACTGGGACGTGGAATTAAAATGTGTGGCCACTGGGAGATCCTGCTTTCTCTGGCGGACCGAGCGTAGGTGTTCAGCGAAACGGTCTCCCAGTCTGCGTCGGGTCTCACCAATATATAAAAGGCCACACCGGGAGCACCGGACGCAGTATACCACACCAACCGACTCACAGGTGAAGTGTCGCCTCACCTGGAAGGACTGTCTGGGGCCCTGAATGGTGGTGAGGGAGGAAGTGTAGGGGCAGGTGTAGCACTTGTTCTGCTTGCAAGGATAAGTGCCAGGAGGGAGATCGGTGGGAAGGAATGGGGGGGAATAATTTTTACTGTAGGTACGATGTAGATAAAGAACACAATAATTTAAAAAAAAACAATAAATTGAAATGCCTAAGAGTAACATGGGGTTCATGGCATTAGAGAGTGTGACAGAAAATACTACTGCAAATTATAGGCATCCGTTAGTCTCGTGAGACAATGGATTTGCGCCTTGGAAGGTTTCCAGGGCGCAGGCCTGGGCAGGGTTGTATGGGAGACTGGCAGTTGCCCAAGCTGCAAGCCACGCCACCGATGTTGTCCAAGGGAAGGGCACTAGGACCCATACAGCTTGGCACCGGTGTCATCGCAGAGCAATGTGTGGTTAAGTGTCTCGCTCAAGAACACAACACGCAGCCTCAACCAAGGCTCGAACTAGTGACCTTCAGATCACTAGGCCGATGCCTAGTGCGAATAAGCATATTAATAATTTATTTGCAAATAGTTAAAAAAAAAAGCAACCAAACATTCATTACCCCAAGTTACACAAACTACAGATCTAAATATTCAACAGATATTTAGTTCAAACTGTGCACGGAGTATACCTTCCCAAAGTTTCTAAGCAGCATGCTTTAAAGACAAAAATGGGAGTGCAAGCCTGTAGCACGTGATATTCTTTACACCCGGGGAGTTTGTAACCGGACGCTAGGGGCCTTGGCGCACAAGCCAACCAACTGGAAGAGCTGCTGCAGGTTTTAAACTGGCCAATCAACATTCGGCTTTCAACTGGCAAATTAGCCACACCCCTACACACGATCAGGTAGCTTATATATGTCGGCTGATTGGAGGTACAAAAAGTGACACAAGGCACGGGGTGACTCTGACAGGAAATGATAAAGCAGCAGCGGTGGGGGTAGGTTGGGGGGTTGTTTGCCGATTTGCCTGACCGCTTGGGGCAAGTAACTGTTGAGTCCAGTGGGGATAATCCTCCTCCCTGACAGGAGTGGATCAAAGGAATCCACTCCGTTTCCATGGAGTCCAGAGATTATTTTCCCCTGGATATGATCCATCCAAAACTGTTTAAGCATAGAAACATAGAAAACCTGCAGCACAGAACAAGCCCTTCTGCCCACAAAGCTGTGCCGAACATGTCCTTACCTTAGAAATTACCTCGGGTTACCCATAGCCCTCTATTTCTCTAAGTTCCATGTACCTATCCAGGAGTCTCTTAAAAGACCCTATCGTTTCCACCTCCACCACCGTCACCGGCAGCCCATTCCACGCACTCACCACTCTCTGAGTAAAAAACTTAGCCCTGACATCTCCTCTGTACCTACTTCCAAGCACCTTAAAACTGTGCGCTCTCGTGCTAGCCACTTCAGCCCTGGGAAAGAGCCTCTGACTATCCACACAATCGATGCCTTTTGTCATCTTGTACATGAAACAATCCAGTCTTTTTATAAGTAGCAGGAATATTTCCGGACACAGGAGTGAACGAGAAGGGCTCGATGCATTGGATGCTGCCTATGGGAAAAGAGCTTTCACGGAAACAAAAACATGTTAACCCATTCAGAACGCATGTAAATAATAAGCAGTTTGAACAATTTGGACCCATAAGTGGAAAAACGTACTTTGAATCTCATTGGGATTCCGTACAATGAGAGTGAATAGGAGAGGTTTCAACTATCGGAGTTCTGCACTGGGGGAAGGAATGGGAAAGGTCTGCTCCGCTGGGAGTTCGGGCCAATAGCCACAATGAAGTACATGCCTATTTGGAGCTGATTGCATTCTCAATCCATTTGGCCAAATGATGACTTGTCTGGGGCGCTAATGAAACAGCCCAGGGCCAATCATTCACTTGGCAAATTTCCTGTCAGCCTGTCAAACATCCCATTGACATCGGATGATCCGTCCTCAGAGCGACAGTTAAAGCAGTCAGTGAATTTCCAACCTAAGTAGCTGGCTGACAGGTGAAAAATGGGAACCGTTCAAAAACGTGCTGTCACAGTGTCAACAGTTTAAAAGAAAGCCAACTGCCCAGTCTCGTAAAGCGCAGATAATTGCACATTCTGTGCCCAGACCTCTAATGAACACTTCAGTGGCAGTAATAACCATAAAACCCCTTCAAAATAGTGTTATTACTGTATTTATTAGTCCTTCAGGGGTTAATACAGCTGCCTACATCGAACTACGCTGATGCTTTTTGAAAGGAGAGTGTTATTTTGGAAGTGGGATCTACGGCTTTCTCAGGTTGATTTAACATCAGCTGGGATCAATAGTGCGCGCTCGATTATCAGGAGGTTTGGGGTTCAAATACCACTCCAGACACTTGCCATTGCCCTCCAGTGCAGCATTGTCTGCGGCACAATCATTTGTATGAAGTATTCACCCGAGACATCTAGCGTAGAGAGAGAATCGGAGGGGACCATTCTGAAGAGGGGGTGGTCCTTGGCCTCCTGGCCGATATTCATACCATGCTCACCAGTCAGATTCATAGTAAAGTACAGTGCATAAACAGGCCCTTCGGCCCATCTGGAGTGTGCCAAACCATTTACACTGCTTACTCCCATCGATCTGCACTGGGGTCCATAACCCTCCATATCCCCACCATCCACATAGCCGTCCAAACTTCTCTTAAACATTGAAATTGAGCTTGCGTGCACCACTTGTGCTGGCAGCTCATTCCACACTCTCACAGCCCTCTGAGAGAAGAATTTTCCCCTCATATTCCCCTCAAACTTTTTACCTTTTGCCCTTATCCCATGGCCTCTGGTAGTAGTCTCACCCGACCTCAGCGGAAAAAGCCTGCTTGAGTTTACCCTCTCTACACCCCTCAACAATACCAAACTATATCTTATTAGCTGCTTGTGGGAGCTGGGTGAGCACTAATTTGTGCCTATTACTCACTCAGTGATTGTCAAGTGTCAAAGAGTCAGAATGAAACATCCTCTTCAGCCCACAGAATTCACAGTGACCATCACACTCCCACTTACACACTAATCCTATCCTAATGTACTTTAATCTTCCCACATTCCCAATAAATTCATCACTCACCCGCTCCCTTGTAAGATTGCAGCCACCAATTACGTGAGAGTCACCAGCGAGCTCAAGTGCAGGAATCACCGAGACTTCAGCGATTCAGACAAGTCTGGAGATTTATTGTGAACATTAACTAGAAAAGCTAACAGGAGCTCAGGCGGACAATACAAGAAATTACTCATAATACACAGTAGAATTTGGTCTGAATTTCAACCGACGAGGAACCACAACTCCGACAAAGAGGGGTTGGTGTGGCTCCCTAAAATTCACCCTGGCGCTTACAGGAATACCGGACATTGAAAACCCATGCTAATTAAATTAACGCAAATTGAATAAAAGTGATGAATACAAAGAGAGTTTAACAGTCCCCATGATCACAAATGAAAGACCAGAGCTGGTCCAAAGACTAGCGATCAGACGTGTAATGTAAACAATCCAACACATACCCATGAGGTGACACTGAGAAAATACAATTCACATACCAACTAGCAAACAAAAATCTCCTTTTTAAAAATGACAGATTAACCTTCCAAACGTGTACATCTTCAGATAGCAGTTAGCGTGACTCCAATGCAACCCAGGGCGTCCCAGTGTTTAGAATTCAATTCCCCTCGCTGCCTGTAAGGGGTTTGTACGTTCTCCCCATGACCATATAAGTTTACCCCCCCCCCCCCCCAGTGCACAGGTTTCCGCCCACAGTCCAAAGACGCTCTGGTTAAAAGGTTAGTTAGTTATTGTGAATTGTCCAGTTATTAGGCTAGGGTTAAATATGTGGGTTGCTGGGCGGTGCAGCTCGTTGGGCCAGAAGGGCCTGCTCCGCGCGCTATCTCTGAACAAAAAACATTAAAAAATAAATTGGGAGGAAGCTGGAGCACACAGAAGAACACCCACACAGAAAGCCGGACAAGTCAGGCGGCATCCACGGAAATGAATAAAGAGCCAATGTTCCGGGCTGAGACCCTTCACCAGGACTGGGAAGGAAAGGGGAAGATGCCAGAATGAAATTGTGGTGAACTACATATACCTGTCTGGACACACCCCCTGCTGACTGCTCCTGTGGCTCCTCCCACAGACCCCGGTATAAAGGTGATGGAGGTCTGAGCCCGGCCTCTCAGTCTCCAGGATGTAGTATGGTGGTCACTCACTGCTTGTTCCTTCTTCCAGTCAATAAAAGCCGATACCTCGCTTTTACGTCTCAGAGTGAGTTATTGATGGTGCACTGTTGGTAAAATATGCCACTGTTCAAAGTGCGATGGTTAAACAGACAGACAGACAGACATACTTTATTGATCTCGAGGGAAATTGGGTTTTGTTACAGCCGCACCAACCAAGAATAGTGTAGAAATATAGCAATATAAATCCATAAATAATTAAATAGTAATAAGTAAATTATGCCAAGTGGAAATAAGTCCAGGATCAGCCTATTGGCTCAGGGTGTCTGACACTCCAAGGGAGGAGTTGTAAAGTTTGATGGCCACAGGCAGGAATGACTTCCTATGACGCTCAGTGTTGCATCTCGGTGGAATGAGTCTCTGGCTGAACGTACTCCTGTGCCTAACCAGTACATTATGGAGTGGATGGGAGACATTGTCCAAGATGGCATGCAACTTGGACAGCATCCTCTTTTCAGACACCACCGTCAGAGAGTCCAGTTCCACCCCCACAACATCACTGGCCTTACAAATGAGTTTGTTGATTCTGTTGGTGTCTGCTACCCTCAGCCTGCTGCCCCAGCACACAACAGCAAACATGATAGCACTGGCCACCACACACTCGTAGAACATCCTCAGCATCGTCCGGCAGATGTTGAAGGACCTCAGTCTCCTTAGGAAGTAGAGACGGCTCTGACCCTTCTTGTAGATAGCCTCAGTGTTCTTTGACCAGTCCAGTTTATTGTCAGTTCGTATCCCCAGGTATTTGTAATTTGTAAAGTACATTTATTTTCAAAGTATGTATACTTCTGTGGCTGCCTGGAAGGAGACAAATCTCAAGGATGTACAGTGTATACATACTTCGATCATAAGTTTGAACTTTGAACCTTGAACAGCGTCATATTTTGCTGTTTCAGTGTACTGCACATGTAACCAATAAGTCTTGTATTTAACCGTTAATCTTTTAACTCACATAGACAAAAAGTAAATCTCAGGGTGACATATATGTCCTTTGATAATGAGTTTACTTTGAACTTTGTCAATAACAGAGATCAGGACTGAACCTGGGTGACTGGAGATACGAGGCAGCAGATTTACTGGCTACTCTATTCTGCTGCCCTTAAGTACAATGGGAAATCGTGGAAGGTATATAAAAGGTGAAATACAAGTGCAAGTCTATACTTTCTGAATATTTCTCCCAATTATCAGATTACCTTGGTATATGCTGGATACTCTCATGGGTCGAAGGTCATTCTTTGCCCTCCCTTGGGTATCTTTGTATAATGCACTTGAAGCACAGACCAATACGGCACCAAGTTGCATTTTAACTTCCCAGCAAGTCAACAGCAATGAAGGGTCTAAATCCCACCACTTGATGGTGAGCACAATACGTATCACTTCAGTAGCATTTGAGAACAGAATAGTCTTTTGGGCCTGTCAGAAGTGTCACTCCAATGGCATTACACAGACTTGTCATTGCTGGTGGGAGGGGGAACAATGGGCAATCACTTCACCTCCATTCCCCCCCCCAAAAGCAATTGTAGATCAGTCTTACCTCCAGTCATTTATACCCCCGTTAAATGGCGCGCTTGATATTTTGTGGAGATAAGATCACATTCTCACTCTGTGTGGATTGCCCCCTTTTCGATGAAGGGGCCCCGATGGAGAAGGGAAACACTTTAAAGACAATATCAAAATCAGCTTGAATAAATTCAACATTACATTTAAAAACTGGCAAGACATTGCTCGCGATTGATTCTAATGTCTCTTGAATTGAATTGAATTGACTTTATTACTTACATCCTTCATATACATGAGGAGTAAAAATCTTTATGTTATGTCTCCGTCTAAATGTGCAATGTGCAATTTATAATAATTTATGATAAATAGTATGTACAACAGGACAGTCAATATAGCACAGAAATACAATTGTGTCAGCATGAATTAATCAGTCTGATGGCCTGGTGGAAGAAGCTGTCCTGGAGCCTGTTGTCCTGGCTTTTATGCTGTGGTATCATTTCCCAGATAGTAGCAGCTGGAACAGTTTGTGGTTGGGGTGACTTGGGTCCCCAATGATCCTTCGGGCCCTTTTTTCACACCTGTCTTTGTAAATGTCCTGAATAGTGGGAAGTTCACATCTACAGATGCGCTGGGCTGACCGCACCACTCTCTGCAGAGTCCTGCGATTGAGGGAGGTACAGTTCCCATACCAGGCAGTGATGCAGCCAGTCAGGATGCTCTCAGTTGTGCCCCTGTAGAAAGTTCTTAGGATTTGGGGGCCCATACCAAACTTCCTCAACCATCTGCGGTGTAAGAGGTGCTGTTGTGCCTTTTTCACCACACAGCCGGTATGTACAGACCACGTGAGATCCTCAGTGATGTTTATGCCGAGGAACTTAAAGCTGTTCACCCTCTCAACTCCAGATCCATTGATATCAATAGGTCTGTCTCCTTCCCTCCTGTAATCCACAACCAGCTCCTTTGTTTTTGCAACATTGAGGGAGAGGATGTTTCCTTGACACTTCATGTTCCATGAGGATCTTCATCTATGCAGTGGTAAGGACAACATCACAGAACTTGAGATACATGACAATATAGCTAAACACACTATAAAATACTCATAATAGATAATAAATACATGTAATTTAAAATACAAATACACATAATAGAACTGGCTGTTTTTACTGTCAAAGGTGCTATCCATACTTCACATCCTTCATATATACTTCATATCCATACCATCCATATTCAAAATTGGGTGTTGAGGAGGCGAATAGAGGAAGGCCCAAAACTGAATAAGGCTCGTCTGGTGCCGATGGGTAGGGACCTGTAGCATCGTCCAGTTGGCATGAGAGTGTAGTAGTGTGTAGAGTGTTCACCCTGTACACATCAGACTTCCAATATAACTCGGAGTCCTGCCATGTGCAGAAGTTCGCTGATGACACGGCCATAGTGGGGTGTGTCAGGAATGGACAGGAGGAGGAGTATAGGAAACTGATACAGGACTTTGTGATATGGTGCAACTCAAACTACCTGCGTCTCAATATCACCAAGACCAAGGAGATGGTGGTGGACCTTAGGAGATCTAGGCCTCATATGGAGCCAGTGATCATTAATGGAGAATGTGTGGAGCAGGTTAAGACCTACAAGTATCTGGGAGTACAGTTAGACGAGAAGCTAGACTGGACTGCCAACACAGATGCCTTGTGCAGGAAGGCACAGAGTCGACTGTACTTCCTTAGAAGGTTGGCGTCATTCAATGTCTGTAGTGAGATGCTGAAGATGTTCTATAGGTCAGTTGTGGAGAGCGCCCTCTTCTTTGTGGTGGCGTGTTGGGGAGGAAGCATTAAGAAGAGGGACGCCTCACGTCTTAATAAGCTGGTAAGGAAGGCGGGCTCTGTCGTGGGCAAAGTACTGGAGAGTTTAACATCGGTAGCTGAGCGAAGGGCGCTGAGTAGGCTACGGTCAATTATGGATAACTCTGAACATCCTCTACATAGCACCATCCAGAGACAGAGAAGCAGTTTCAGCGACAGGTTACTATCGATGCAATGCTCCTCAGACAGGATGAAGAGGTCAATACTCCCCAATGCCATTAGGCTTTACAATTCTACTGCCAGGACTTAAGAACTTTTTAAAAGCTATTATTAATGCTTTTTGAGATAGTGATTTAGATGCATATCATATTTTTTACTGAGTTAAGTATTGTATGTAATTAGTTTTGCTACAACAAATGTATGGGACATTGGAAAAAAGTTGAATTTCCCCATGGGGATGAATAAAGTATCTATCTATCTATCTATCTATCTATCTATCTATCTAAGTGCATGTGTAATGTCCTCTACTATTCATTGAACCTTCTTAATTGTCCATCTCTTACGGATGCTGCTGAGTGATTTTTGTTCCTGGCCAATGAACTTACTACTTACTCTGACAATTCTGTGGAGTGGGCCGAGGTTGATAGTGCTCATTGCTCCTAACCAAGCCGGGATGTTGCAGGTTAATATTGATTTATTGGAGCTTTTATAAAATGTCTGGAGAATCAATGGCTGGACCTAAAGTTTTCGCATCTCTCTAAGGAAAAAATAGCCGTTGTTGGCACTTGGAGAGTATTGACCCACCACTGGTCTTAAAGGTGATTTTGTTATCTATAGTGTTGGCGCGTGGCCTAGTGGATAAGGTGCTGGTCTAGTGATCTGAAGGTCACTGGTTCAAGCCTCAGCTGAGGCAACGCCTTGTGTCCTTGAGCAAGGCACTTAACCACACATTGCTCTGCGATGACACCGGTGCCAAGCTGCTTGGGTCCTAGTGCCCTTCCCTTGGACAACATCGGTGGCGTGGAGAGGGGAAGGCTTGCAGCTTGGGCAACTGACGGTCTCCCATACAACCCTGCCCAGGCCTGCGCCCTGGAAACCTTCCAAGGCGCAAATCCATGGTATACGTATACCTGAAGAAAATCTGTTCACAAGGGACCTACACCGTATCACAGAGAACAAGCAATGACTGAGAAAGGAGAGACCCAGCTAACCACTGCCACCACTTACATTTGCACACACTGCACCAGAATACGTGGATCGCAGACCAACCTCTACAGCCAGCTGAGAAGCCACCAACAGACAACCCCTGAGGAGAACATCATACTGAACTGGAGTGATCGAAACACTCTTACTAATGAAGGGGATGGGGCGTAGCCACACAGAACTTTGCCACCTCCTCCGTTTGCCATTCCAAAGCAATAACCCACTTCACCTATTAAACACATTTCACCGGGTGTTTGATGACTGACGTTGAACGATGGCGCATTTAACGCCATCCTCCCTTCTCTATCGCAGAGGAGAAGGAATTACAGTGAGAACAGCAGAAAGTACTTTTATTCTATGATGTAAAGGGAAAAGGGCAGAGAGTTGATAGAGGAAACATTCATTTAAATGTATATGTTATAAATATCCCGATATGGTTTTAACATTTGCTATGGACTACTTTGCTTTCTCAATTAATGGAGTGTATTAAAGCACTTTCCAGTGACCATTCTAGAGATTTATTTAAGGCTAAAATTACTAGGCCTAATTCTATATTTAGCATTTGCATCAGTAACCATGGCGATGGCTAGAGCAGAGAGAGCTTGTGGCCGTTTTTCATACTGGAGCCTGTGCGGGGAAATTCCCTGGGATTGGCTGTGGCAGGTTGTGTGATATTGGAGAAGCTCGTCGTCAACACAAAGCATGCCTCTGCCTGGTCAGAGTTGGACCAAACGGTGGTGGACACAGCCCAGCCCGTTCCAGGAGAGGTCCTCCCCACCATTAAGCAGTGCTGCCACAAGAAAGCAGCAAGGACCCTCACCACCCAGGTCATGCTCTCTTTTCACTACTGTAATTGTGAAGAAGTACAGGTCCCATTATCAAGGACGACTATCACCCATAACATGCCACCTTCTCATTGCTACCATCAAGAAGGAGTTACAGGAGATTCAGGAGCCATTCCTGAGCTTCTTTGTCACCACCATTAGATTTTCATATAACATATAACCATATAACAATTACAGCACAGAAACTGGCCATCTTGGCCCTTCTAGTCCGTGCCAAACGCTTACTCTCACCTAGTCCCACCAGCCCGCACTCAGCCCATAACCCTCCATTCCTTTCCTGTCCATATACCTATCCAATTTTTTTTTAAATGACAATATCGAACCTGCCTCTACCACTTCTACTGGAAGCTCGTTCCACACCGCTACCACTCTCTGAGTAAAGAAGTTCCCTCTCATGTTACCCCTAAACTTTTGCCCCCTAACTCTCAACTCATGTCCTCTTGTTTGAATCTCCCCTACTCCCATTGGAAAAAGCATATCCACGTCAACTCTATCTATGCCCCTCATAATTTTAAATACCTCTATTAAGTCCCCCCTCAACCTTCTGAATGAATAATGAACCTATGAACACCCCATCTGGCACACAACAATCATTCCACAGTCAAAACCACTTAAATCACTTTTCTTCCCCTTTCCGATGTTTGAACAACAACCGAACCTCTTGACCGTGCCCACTGCTTTCGTGCATTGAGTTGCTGCAACATGATTGGCTGGTTAGATAAAGTGACTACTGAGTTTATACCCACACAAAATATCACACACACACACACACACACGCACACACGCACACGCACACACACACACGCACACACGCACACGCACACGCACATGCACACGCACACACACACGCACGCACACGCACACGCACATGCACACAGACACAGACACAGACACACACACACACAAAGTCTTAAGTTACATAAGAAGATAAGAAATAGGAGCAGGAGTCGGCCATCTGGCCCGTCGAGCCTGCTCCAGAATTCAATAAGATCATGGCTGATCTGGCCATGGACTCATCTCCACCTACCTGCCTTTTTCCCATAACCCTTAATTCCCCTACTATGCAAAAATCTATCCAACCTTGTCTTAAATATATTTACTGAGGTAGCCTCCACTGCTTCATTGGGCAGACAATTCCACAGATTCAGCATTCTCTGGGAAAAGCAGTTCCTCCTCATCTCCATCCTAAATTTACTCCCCCGAAACATAAGGCTACGTCCCCCTAATTCAAGTTCCACCTACAAGTGGAAGCAACTTTCCTTCCTCTATCTTATCTCAACAGAACTATAAAACCAAGAGGTCCCCATCAGCAGAGTCAGCCTTACTGTCTGTGAACGCAGAGTCTCATCTTTTGCTGGACATCACCAGCAGGTTGCAGGACGACAGGGAAAAGTTTGGTTCCTTCACTGCTGGCTGGTTGAATCAATGGACGTAATGTCCAATGTCAAAGGTGGTCCCGAGGATGCTGTCGATGTGACTCACCCAGATGTACCAGATGATACACTGGTGCAATACCTCGGTGATACACCCCGACAACCAGTCTCGCAGTCTAATGTGACCTGCACGTGCATAATCGCCCACCGCCATTGAGTATTGTGGCTGGCATGCCGTCACACAGTGGTCTCAGTATTCATATGTGCTTCTCAGAGAAGCCAAGTCTTGCTAGTATATGCCAGAGAGCTTGGCGGTCTACTGTATCAAATTCCTTTATCAAGTCTATGGAAGCAAAGTGTAAGGGTTGCCTCTGTCTGCTACATTTTCGAGTAGTGTTAGTGCAGCCTGTGCAAGATTGAGGAGAAGAGTCCGTGACCTACAGGTCCCAGCAAGATATATGGGTGACAGAGCAGTCATCCTCCCTACAGTAAACGTTTGGAGCTGAATCATATCCCCCTACAGTAGGCACCTGAAGGCCCTGCAACAATACCACCTGCGGTCCTTATGGAAGATCTGGAGGATTATCTGGATGGACAGATACACCAGCGTACTGGAGGAGGCCAACTTGAAGAGCATCTCCACCACGATAAAGCAACTCAAACTCCAATGCACTCCAGATGCCCAACTCGTGTCTCCCCAAACAGATCCTTCACTCCCAGTTGGTGGATGGTCAACGAGACCCTGGTGGGTAAAGGAAGGTGAGGACCCCACCCTTAGGAAAACATCATACTTGGTGGGCAAAGGCTTCCAGCCCGAAGAAATTCACCACTGCATCTAAACACCGGGAAGCCATTGCACTCTGCACTCAACAGAGTCACCTGGAGGAAATCTGTTCAAGAGGGAACCTCGCTACATGAGAGCAACCTCCACCGTGCTACATAGAACAAGCAGCAACTGCGAAAAGAGAGTGTGAGCTACCAAAAGATCCGACCACTAATCACAGCCTCCACTTAAGGCTGATTTATACTCGTGCGTATGGGCTAAGCCATAGGGACCATGGGTTGGTGTGCGCCAAAATGCTAGCTGGCGGGTGGGGTTTCTATGCCACTGTGTTGAGTTTCTTCGTGAGAGACACGGGCAAGGAAATGCATTTCAAAGATTTTCGCATGTGGGCAGCTAGATTTGACGATTTGGTTCATCTATTTCGCATCGGTGTACAGACACGGCGGAGAAGAGGCAACTGGAAACCGGAAAAAGCAGACCAATCACAGTTGTTGCAGTTTGCGTCGCCACGACGCGTGAGTTACTTTTTTGCGGAGGTGCACGTCACCCTACGGCATAGGGTACGCGGTACCTACGGCATAGATGCGACGCAGGAGTATAAATCAGGTTTTACTCTTGTCCGTTCTGCACCAGAATACGTGGATCTTGGATCGGCTTCCACAGCCATCTGAGGACCCTCCAATGGACAACCCCTTAAGGCAGGGGATTCCAATGTTTCCAATGATCCCTACCGTTAACATTTGGGTCTGTGGACAGCAGGTTGGGAACCGCTGCCTTAGGGGAACATCATACTCGCTTCAAATGATTGCATACCACAGGATCGTCTACTCTTAAATGGCACTTCTGAGATATTCCTTCTGCTTAGCCTCTTTGGAATATACAGATGCTCTAAACCAAATCCATTGTGTTTTGATCCATCTGACAATCAGGTTTCTGTTCTGTAGGGAATGAAACGTAAACTTTGGGCAGAGCTTTACCTCCTGCCACTTTTTGCCAACGCATTTGAGACTGGGTAGAACGGGACCATGTGCAATCTTCAGCTTGTTCCTTCTGGCGAACTCCCCAAAGTCAACATTATTGACTTTGCTTTGAATATCCAATCAATTGCACAACCCCGTGTGCAACACAGATTATTCTCAACACTGAGCTTGTCACGAGGTGCAGGTACGTCCATAGGACCTGCTTTCATTCACCTTGAAGACGCACCTGCGGTCATTTCCCCCATCAACGGGTCTTCAAAACCCACATGTATCCTTAACCAAAGTTTGAGCAGAGATGCGGGAGGGTCTACTGTTGCATGCATTCCTCCACATTACCCTGTGGTATTCCCTAACCCAAGGAGCTGTAGAGAGTCAATCGCTGACTGTATTTAAATCGGCGATGATTAATGAGATTTTGAGTATTGGAGAAGTCAAGGGATGTTGGGTTAGGGTGGGAATGCAGTCCTGATTGTTGAATGGAGGAGCAAGCATATGTGTCCTATTCCTGCTCTTATATCTCACCCTAATATACCCCGGCTGGTTGTCTATTCAAAGCCATGGGAATAATCTTCTCCCTTCATGCCATAGACAAGCTACACCTACTTCTCTTCATATCGAACCACCCTTCACGACACGACTTCTGCGTTGACCGTCGTGCCAGTTTAGATGGTCCATATCCTGCCATTCCCTGCTTGCTCAGTCACCTGTCCAGAAACCTCTTAACTGTGTATATCCCGCGGAAAAAGGCAGCACAGCGGTGCGGCAGGTAGTGCCCCTGCCTCACGTCTCCAGGGACCCCAGGTTCAAGCCTGCACGCTCTACCTGTGTTTCCCTCGGGCACTCCAGCTTATGAAACTTCGAGACACATCGGAGGAATAACCAAGTTGGAGTTAATAAACGTAAGAGTGACTAGGTTACTGGTGAAAGTGATCCAGTACTACTCAGTTTTGATCTTTCACTTTATCATTTACCTGTGCTGCTTTAACGCTTATCACATTCTTACTGTTTTACCATATTCTAGCTCAAATTTCTGTGTAGGGTTTAATTTCTTTAACAGTGTACATGACAGGCTTTTCACAGTGTGTTAGTATGTCATCACCACCATCATCATTATGTGCTGTCTCATATGACACGGGCGATCACGGTCTTTCCATGACCATGATTGCTCTTGGCAAATTTCTCTTCAGAAGCGCTTTGCCATCGCCTTCTTCTGGGCAGTGTCGTTACAAGGACGGGTGACCCCAGCCATTATCAATACTCTTCAGAGCCTGGCGTCAGTGGTCGCATAACCAGGACCAGTGATCTGCACCGGCTGCTCGTACGACCGTCCACCACCTGCTCCCAAGGTTTTACGTGACCCTGATCAGGGGCTAAGCCTAAGAGTGACCTGCAGGCTAGCGGAGGTATGGAGCACCTTACACCTCCTTTGGTAGAGATGTATCTCTACCCCACCATGTTGTGCATGTGGCAATAATAATAACTGAAACCAAACCAACGAGAATGGGGCTGAAGGGATATATCCGTTGGGAGCTAGCGTGGACTCTATGGCCCAATTCTGTGTCATAGGGAAATGAAACAGTGTCACTTTCAAAGATACAGACACAAGAGGGTGCTGGGATCCGGAACAAAGTGATATTTTAACCAGAAACATTGACAATTTCTTTACCTCCCGGCAATGCTGCTAGACCTGCTGAGTTCTTCCAGCAGATTGTGTTTTGTACCTAAAGATACCGCACTGGAAGATGAGCCAGATATTGGACTCCATGTCATGTGACAATGCGTCATGCACAACACTAGAGACAGCTGACAATCCCTCCCAGACCTTCTAAACCAGCTGAGAAAACTTCCCTGGCAGAGAATATTGGTGGAAGACAGAGATTTAGTTAGCACAGGGTTCTTCAAAGTCATGGAAAAGTACAGCACAGAAACAGGCCCTTTGGCCCATCTAGTCTGAGTCGAACCATCTAAGTTGCCGACTCCCATCGACCTGCATTGGGACTACAGCTCTCCATACCCCTAACATTCATGCACCTGTCGAAACTTCTCTTAAACACTGAAATTGAGCTCACATGCTCGTTCCACACTCTCGCAACTCTCTGAGTGACAAAGCCTCCCCCTATGATCCCTTTAAACTTTTCACCTTTCACCCTTAACCCATGACCTCTGGTTGTAGTCCCATCCAACCTCAGTTGCAAAAAGTCTGCTTGCATTTGCCCTATCTATACCCCTCATAATTTTGTAAACCTCTATCAAATCTCCTCTCGGTTTTCTACATTCTAAGGAATAAAGTCCCAACCTATTCAATCTTTCCTTATAACTCAGGTCCTGGCAACATCCTTGTAAATTTTCTCCGTTCTTTTTCAAACTTATTTACATTTTTCCGGTAGGTCGTTGAATCTAGATCAGACCTCACGACCATCTTATACGTCTTCAACATGGCAACCCATTGGTCTGCTCCAATGGCAGCATTGGTCTCCAGGTTTGGAGCAGTAAGGGCACAGGGAGCATACTTCACATCTGCCAGTGCTCCCAAAATCTTCCTGCTTCCCTCAGTGTCAAATCCCGAGCTTGAGAATGAATAACTGAACACAGACTGTGGACCAACATTACCCTGCAAAGTTTTTCTTTGTTGTCCACGTAATATGGGGCGGATAGTTATTAAAACATCTCACCATCCAGAATATTGCCTGTTATGTAACTTCAAAACATTAAACTATTTCAAAGGAAGACATGGGAGCCCAGGAATGCGGGACTAACTTCAAGTTTGCTTACAGCGAGGCGCCCACGTATCACATGGTAGCATGATGATGTATACAATTCATGTATTTATACATCGAACCTGCAATGGATTATTTAAATATACAAGAATGCTTAGTCGAACAATATTTATATACAAAGCAACACACACAAAATGCTGGAGGAACTCAGCAGGCCAGGCAGCATCTACGGAAAAGAGTAGGCAGGGATGCCTAGCCTGAAGGAGATTAAATCTTCCCTTCGGCGGGAGTTCAGCTTTCTCAGTGCTCCCCCTCCGTGATCTCTGCTGCCCACCGAGTGCATGGAGGCTGCCCGGCCTGCTGAGTTTCTCCAGCATTTTGTGTGTGTTGCTCTGGGTTTCCAGCACCTGCAGATTTTCTCTTGTTTGGAATATATTTACAAGATTACTCAATGATTGCTCAAATATTAAATACACAACACTATCCCCGGGGGGAGGGGGGGAGTACAGGAACCTGAAGAGAACTGCACTCAATGTTTTAAGAACAGTTTATTCCATTCTACCAGAAGATTTCAGAACAGACCATGAACCCATGATCACTACCTTGTTATTCATCTTTTGCACTATTGATTTATTTTCTAATTTATAGTAATTCTGCTGTACTGCTGCCACAGAACAACAAATTTCATGACATACTGTGTGAAATTACTGATCTCAGATCTCCGCTGTTTTTGCAGCCATACCCACTCATGGGGAAGTCTTCGGGCGTAAACCCTGCGGAAAATTCCGGAGCTGGAGTCCCTAAGGCAGTCCTACGTTGAGTTCAACGCTGACCGGCAACTCCTCTGATGCTGCTGGTACCAAACTGTATCGGTCTCTGCTGTTTCTTTGGGTTCATCAGATGCGTGGAGAGGGGGAGCTTGCTACAAGGGCAACAGCTTGCTCTCCATATTGTACTGCCCGGACTTGAGTATGTAGACAGCTAGGATGCACCATCCATGGCTGACCCTGACTGACAAAGGCCTCAAACAACTGTATGTCAGTTGGTTTTGATGCAGATTTTGATTTCTGTGGAGAGCGACCCTTGTAGGAATGGATATAGGCTTAAGTGATAAGGCCAGAGTAATTATTGCCATTCCTAAATGATCTAACTTAACTAGAAACACACACAAAATGCTGGGGTAACTCGGCAAGTCAGGCAGCATCTATTTAGGGGAATGCACAGGCATTTCCAGCTGAGGGAGACCCTGCATTAGGACTTGTCCTGAAAGTAGGCCTTGAACATTGACTGTTCATTTCCCTTCAGCATCTGCAGAATCCCTTGTGTCTAATGTTACGTACCCCGTAACTGGGTCACTTACCAGCAAAGATAGAGAGGTCCGTTGAAGTCTGATGGTACTATTTTTAACAGTATTTATTGATAAAATACACAAGAATAATATCAATGCAAACATACAGATAATATACGTCATCAATACTAAATCTAAAAGCGCGGGTATAATAATAATCAATAAGAAATAGCTCTATCGTTGTCTAGGGGATAATGTATTGTCCGATGGAAATATAAAAGTCACTCAAGTTCATTCAAGCTGCAGGCTGCAGCCTTTTGGTTGGAGTCAAGAGAGAGAGTTTAAACTTGCCCGTTCCTTTTATGATGTCAATCCCTCGAGAGTCGTTGGGGCTGCTTTCTCCTTTATGTTAGCTAAAGCCGTTCTTCCGTGGCAAGGCCCACCAATTCCGAGGCAAATGGAAAAGGACGCACGTGGACCTTCCACCGGCTTTCGCTATTACGTTGTTACAGGATTTCGAGCATTTCTTCTGGTGCGTCTAAAGGGGCTGTTCCCCATACCCTCTTTAATCCTGACTCACAGGGTCTCAGATGTCAATCAGGTTGGGATGATGCAATCCCTCCACCAACCCCCTCTGTTCATTGCCTGGGGGCTTCGATGAATCGTACAGTATTCAATACACAATTCCGTCTCCAAGAGACAATAGCCGTTATCAATGGTTCCGCCTTTCGGAGGCCAGGACACATTCCAAACCTGTTTGTGGATTCTGCATGTCTTTCTCTCATTTCCTTGGTCTCCTGACCTGACTTAATAGCGATCTTGCGATTCTCAAAAAGGAGGGGGCCACAGGCATAACACTAACTTAATGAACTACAAGTAGGCCATGTGGTGTGTGATGCTCCAACTGTCCCTTTGCCTGCACTAGGCCCAATGGCGATGAGGGAGACGTGACCAATTTCAAAGTCGATCTATGACCAGGATAAGTACACCCACCTGATCACGGCATTTCACCGCATCAGCCACTGGTCAACTAGCCCGTGTGTGGATCGCTCAAAGTGCCGAGCCAATTTTGGAGAGGCAAAGAGCGGCTTCTTCGGCAGCAAAATCTAGGCCCAAAGTGAATCGCTGGGTGGGATGTTCTAGGCCCGGAGTGATTTGCCACAGTGGAACCTAGGACCTGATGCGAGGTATGATCTGCTGTTTGGCTAACTTGAACACCAGCCCAGTTAGACTGGGAAGGCAGGGTGTCAAGAGTTGGGCCTATTTCGCTCACTCTCCTGCTGTGCTCAGTCCTGTCTCTGTGACCTGAGGCTGTGAGACCGCCCCGTCTGCTGTACTGCGTGTCTGTAAACTTTGCGGCAATTTACTACATGGATTTTAGTAAGCCATTTGACAAGGTTCCACATGGTAGGCTTATTCCGAAAGTCAGAAGGCATGGGATCCAGGGAAGTTTGGCCAGGTGGATTCAGAATTGGCCTGCCTGCAGAAAGCAGAGGGTTGTGGTGGAGGGAGTACATTCAGATTGGAGGGTTGTGACTAGTGGTGTCCCACAAGGATCTGTTCTGGGACCTCTAATTTTCGTGATTTTTATTAACGACCTGGATGTGGGGGTAGAAGGGTGGGTTGGCAAGTTTGCAGACGACACAAAGGTTGGTTGTTGTAGATAGTGTAGAGGATTGTTGAAGATTGCAGAGAGATATTGATAGGATGCTGAAGTGGGCTGAGAAGTGGCAGATGGAGTTCAACCCGGAGAAGTGTGAGGTGGTACACTTTGGAAGGACAAACTCCAAGGCAGAGTACAAAGTAAATGGCAGGATACTTGGTAGTGTGGAGGAGCAGAGGGATCTGGGGGTACATGTCCACAGATCCCTGAAAGTTGCCTCACAGATAGATAGGGTAGTTAAGAAAGCTTATGGGGTGTTAGCTTTCATAAGTCGAGGGATAGAGTTTAAGAGATGCAATGTAATGATGCAGCTCTATAAAACTCTAGTTAGGCCACACTTGGAGTACTGTGTCCAGTTCTGGTTGCCTCAGTATAGGAAGGATGTGGAAGCATTGGAAAGGGTACAGAGGAGATTTACCAGGATGCTGCCTGGTTTAGAGAGTATGGATTATGATCAGAGATTAAGGGAGCTAGGGCTTTACTCTTTGGAGAGAAGGATGATGAGAGGAGACATGATAGAGGTGTATAAGACATTAAGAGGAATAGACAGAGTGGACAGCCAGCGCCTCTTCCCCAGGGCACCACTGCTCAGTACAAGAGGACATGGCTTTAAGGTAAGGGGAGGGAAGTTCAAGGGGGATATTGGAGGAAGGTTTTTTCATTCTGAGAGTGGTTGGTGCGTGGAATGCACTGCCTGAGTCAGTGGTGGAGGCAGATACACTAATGAAGTTTAAGAGACTACTAGACAGGTATATGGAGGAATTTAAGGTGGGGGGTTATAGGGGAGGCAGGATTTGAGGGTCAGCATAACATTGTGGGCCGAAGGGCCTGTAATGTGCTGTACTATTCTATGTTCTATGTTCTAATATGGTGAACTTATACCGAGGCTTTGGGCCTAACCCAGGCTGCTCCGGGAATTTCGATCGAACGACTCAATTTGGTTCAGAATGCTGTTGTTGTTGCTCGCTTTTGCTGTTTGCACAATTTGTTTTTTTTTTACTCCCTCTGCGCATCGAGGGTTGGTCTTTATTTTTTTAAATTAGGTCCTTTCGAGTTTCCTGCTTTGCGGCTGCCTGCGAGCAGACAAACCTCGAGGCCGCATAACCTACATATTCTTTTGACTGTAAATGAACTTTGAAATCTTTTGAAACGTTAGCCCCTGTCCTGACACTGATAGTCAGAGTGGATCAGGTGCGGGGCGATATCTTCGGCCGGGACGGTCATCGTGAGCTTGTGAATTAATATCCCCCCAGACCCCAGCAAAGTGCCGAGTGGCAGCTGGACAAAGAGATGCATTTGAACAGCTGCACGTATCAGGAAAGGCTGGCGGGGGGGGACAAAGTAGGGAAGAATGCGTGCTTTCTTACTCCTCCTGTGTCACGTTATCCATTGTCTTTGCCTATTGCTGCCATTGTTCAAGTACCAAGAGCACTATCAGCAAGGGGATTAGACATCGGGTCACTGCTCGCCTCTGCCCATTGTCCGATTTTTATCATCCCATTGACTATTTTATTCTGAATTGCTCAACCCATTGCTCCCTAACCCATAAAAATGGTTAAAAGAGAAAAGCCTGTAATTTCCATCCCTTGCGAGGGCGCAGCAGAAGGCATGCAGACAAAAGACTGGCTAGAAAGCTTCGGATAATAAGGGGCTTGAGGCTGGTCAGAAGATTCCAGGAGATGGTGGAAGTGGGGCTTCCCCGCGATTCTGGAGTGGAATATAAGCGGCTTGCTGTTTCTCTCCCCTCCCCTCAGGCGCCCGAGTGCCCTGCTTTCCGATTCTCTGAGACTGTGAAAGGGCCCACAGGAGTAAGTGATGTCCACAGGTACGAGGGAGAATTTCTGGGTACAGTGAGACCCTCAGGTGTGCTGTAGATAGTGATAACCATATTTAAATTTGTAAATGGAAATAGTGTGTTTTAGAGAGTACTGAATATTGTATAACAGTGTATTTCTGTAATATTGTTGTGATTTGAATGAATTTTTTAAGACCATAGACTTAAAACATACAGTATCGAACAAGTCCTTCAGCCCACGATATCGTGCTGGCATTTTAGCCTACTCCAAGATCAATCTCACTTTTCGCTCTCACATAGCCATTCATGGAGATGTGAGGGGTAAGCTGTTTTACTCAGAGAGTGGTGAGTGTGTGGAATGGGCTGCCGGCAAAGGTGGTGGAGGCGGATACGATAGGGTCTTTTAAGAGACTTTTAGATAGGTACATGGAGCTTAGTAAAATAGAGGGCTATGGGTAAGCCTAGTAATTTCTGAGGTAGGGACATGTTCGACACAACTTTGATGGCTGAAGGGCCTGTATTGTGCTGTAGGTGTTCTATGTTTCTATGCTCTTTTCATCCATGTGCCTATCTAAGAGTCTCCTAAAAGTCTCTACTATATCTAGCTCTACCGTCATCCCAGGCTGTGAGTTCCTCACACCCACTGCTCTCTGTGTAATAAAACTACCTCTGACATCCTGCCCCACACTCTCCTCCAATCACCTTAAAATTACGTGCTCCCGTATTAGCTGTTGCCGTCTGGGGAAAAGAGGCTGGCTGTCCATTCTATTTTTGCTTCTCATCATCTTATCAAGTCATCTCTTATCTCCTTCACTCCAAAGAGAAAAGCCTTAGCTCCATAAGACATAGGAGTAGAATTAGGCCATTTGGCCCCCCTGAGTCTGCTCCGCCATTTAATCATGGCTGATCCTTTTCTCCCCTCCTCAACCCCACTCCCCGGCCTTCTCCCCGTAACCTTTGATGCCGCGTCCAATCAAGAACCTGTCAATCTCTGCCTTAAATACACCCAACGAGCTGCCTGTGATAGCAAATTCACCACCCTCTGGCTAAAGAAATTTCCACATCCACTCTGCCTGGGCCTCTCATCATTTGAAAGGTTTCAATGAGATCTCCACTGATCCTTCCAATTTCCAGTGAGTACAGGTCCACAGCCATCAAACGTCCCTCTTATAGTAACGCTTTCACTCTTGGAATCATGCTTGTGAACCTCCTCTGGACCGTCTCCAACACCACTCAAACCACCCTCATAAAGACATACTCTCCAATCCAGGCAGTATCCTGGTGAATCTTAAACATGAGAAAATCTGCAGATAACACACACAAAATGCCGGTGGAACGCAGCAGGCCGGGCAGCATCTATAGGGAGAAGCGCTGTCGACGTTTCGGGCCGAGACCCTTCGTCAGGACTAACTGAAAGGAAAGATAGTAAGAGATTTGAAAGTAGGAGGGGGAGGGGGAAATGCGAAATGATAGGAGAAGACCAGAGGGGGTGGGATGAAGCTAAGAGCTGGAAAGATGATTGGCAAAAGGGATACAGAGCTGGAGAAGGGAAAGGATCATGGGACGGGAGGCCTCGGGAGAAAGAAAGGGGGAGGGGAGCACCAGAGGGAGATGGAGAACAGGCAAAGTGAAGGGCAGAGAGAGAACAAAAAGGGGAAGGGGGAAAAATAAATAAATCAGGGATGGGGTAAGAAGGGAAGGAGGGGCGGCTGGGTAGCCTCCAACCTGATGGCATGAACATTAATTTCTCTAACTTCCATTAATGCCCCTCTCATCAGGACTGGAAATGAAGGGGGGAGGAGCCAGGCCAAGAAGGTGCTGGGGGAGGGGGTGGTAGAAGTACATGGTGGTAGGGTATAGGTGAAACCAGGAGAAGGGGAGGGGGTGAAGTAAATACAGTAGCCGAGAAGTTGATTGGAGAAAGAAATAAAAGGCAGGAGTGGATAGTGGAAAGAGATAAAACGCTGGTAATTCTGCACAGCACCCTTTCTAATACTTCTGTAATGAGGCAAACAGACAGAATGCAACGCGTACAAACACGCTGGAGGAACTCAGCAGGCCGGGCAGCATCCGTGGAAACGAGCGGTCAACGTTTCTGGCTGAGACCCTTCGTCAGGACAGAATGCAATACTTCAAAACTCGGGTTTTGTAGAGTTACAGTATCACTTCGTAGCTCTTCAAGTTCAACCTTGCAAAGTGAAACACTTCACATTTTTCTGCGTTGAACTCCATCTCTGATTTCTCAGCCCGGGTTCAACACCCTGTCATTGCCCCATCATCGCGTACGACAAACTTCTACACAACCCACAACACCACCAACCTTCTGTTTTCTCCTCCCGGAGTTGCTGTTTGTTTAGCTGACCTCACCAGTATTTTCTATTTCTGGGTCACGGTTGCTGACTGTAATTTTTTTTTTTTTTTGCAGTTTGCAAATTGAAAAAAAATGATTGCCTCAAAAATAAGTATGTTTTAATATTCAAAACACGAGGGAATCTGCAGATGCTGGAAATTCAAACAACAACACACACAAAATGCTGGTGGAACACAGCAGGCCAGGCAGCATCTATAGGGAGAAGCACTGTCGACGTTTCGGGCCGAGACCCTTCGTCAGGACTGGAAAGTAAGACGAGAAATCAGAGTAAGAAGGGTGCGGTGAGGGGAGGAAGAAGTACGTGGTAGGTGAAACCAGGAAGGAGAGAGAGTTGATGTAAAGAGCTGGGAAGTTGACTGATCAAAGAGATAAAGGGCTGGAGAAGGGGGAATCTAATAGGAGAGGACAGAAGGCCATGGAAGAAAGGGAAGGGGGAGGAGCACCAGAGGGAGGTGATGGGCAGGTTAGGAGATACAGTTAGAGTGGGAAACGGGAATGGGGAACAGTGAAGGAGAAGTTGGGGGGGGCACAATTACCAGAAGTTCAAGAAATCAATGTAGGCCTCAGTTAGTCTCGATAGACCATGCATTTGCACCTTGGAAAGTTACCAGAGCGCAGGCCCGGGCAGGGATTTTTTATGGGAGACTGGCAGTTGCCCAAGCTGCAAGTCTCCCCTCTCCATGCCACCGATGTTGTCCAAGGGAAGGGCATTAGGATCCATACAGCTTGGCACCGGTGTCGTCGCAGAGCAATGTGTGGTTAAGTGCCTTGCTCAAGGACACAACACGCTGCCTCAGCCAAGGCTCGAACCAGTGACCTTCAGATAACTAGACGAACGCCTTAACCACTTGGCCACACGTTAACACCCTGACTGAATATAAGGTGTTGTTCCTCCAACCGGAGTCTGGCCTGTTTGCGACAGTAGACATAGACTGACATGTCAGAATGGGAACGGGAAGCTGAATCGAAGTGGGTGGGCACTGGGATGTCCCGAGTTTTCTGACAGATGGAGCGTAGAAGCTCGACGAAGCGGTCTCCCAATCTACGTTGGGTCTCACCGGTGTACAGTAGATGACCCCAACAGACTCACAGGAGAGTGACGCTTCACTGAAAGGACTGGAGCCCTGAATGGTAGTGATAGAGGAGGTGTGGTGGACAGATGTAGTCCTGCTGAAGTGTCTCCATCCTAAACATCGACTGTTTACTCTTTTCCATAGATGCTACATGGCCCGCAGAGCTCCTCCAGCACTGTGTGTGTGTGTGGCACTTGTTCTGCCTGCAAGGGTAAGTGCCAGGAGAGAGATCGGTGAGGAGGGACAAATTGAGATGGGAGTTGCATAGAGAATGATCCAGTGGAAAGTGGATAGGGAGGGGGGGAGATGTGCTTGGTGGTGGGATCCCCTTGGAGATGGTGAAAGTTGTGGAGAATTATGTGCCGCATGCGGAGGCTGGCGAGGTGGTAGGTAACATTTAAACAAAACGTTTAAATTGTCTTGCTTCACTGTGTCATTTATTTTGGTGATTATTTTGCAATTACCCGCGAGCAATGGAACTTAAGTAGAGATTATGGGAGAGTTGGAGTGCAGAATTAGAAAGCCAGAGACCATGAGATATGTATAGATTTGGAATCCTGACTCCAGGTTCTGACCCAGAGAGCTGACATTTCTTTTCCTCTCACAGATGAAGGAACAAGAATCAGCTTTATTCACCATATATATTTACATGCATTAGGAATTTGTTGTGGTGTGATGGTAACAATATTCTAAAATTATACAGATTTCCCCCGCAATCCGAAGGTGGAGCGTTCCTATGAAAGCGTTTGTAAGCCGAAATGTCGTAAAGCGAAGAAGCAATTACCATTAATTTATATGGGAAAAATTTTTGAGCGTTCCCAGACCCAAAAAAAAATAACCTACCAAATCAAACCAAATAACACATAAAATCTGAAATAACACGAACGTATAGTAAAAGCAGGAATGATATGATAAATACACAGCCTATATAAAGTAGAAATATTGTATGTACGGTGTAGTATCACTTATCAGAATTGGGTAGACAGCGAGCCAAAATTGATTTGTAGAAAAAAAATTGGAATTTATGCACATGCACATGGACACGCCTACACACATACATCCATACACATGTATACGCATACGCATGTACACGCATGCACACATAACTGCCCGCAAAAGGCTTCGCGGTCACGGTAGTCTTTCTCGGGGTAAACACATGTATAAAACGGGCGTCTTTTTTTCGTAAAAGTGAAAATCCTCTTTGGTTAGGGAAAACAGGCACTAATGTAGCTCAAACACAAGGAAATCTGCAAATGCTGGAAATTCAAACAACAACACACACAAAATGCTGGTGAAACACAGCAGGCCAGGCAGCATCTATAGGGAGAAGCGCTGTCGACGTTTCGGGCCGAGACCCTTCGTCAGTCCTGACGAGAAGGGTCTTGGCCCGAAACGTCGACAGCGCTTCTCCCTATAGATGCTGCCTGGCCTGCTGTGTTCCACCAGCATTTTGTGACTAATGTAGCTCTTTCGTAATAGTGAGCTGTCGTAAAGCGAACGTTCGAAAAATGGGGGACACCTGTAAAGAGTAAAGAATTATCCAATTCAAAGGTTCAATTTAATATCAGAGAATGTACACAGTATACCACGTGAAATTCTTACTCTTCACAGACATCCACAAAACAGGAAAATAAAACAAAATAATGAATGACAGAAAATGCTAGAACGCTGATGCCCCTCCACCCCTCCCACACACAATCAGCAGCAAAAGCAGCAACACTCCCCCCCACTTGCTCCTGCAAAGACATCGGCCTCCCACCACCCACCATGCAAGCACAGCAAAGCTCCCCAATGAGACCACGGTCTAGGGTTCATCACAAACTACTGTCCATCCCAACACTTCGACATCGCAGCCTAGCTCTCTCTTGTGGAGAGGCCGTTCGCCTGCGCAGACCGCGGGGGGGGGGGGGGTTCACTCAGTTATCCCAACTTGTGAGGCAATGGGGAGTGCACCCATGTCCTGTGTGAACCCGCGAGATTTACTTAGTCATCCTACCTGCTGGAGTACCAGCAGCCTCACTCACGGGAGGAAGTATAAATAACTCTATGTTGATATTTAACCATCACATTTAGTGAATTCAGCTGCAAGTTCAAGTGTTTCTGTCGGTTCAATGTGTAGGGCTCGCAGTACCATTAACTGTGGTGTTAACTGTTCAGGCTAACAAAATGGCTTCTCTGTAATGTTATTTAACGCTGTAATGGGTTTCTGTATCTGGAATGTTTGGGTTATAACTGTAGATAAGGGGGGAACTAACCAATGGAGAATTGTTATGCTATCTTGTATGTGTGAGCTGAGCGTGAGTTTGCGGTCTTTATCGGGAGGAGAGCGAGGGGGACGGACGTGTGAGGAGCAGACAGCGGCTCCAGGGTGACGGATACTGGATGTCGGCGGTTTGGACGGTGGCCAAAGGCTCGGAAGGTCATTGTGGATGGAGCCGGAGGCGTGAGCTCCAACGTATTAAATATTATGAGCACAAACTGATAAACTTACTGATTTGGTGCCTTCAGGTTATCTGTTTCTTCTAACCCATCACTAAGAAATAACTATAAAGTTGTAATTATTTACTCACCTTTGGTGTATTGTCTGATATTTGTGTTGCGAGCGTGTACTGGGGGGCATTACACTGAAGTATTGCACTGTTGGCAGGGCAATGGCAGTTCACCCTAGGCAAATGGGGGTAAATTGGGGGCACAGATGCTACAAATGGTTCCACTTAATATGAGAGAATGTATACAGTATACAACCTGAAATTCTTACTCTTCACAGACATCCACAAAACAGAAAAAAAACAAAATAATGAATGACAGAGAATGTTAGAAGCCCAAAATCCCTCCTCCCCACTCACACACACAAGCAGTAGCAAAAGCATCAACCCTCCCCCCCATTTGCTCCAGCAAAAACATCAACACCCCCACCACCACCACCCACCATGCAAGCAGTAGCAAAGCCCCAGAGACCATGAGGTCAAGCTCATCAGAAACTACTGTCCACCCCACCAACTCGGCCACTTAGTCAGGCTCTCTCTCTGATTAGCAAGGGAGAGATAGATATCGCTCCTGCACGAGTGAGAGAGGAGACCACCAGCTCTCTGTTTCGATGTTACGCGCATTGCTTGCCTGAGTTCCCCGGCTCGAGGACCAGCAAAGTCTCATTCACCATCGAGAGAGACAGAGATCGCTCGAGGGCTGGGGCCTTCCTTCAACAGCAGCGTACGACGATTCAAACTCCCGCGACGCTTCAGTTGCCGACATCGGCGAGGAACCTGGTTGTCCACCCTGGCCGCGCCCCGAAGACGCACTTGGAGATAATCGACTTGCCAGGACACTCAGCGAGTCCCAGAGTGAGAAGCCACTGTCCATGAAGAACTGTAGTTTGAGTGCAGCTGTAGCTCACAGACTCCGACAGGACCCCAACCACCTTGAAGAGTCAAAAGGAGACATGAGAAGAGAAAAGTATGCTGTTTCTCGGAAAAACCGGAAGTTGCTAAGGTCTACAAAAACCTTAGATAGATTTGACGTGGATAGGCTTTTTTCCATTGAGTGTAGGGGAGATTCAAACAAGAGGACATGAGTTGAGAGTTAGGGGGCAAAAGTTTAAGGGTAACACAAGGGGGAATTTCTTTACTCAGAGAGTGGTAGCTGTGTGGAATGAGCTTCCAGTAGAAGTGGTAGTGGCAGGTTCAGTATTGTCATTTAAAGTAAAATTGCATAGGTATATGGACAGGAAAGGAATGGAGGGTTATGGGTTGAGTGCGGGCCAGTGGGACTAGGTGAGAGTTAGCGTTTGGCATGGAGTAGAAGGGCCGAGATGGCCTGTTTCTGTGTTGTAATTGTTATGTGGTTATATGGTCTGAGAAGGCTAAGTATTGTATACATTGTCTGACTGTAAATAGAGCCATTGAACCATTGAAGAGGAGAGCGCTTCAAGTACAGATCCGCAAAGTTGGAGAAAGTTGTGCACAGTGTAGGGTTGGGCATGAGGCCTGTAAGTTCCATGGTCAGACAACATCTATACTGCACCTCCTCTCGTTCTATCATGATGATTCCAGGGTGACAGGAGAACCCCCAGAAGGTACCTAGAAGAACCAAGGATTGTGGATAATAATGTCTGGAGGCCTGGAGGCCTAGTGGCCTGGAAGCCTGAGGCCTGGAGGCCAGTAAGCCCCTGATTGACTCCATTGCTTCTCTCCAATTGAAGCATCAAGCAAGGTTGAAGCTAACAAGCATGAGAGTGGAGGACGGGAGGGTGTTTGTCGCCAGCTGCCTGCGTTTGGCGGGTCTTCCTCTCCCTATTGCTGAAGGAAACTGCAGGAATCTTGGGTTCCGCATTTTCAAGGGTTGATCGGCGAGGCTGAGGACCCATTTCGGGGCACTTTGAAGTTCATGTTACATGCGTTCCTGGATTCTGGTTTCTCTTCTCTTTACGGGAGCGGTTTTTGGAGTGGTTCGATCGGGGTGATCACTGCAGTCTGGGATGCTTCAGCAAAGAACAACTTTCAGGGGGCTAGCGGAGCAGTGCTGCTCTGAACTAAACTGAATTCTATTGGACTCCTGGTTTGATGTTTGATATTCTATGTCCTGTCTGCTCACTTTCTGCCATTTGCACAATTTGTTTTTTTTCCCGCTCGTTGGGTGTTTGACGTTTTCTTGAACAGGTTCCATGGTGTTTCTTGGTTTTGTGGCTGCCTGAGGGGGGATGAATCTCAGGGTTGTATCCTGTAAACATAGTTTGATAATAAACGTATTTTGAAACGTTAGATCTTTGAGCCTGGGGGTGGGAGAGCTGGAAGTTGACGTTGTGCATCACAAACATAGGACCATAGAACACTACAGCACAGAAACAGGCCTTTTGGCCCTTCTTGGCTGTGCCGAACCATTTTTCTGCCTAGTCCCACTGGCCTGCACCTGGGCCATATCCCTCCATACACCTCTCATCCATGTACCTGTCCAAGTTTTTCTTAAATGTTAAAAGTGAGCCCGCATTTACAACTTCATTTGGCAGCTCATTCCACACTCCCTCCACACTCTGTGTGAAGAAGCCCCCCCCCAATGTTCCCTTTAAACTTTTCTCCCTTCACCCTTAATCCATGTCCTCTGAATTTTTTCTCCCCTAGTCTCTGTTGAAAAAGCCTGCTTACATTCACTCTATCTATACCCATCATAATTTTATTCACCTCTATCAAACCTCCCTTCTTTCTTTTACGCGCCAGGGAATAAAGTCCTAACCTATTCAACCTTTCTCTGTAATTCAGTTTCTCAAGTCCCAGCAGCCTCCTTGTAAACCTTCTCTGCACTCTTTCAACCTTATTAATATCCTTCCTGTAATTCGGTGACCAAAACTGCACACAATACTCCAAATTTGGCCTAACCAATGCCTTATACAACCTCACCATAACATTCCAACTCTTATACTCAACACTTTGATTTATAAAGGCCAATGTACCAAAAGCTCTCTTTACTACCCTATCTACCTGTGACGCCACCTTTAGGGAATTTTGTATCTGTATCTCTAGCAGAGGCAAAAGTGCATTGTTCGAAACGATGGGAGAAGGAAAACAAAGTATATTTAGAAAATGGATTTTAGATTTTAATTTTACATGTCACCCCACAAACACACAGTTGAGACTTTTCAATCTACATTTCCATATGGAATTCTGCGCCAGCTAGAAATTTCAATCCTTCAGAATTTATATATTCACTATTTTTTTAAGAGCCTGCTTCTCAACATGTTCATACATGCACAGGATGACGGGGTGGGGATACGTCCCTACCAAAGGAGGTGTAAGGTGCTCCTTCCCTCCGCTAGCCTGCAGGTCACCCTTGGGCAAGGTGTGATACATATTCAGCCTCCCCGATCAGGGTCGCATGAAGCCATGGGAGCAGGTGGCGGATGGTCATATGAGTAGCGGGTGCAGATCACAAGCCCTGGTTATGTGACCACTGACGCCTGGCATCTCTGAAGAGTATCGATAATGGACAGGTCACCCATCTTGTAAAGACACCGCCCAGAAGAAGGCATTGGCGAACCATTGAATTCCCAAGAGTTGTCAAGAACAATCATGGTCATGGAAAGATCACGATCACCCACATCATACAATAAGGCTTATAACAAACGAAAGGAAGAATATAGAGGCTTCTGGCCAATTCTGGTTGTTTGAGAGATGTGGTGCAACGAGGGAGACTTGTCGATGGTGATATATTTTAAGTAGTTATGGGACAGATCCTTGGCTGCCCAGCGTCACTGGCCTCCCCTCTCTGCATCATGCTCCCCACTGTGGTCCACGACAGAGATATCTGGCTCTCAGCAGGTCAGTGAGGCCCAGCATAGGACAGGGCTTTTCTCAACCTGTGACGGCCGCTCTGATACAATGGCTTTGACAGCAGGCGAGGTCACCAACCGCTGGCTCCAAATCTATCATCTATCACTGAATGTTTATGACTGCCTTTGACGTGCACAAGCATTCAGGGTCACTTGGGACCTTTTAAAGTATTTAAATCATTGAGCTTTTGTAAAACGTAATTTAAATTATTGTGCTTTTGTAAAACACAGATACCCTCACTCATTCAAGCTCTCACACACACACATGAACACACACACACGTCAACACACTCAAACACACATACGCACACATACTCACACATAAACAGACACACACACGCAAACATACTCATACATAAACACACACTCATACACTCACACATAAACACTCTCACACAAATGAGTAGAAGCACATAAACATGCGCACACATCCACACACATACACACGCACACACACACTCACGAACACTGTTAAAATCGATTTTAAAAGATTGAACTAGTATTTACATTCACAGAGAATTCCCACCTTTCTCCCAGCAGACTCAGAAGGCTCGTAGTTGGACAGTGTGGAGGTTGGCAGAGCTCTGATGAACTCCTGCATGTATAGAAGAGTGGGCTGAAAGATGGCAGATGGAGTTTAATGCTGATAAGTGTGAGGTGCTACATTTTGGTTGGAATAATCAAAATAGGACATACATGGTAAATGGTGGGGCATTGAGGAATGCAGTAGAACAGAGTGATCTAGGAATAATGGTGTATAGTTCCCTGAAGGTGGAATCTCATGTGGATAGGGCGGTGAAGAAAGCTTTTGGTATGCTGGCCTTTATAAATCAGAGCATTGAGTATAGGAGTTGGGATGTAATGTTAAAATTGTACAAGGCATTGGTGAGGCCAAATTTGGAGTATTGTGTACAGTTCTGGTCACCAAATTATAGGAAAGGTGTCAACAAATTAGAAAGAGTACAGAGGAGATTTACTAGAATGTTACCTGGGTTTCAGCACCTAAGTTACAAAGAAAGGTTGAACAAGTGAGGTCTTTATTCTTTGGAGCGTAGAAGGTTGAGGGGGGACTTGATAGAGGTATTTAAAATTATGAGGGGGATAGATAGAGTTGACGTGGATAGGCTTTTTCCATTGAGAGTAGGGGAGATTCAAACAAGAGAACATGAGTTGAGAGTTAAGGGGCAAAAGTTTAGGGGTAACACGAGGGGGAATTTCTTTACTCAGAGAGTGGTAGCTGTGCGCAACGAGCTTCCAGTAGAAGTGGTAGAGGCAGGTTCAATTTTGTCATTAAAAAAAAAATTGGATAGGTATATGGACAGGAAAGGAATGGAGGGTTATGGGCTGAGTGCAGGTTGATGGGACTAGGTGAGAGTAAGCGTTCGGCACGGACTAGAAGGGCTGAGATGGCCTGTTTCCGTGCTGTAATTGTTATATGGTTATATTATATATATGATGGCATCAACATTAACAAGTTACCCCACCTTCTTGTAGTTTTATTCCCCCTATTTGATTAGGAACACAGGTTACACAGGCTGAAATACAGACTGACCATTATACAGACAGGCCCGTAGGCAGAAATAAAGGCAGACGGACAGATAGACAAGCCTCCCAAATTCCAACCCTACATCCCCATCGTGAGAGGTGGAAGCAGACAAGCCTGGCCAGTAGGGCTCTGGTGAAGCTGTATCGGTCAATCCCCAGTATAGTGGATGCAGAGGATTGCAGAAACATTGCCGAACTCCAACCAGACCGTCGACTGAACTCTGAACTCCGAGCTGTAAAATCGTCGTGCTACTGCGATTTTCTCATCTAGCCAGAGGTTAAAATATCTCACTATCTGCATCTACAGATTTTCGCTTGTTTCTCAACATCCTTCTCGTGTTTAAAAAAAAGTTTAAAACTTCTCCACACACTTTGGCATCCCCTCTTCCCTGCCTTCTTATTTGGGCTTCTTCACCCCTCCTTTCCAGTCCTGATGAAGGGTCTCGGCCTGAAGCATCGACCGCTTATTCCCCTGCATAGATGCTGCCTGACCTGCTGAGTACCTCCAGCATTTCGTGTGCAAAGTGGGAGAATGGCAGTGGCTGGATTTTTATGACGTAAAATGGACTGGGAAATTGGCTGCAACAAAGCCCGCGAAGAACACGCGAGATCTTGGTCCAGAAGGGTCGCTACTAGGAACAGCAAGGATTCTACGTTGAACCCTCAAGCTCCCAAGCCTCTGGTAGAGGACCAAGATTGAGGGAAAAATACACATACACACCACCTATAAGGGGGTGAGAGAAAAAAAAGTGAACATATTTTTTTTATTAAACAAAATATACTTTATTCAGAAATAAAATTATGTACAATAAACCATTCAATGACTCTCAATCCTTTACAAATGTTTCCATTACGGTCTTCACATCTCCACACTTATTGCCACTCAGGTGGCACTCTGTTATTTCATATTTCCATTCCCTTGTTGAGGGGTATACACCCAAACCACCCCCCCCCAACTCCCACGGGAGAAGGACCCTAGACTGTGGTCCTTCCCCACCGGGCCCTTGCGGTGGCTGCACTGAGTTTGAGTGCATCCCTCAGCACGTACTCCTGCAGCTGAGAATGTGCCAGTCGGCAGCATTCCCCCATGGACATCTCCGTGTGCTGGTAGACCATCAAGTTTCGGGCCGACCAAAGAGCGCCTTTCACCGAGTTGATGATCTGCCAGCAACACCGGATGTTGGTCTCGGTGTGCGTCCCCGGGAACAGCCCGTAAATCAGAGTCCTCTGTTACGCAGCTGCTGGGGATGAACCTCGACACTTTCCCTCCCATCCTCCTCCACACCTTCTCGGCGAACCCACAGAGTGCAAAGAGGTGGTTCACTGACTCCTCCTCACTGCAGTCCTCCCGTGGGCAGAGGGGTGCGGAGATGATGTTCCGGGCGTACAGGAGGGATCGGACTGGGAGGGCCACTCTCACCACCAGCCAGGCGAGGTCTTGGTGTCTGTTGGTCAGGTCTGGTGATGAGGCATTTTGCCAGATGAACTGGATGGTCTGCTCAAGGAACCACCCCACTGTGTCCATCACGTCCTTCTCCTGCAGTGCCTGCAGGACCTTACGTGCTGACCACTGCCCGATGGCCCTGTGGTCAAAGGCATTGACCTGGAAGAACTTTTCTACGAAGGACAGGTATGGCGGCAACGACCAGCTGACAGGGGTGTTGCGTGGGAAAGGGGCCAGACCTATCCTTCGTAGCCAGGGCAACAGGTAGAACCTGGGCACGTAGTGGTACTTGGTGCCCACGTACCTGGGATCCACACACAGCCTGATGCAGCCACACACGAAGCTGGCCATCAGGGTGAGGGTGACATTGGGGACGTTTTTGCCCCTGTTGTCCAGGGACTTGTGCATGGTGGTCCTTCTGACCCGCGATAAAGGGGCCAATTTCACGACACACGCTAATCCTGATTCTTGGAGCTGGCGTGCACTCAATTGGCCAAATAGCTTCCTCCATTCCGTAATCATTTTGTCACAGTGGAATTCGGTGGTGACAGATGAGACGGCAGCATCGCAAAGCTGGTCTGCTGAAGCCATGAAGGGGAGGGGAGATGGATAGGGGAGGGAAGGGGGGGGACTCATTGGCAGCCTCTGTGTAGACACGCAACGCGAAGGAATGCAAATGAAGCTCGCGGTGCAGGAGGAGATGCTGAGCTTCAGCTTCATTAGGGCTCTTCAACTTAATGAGGGTTCAAGCAGCCATGAATGACTTCAGCAGCCATTTGGGCCAAATTATCCTGTCATTCTCCCCAGCATATTCTTTGTGTTGTTGGAAGAGAATCGTGCAGAACCGAAAACATTAGCCATGGAAATCCGATTCAAATTAGGCTGCTGGTTGTACATCAGGAGATTAACAAGCCATTAAAGGCACTTTGAGATGAGATGATAATTTCCCACATCATCATAAATTCCATAGGGTGGAAGGGTGCCTGCCTGCTCCCCCTCCTCCTCAACTGGGAGAAACGCGGCTGAAATGTGTACAGAACTGACAGCACGATAAAAACAGAGACATTTTACGCACCGGTGCACCATTTCCTTTCCCTTTTTTTCGTTCTTTTTAAAGCTCTCACAGTGTGAGTCCAGTAAAAGACAGGCTGCTGATCTTTCCATGCAGACTACTAATGTGGTTAATCAGGAGATATTAGGACTGGCCGTCTTGTGGCTCTATGCAAACGCAAGACCCTTCTGGTCCCTTCCAGGCGCTCAGTTAGTTCGTCCCCTTGTTTGTGGCCCTTCGCCAAATGGACAGAATCAGAAGCAGGTTTTTCCATGTTTCTGTGCGAGTATTCTGCCCGATTGCACCATGTAACCGATTAACCCATTTGGTGAGGCCACTGGCCACTACTTCCACTGGCAGATAGGTTCACACCCTTGCACCTCTCTAAGTGAAGAAGATATCCTTCGTGTTCAACTTTCACCCTTAACCCATGACCTCTAGTTCTAGTCTCACCCAACCTCAGTGGAAAAAGAGCAAACACGAGGAAATCTGCAGATGCTGGAAATTCAAACAACAACACGCACAAAATGCTGGTGGAACACAGCAGGCTGGGCAGCATCTATAGGGAGAAGCGCTGTCGACGTTTCGGGCCGAGACCCTTCGTCAGGACTAACCGAAAAGAAAGATAGTAAGAGATTTGAAAGCAGTGGGGGGAGGGGGAAATGCGAAATGATAGGAGAAGACCAGAGGAGGTGGGATGAAGCTAAGAGCTGGAAAGGTGATTGGTGAAAGTGATACAGAGCTGGAGAAGGGAAAGGATCATGGGACGGAAGGCCTCGGGAGAAAGAAAGGGGGGGGGAAGCACCAGAGGGAGATGGAGAACAGGCAAACAACTAAATATGTCAGGGATGGTGTAAGAAGGGGAGGAAGGGCATTAACGGAAGTTAGAGAAGTCAATGTTCATGCCATCAGGTTGGAGGCTAAAAGCCTGTTTGCATTTACCCTATCTATATTACTCTCAGTACTTCTATCAAAGTGTCAAAATGGTTGTTATGAAAGTCTAATGAGGTAGAGTGGTGGGTCGTGCTTGTCACTCTCACTTTCGCTTCCACCGTTGGCGAGCAGACTCGGGAAAAGGAGAGATGAACGTGTAAGTCTCTCCCTGCCAGTACATAGCCTCTCCAACAGCAAGCCTCATGGAAGCTAAACTCCTTTTGGACTCAGGCTGAACTACAGGGGATGGGGAGGAGGCACGTAGCACGCAGGCCCACCGGTGTGTGGACACTCCCTCGTGCTCACGAACCAGATCTCCAGCTATGGGTAAATAGCCCCACTGACTTGTCGGCAGCCTCTGGGAGAAACAAAGGCTACGAGACAACAAATCTGGAATGGAGCCCCAAGGGCAGTGAATATCCTTCCAGAATCTCCCGCTGCCAAGCACATTGCTTCGTCAGCTTTCCTTTGGACTACACTGGTGGGGCCGAGAGGGGGACCTTGATGACTGGGCATCTCAGGACCTCCACATCTTCTGCCCAGGCTTGTGTTGATGATCATCACCCATTGTCCTTCGAGACAGATGGATGCCAACCACTTCTATCAAATCATTCCTGATTCTCCTATGCTCCATGGAGTAAAGTCCTAACCAGTTGTGCACCACCATCAAGTGTGCTTGCCGTGCTATTCGATGCCCAAACGTCGGAAAATCTGATCACCTGCTGTACTTCTACTCTCCGAGCACAGGCTGAAGACTGCAGCACCAGTAGTGAGGACCAGGCAGGTATGGACAGGGGAAGCACAGGAGTGCCTACAGGACTGCTTTGAATCGGTGAACTGGACCGTACTCAGGGATTCATCTTCAAATCTGGATGAGTGTGCTGCAGTTGTTACCAGCGTCATTAAAACCTCTGTGGATGAGTGTGTGCCTATGAAAACTTGCTGTACATTCAAACCAGGGGCCATGTTGAACCAGAAGATTCATTGCCTGCTGAGGGCTAGGTCTGTGGCATTGAAGCCTGGTGACCCAGTCTGCACAAGAAAACCAGGTAAGACCTGGGCTACTTCAAGAGCCACGAAACAATTCCGAGCGACGTTGGAGGCGACATCGGGTGCACGTCAACTCTGTCAGGGATTGCAGGACATTGCTTCCTACAGAGTGAAACCCAACAGCATGAATAGCTGTGATGCTTCACTCCCAGACAAGCTCAACGCCTTCTAAGCCAGCATCGAAAGAGAGAATATAACTCCACCCTACTGCACCTGGTGACTCTGTGATCTCTGTCTCGGAGGCCAATATTGGGCTGTCTATCAAGAGTGTTAACCCTCGCAAAGTGGCAGCCCCAATGGAATACTTGGCTCTGAAAACCTGTGTCAACCAGACGGCGGGAATATTCAAGGATATTTTCAACCTCTCACAGCTATGGTTGGAAGTTTCTACCTGCTTCAAAAGGGCAACAATGTTGCCAGTGCCCAAGAAGAGTAGAGTGAGATACCTTAATGATTTTCCTCCAGTAGCACTCACATCTACGGTGATGAAATGCTTTGAGAGGTTGGTCATGACTAGACTGAACTCCTGCCTCAGCAAGGACCTGAACCTACTGAAATTTGCCTATTGCCACAATAGGTCTATGGCAGATGCAATCTCAATGGCTCTTCACATGGCCTTATATCACCTGGACAATACAAACACTTATGTCAGGATGCCATTTGCTGACTATAGCTCAGCACTTAACGCCATCATTCCCACAGACCTAATCGTTAAGCTGCAGAACCTGGGCTTCTGTACCTCCCTCTGCAATTGGATCTTCAGCTTCCCGATGAGAAGACCACAATCTGTGTGGATTGGTATTGTCCTCCTTGCTGATGATCAACACTGGCACTCCTCAGGGGTGCGTGCTTAGCCCACTGCTCTACTCCCTCTATACCCATGACCACCTGGGAGCCAGGATCAGAAACATCGCTGATCTAGTCCACGGCATTCTTAACAGGGAGGGTGAGTAGCCAGAGGTTGTGGTCCACATCGGTACCAATGACATGTCTAGAAGGGGTGACGAGGTCCTGCAAAGTGAGTTCAGGGAATTAGGTGCTAAGTTAAAGGACTGGACCTCCAGGTCTGTGATCTCAGGATTGCTAGCCATGCAACATGCTTGTGAGGCTTGAAATAGGAAGATCATAGTTTAGGAGATGGTGCAGGAGGAAGGGCTTAAGATTTTTGGATCCAGGGAAGGTGGGACCAATACAGAAGGGATGGTTTGCACCTGGACTGGTGGGGGAACTAATATCCTGACAGGAGTTAAACTAGAGTTGCAGGGGAATGGGATCCCGAGTGCCAGAACAGAGACTTGGTTGCAGGAGGGGTGGGCCTGGATATTCAATGTTCCAGGTTTCCATTGCTTTAGACGTGACAGAGTGGGAGGGTTTAAAGGGTGAAGAGTGGAAATTGCTCATCAGGAAAAATCTCATAGCAGTGCTCAATCAGTACAAATTGAAGAACTCGAACAGTGGGCTTTTATAGGCAGAACTGACGAATAAGAAAGGTGTGACCATGTTAATGGGATTATGTATATTATTAAAGACCACCAACAGCCCACAGGATTTAGAGGGGCAAATCTGTAGAGAGATCACTGACTGTTGCAAGAACATAGGCTTCTGGTAGTAGGTGGTTTTAACTTTCCACCTATTGATTGAGATTGATACTGTAAAAGGGCTGGATGAGAAAGAGTTTGTCAAATATGTTTAAGAAAGTTTCCATAATCAGTACATAGAAGCCCCTACTCCAGAGAGCGTAATACTAGATCTATTAGGGAATGAGACAGGACAGGTGACAGCAGTTTGTGCAGGGGAACACTTTGCATCCAGTGATCATCATGTCATTAGCTCCAAGGTAAAAGGATGGGTTTGGTCCTTGGGCTGAGATTCCAAATTAGAGAAAGGTCAATATTGATGGTATTAGATAGGATCTAGCACGTGTGGATTGGGACAGGACTTTTTTCTGGCAAAAGTGTGCTTGGTAAGTGGGAGACCTTCACAAGTGAAATTTTGAGAGTACTGAGTTTGCATATTTCTGTCAGAATAAAAGGAAAGGATAACATTTATGGAATCTTGGTTTGAGAAATATTGAGGCCGCGGTTATGAAAAAGAAGGAGGTGCATAGCTGGTAGGACCAAATGAGGTTCATATGGATCGTAAGAAATGTAGGAGAACAGCTAAGAAATCAGGAGGGCTAAAAAAGGCCTGAGGTTGCTCCAGCAGACAAGGGGAAGGAAAATCCCAAGGACTTCTACAGATATATTAAGAGCAAGAGACGAAAGTGATCTTGAAGATCAGAGTGGTAATCTATGTGTGGAGCTGAAAGAGGTGGGGGAAATCTTAAATATATATTTTACGTCTGTATTTACTCAGGGAACAGACTCAGATGTGAGGCAAAGCACCAGCGAGGTCACGGACCCTATACCGATTACAGAAGAGAAGGTGTTTGCTGTCTTGAGGCAAATTAAGGTGGATAAATCCACAAGGCCTGACAAACTGTTCCCTCGGCGCCTGTGAGAAGCTAGTCTTGTAATTGCAGGGACCCTAGGCGCAGGAGAGGTGCAGGAGGGTTGGAGCATAGCTAAAGTGGTTCCATTGTTTAAGAAAGGCTCTAAGAATAAACGAGGAAGCTTATAGGTCGGGGAGCGTGACATCAGTAGTGGGTAAGTTATTGGAAGGTATTCTAAGGAACCGGATATACAAGTATTTGGGTAGCTGGGGTCTGATTAGGGATAGTCAACATGGCTTTGTACTTAATAAGTCATGTCTAGCTAATCTTACAGAATCTCTTGATGAAGCTACCAGTGAAGTGGATGAGGGCAAGGCAGTGAACGTTATCTGCATGGACTTTAGCAAGGCCTCCACGTAGGAGGTTGGCCAAGAAGGTTCAGTGGCTTGGCGTTCAAGATGAGGTAGCAAATTGGGTTGGACATTGGCTTTGTGAAAGGAGGTAGAGCCAGAGAGGTTGCCTCTCTCAGACTGGAGGTGTGTGACTAGTGGTGTGCCGCAGGGATCGGTGCTAGAACTGTGGCTTTTTATCTGTATCAATGATCTGGATGATAATGTGGTGGATCAGCAAATTTGCAGGATGACAACAAGACCGGGTGTTGAGTAGATTGCGAGAATGACTGGCAAAGCTTGCAATGGCTGAAACATGGCAGATGGAATTTAATGCAGACAAGTGTGAGGTTTTACACTTTGGAAGGGACCAACCAGGGCAAGTCTTACACAGAGAGCAGTAGAATACAGAGATCTGGGAATGCAGGTCCATGACTCCTTGAAACCAGTGTCACAGGTAAATAGAGTCGTAAAGAAAGCTTTTGGCATATTGGACTTCATGAATCAATGGATTGAGCACAGGAGTTGGGACGTTATATTGAAGTTGTTAAGACATTGTTGAGTCCTAATGTGGAGTATTGTGTGCAGTTTTGGTCACCTACCTACAGGAAAGATGGAAATAAGATTGAAAGAGTACAGAGAAAATTTACAGGGATTTTGCTGGGACTTGAGCTCCAGGGAAAGATTGAGTAGGTTAGGATTCTATTCTTTAGAACATAGAAGATTGAGAGGGGATTTGATAGAGGTATACAAAATTATGAGGGGTAGAGATAGGGCAAATGCAAGTAGGCCTTTTTCCACTGAGGTTGGGTGGGACTACAATGAGAGGTCATGGGTTAAGGGTGAAAGATGAGTCGGACATCGGATACATCCTTTAAATTTGAGGAAACGGCAACCCTTTATTCATTATTTTCAAAGGCTCTGACTTATGGCTCTCCCAGTTACCTTTTTGAGGTTTTGGACTTGATCAGAAAATTTCCTGCTTTTACTCTCCTGCTTTTTTGTTTTTCTTTGTGTTTTGGGGTTTTTTTTTCCGATGTACATTTCAATTATAAAAGTTTCTTCATCTTTTTTCCTCTTGTTATGGATAGGAGGAAAATCAATGATCTCTTTTTTTATTATATACTATTAGATTTGATTGTGATAATTTGTATTTTTCCTTCTATTTGAATTGTTATTGATATAGATTTTTAAGACAATTCTCCTCTTGTTTATATGTACCTTTTTATTTAACTAATAAAAAGATTGATAAAGAAAGAAAGATGAGAAGTTTAAGGGAACATTAGGGCAAACTTCTTCATCAGAGGGTCATGAGAGTGTGGAATGAGCTGCCAACACAAGTGGTGTATGCGAGCTCGATTTCAAAATTTAAGAGGGGTTTGGATTGGTGCAAGGATAGAGGGCTATGGAGGGCTATGGTCCTGGTGCAGATCGACGGTTCAGCATGGACCAGATGGGCTGAATGGCCTGTATCTGTGCTGTAGTGCTCTATGACTCTAAAAGCTTTATCTCCACTGTTATCAGGTTCCCAAAACAATCACCTCTTTCACAGCTGCTTCCCAGAGGTGCTCAGACTCTTCCACTATTAATTCCATTATTGTCCTTGAACTTCTCTTTTTTTCACCGCTTCAGTTTGCAATAGAATCTTTCTACCATTCAGTTGTTTTCGGCTCTTTGCTCTTTATTGTTGCATTTATCACTTCTCCATACACTGTTTACTCTGTGAGCACTATGTGAACAAGGAATTTAATTTTACCCTGGTGTGCTGTATCCGACAATAAACGGATCCAAATTTAATCTAAATCTGAAGGAAGATCACAGTGAAAAGGTAATAAAATAAAGACAAGCTCTTCAGAGTAAATGTTGGTGGTGTAGTGTCATACACACCCAGATGTCAGAACAAGATTTCCTAGGTGTGTTATTATGTGCGTACGTAATAAAGAACTTCATTTCCCGCTGTGCAATGCGGGTGGTTTACCTGGAACTGGAAGTAACAGTGGTGAACTGGGAGTGCCACTGAGGTGTGCAGCTGGAAGCTGTGATTGTTAATATGTGGGTGATTGATAAGTTCGTGGCCCAAGGTAGAAGGAGTCAGTTTTAGAAAACCTAGCACATTTATTTTTCCTACATTTACACACTTGGTCCAGCGGTCGTGGAGCATACGGATCCCTTCTTTGTAGAAGTCGGCGTCTTGGACCTCCAGAAGCGATCCACAGCATGGGGTGATTGATAAGTTCGTGGCCTAAGGTAGAAGGAGATGAGTTATTAACTTCAAACTTTCTGCATTATCACTCAAAGAGTTGACCTGCATGTGCATCTAACGAGAGCTGTATAACTCATCTCCTTCTACCTTAGGCCACAAACTTATTAATCACCCCTGCTGTGGACCACCTGGAGGTCCAAGATGCTCTCGTTACATGCACGTGCAGTTCAACTCTTTGAGTGATTATGCAGAATGTTTGAAGTTAATAACTCATCTCCTTCTACCTTAGGCCACAAACTTATCAATCACCCCTGCTGTGGACCACTTCTACAAAGAAGGGATCCGTATGCTCCACGACCGCTGGACTAAGTGTGTAAATGTAGGAGGGGACTATGTCGAAAAATAAATGTATTAGGTTTTCTAAAATTGACTCCTTCTACCTCAGGTCATGAACTTATCAATTACCCCTCATAAATGCCCTTGCGTTTGGAATCCCGCTCAGAGTTTGTCTTTGTTAAGAGACAAATGTATCACTGGATTCGACTCCGGCTGGCTCCTTGCACGCTTTCCATCCGTGCTGGTTTGTGCGTTGAGCCGGCAACTCAGCCTCGTAATAACAGACAACGCTAAAGAAATGGATCGGTTGCTGCTCGATGCACCAAAGCAGGTGTTGGGGGGGGGGGGGGGAGGAACTTACGTTTCACCTTCAGGATAAAGCAATGTTCCTTCACACAAAACATACGAGGAGCGTTTGGCAGCTTTGGGCCTGTACGTACTGGAATACGGGGTGGGGGGGGGGGGGGGGGGAATCTCATTGAAGCCTACCAGACGTTGAAAGGACTAGACAGGGTGGATGTTCAGAAGCACCCAGAACTAGAGGGCGCAGCCTCGAAATTGTGGGGCGACCTTTTAGAACAGAGGTAAGGTAAGGAGGAATTTTTTTAGCCAGAGAGTAGTGAATCGGTGGAATGCTCTATCACAGACTACAGTGAAGGCCAAGTCCGTGAGTATATTTAAGGCGGAAGTTGATCACTTCCTGGTCGGCCAGGGCATCAAAGGATAGGGCGAGAAGGCAGGTGTATGGGGTTGAGTAGGATCCGCGATCAGCCATGATGGAATGGCAGAGTAGACTCGTTGAGCTGAATGATCTAATTCTGCTCCTTTGACTTATGGTCTTATGGTCTTAAAAGGATGAACTTCTCTCCCCCAAAATTATGTGGCCAGTGCAGGGGTGGGAGAGGCGAATTCAACTGAGAACTTTGGTATGGCTATTGAGGGATATGCAGCCCAGGTGGGTGAAAAGGTAAATATAGACAATAGACAATAGGTGCAGGAGTAGGCCATTCAGCCCTTCGAGCCAGCACCACCATTCAATGTGATCATGGCTGATCATCCACAATCAGTACCCCGTTCCTGCCTTCTCCCCATATCCCTTGACTCCGCTGTCTTTAAGAGCTCTATCTAACTCTTTCTTGAAAGCATCCAGAGACTTGGCCTCCACTGCCTTCTGGGGCAGAGCATTCCACAAATCCACAACTCTCTGGGTGAAAAAGTTTTTCCTCAACTCCATTCTAAATGGCCTACCCCTTATTCTTAAACTGTGGCCTCTGGTTCTGGACTCTCCCAACATCGGGAACATGTTTCCTGCCTCTAGCGTGTCCAGTCCCTTAATAATCTTATATGTTTCAATTAGATCCCCCCTCATCCTCCTAATATACAGGTTAGCCATGATCTAAATGGAGGCCAAAGGTTGCTAGAGGGGCTGAATTTTCCTGAATTTTTCCCATCTCCACACTTCCCTCCATTTTGCACTCTACATCACACATTCCTTTTCAATCAATCGGGACACAGCTAGGCCTGTTTTTGGAGTGAAAATCCATACAGCTCTACAAAGATGTCATCAAGTGGACGTTGACTGATTTATATTTTAACTCCATTGATACCAGATCCTTGAAATTATTTTTTATTATTCTTTATTTTTATTTAGAGATATGCCATGGTGGAGTAGCGGTTAGCGCGATGCTATTACAGCCTCCTGCGGTGTCGGAGTTCAGAGTTCAATCCTGGCGACCTCTGTAAGGAATCTGTACATCCTCCTCATGGAATCCATGGGTTTTCCCTGAGTCCTTCAGTTTCCTCCCACAGTTCAACGATGTCCAGTTAGGCTAATTGGTCATTGCAAGTTGTCCCGAGATTAGGGTATTTGGGGTTGTGGGGTTACTGGGGTAGCATGGTTCGAATGGCTTGAAGGGCCTACTCCGCACTGTATTGTGAACGTGTCGGGACACTCTCAATGGTGCTTCTGTAAAACACAGTTAAGGTGGTGATGGGGGGAGATCCTTGCTTGCCTCAATCTTCTTCGGAAACAGAGGCACTTCTGTGCCTTCTTGCTCAGGGAGGTGACACTGAGGGACCAGGTAAGGTCATCCGTGATGTGAACTCCCGGGAACGTGGCGCATTTAACTCTCTGTACAGAGGAGCCATGTAATCGCAGAGGGGGATGGTTTGTCTGCACCTTCCTGAAGTCCACACTGATTTCCTTTGTCTTCCCCAAGTTCAGGCTTAGGTTGTTCCCGCACACCAATCCACCGGCCGCTCTGCTTCCTCTCTGTACTCTGTCCCGTCATCGTTCTTGATGAGACTAACCGTCGCTGCGTCACCTGCAGACTGGATGACGCGGTTTGAGCTGGATCCTGCGACAACGGTCATTCGTCAGCGGCGGGCTGAGCACACAGCCGTGTGGGGCGCCTGTGCTCAGCGTAATAGAACGAGAGATGTCGCTGCCCACACGGACTGGCTGCGGCCTTACCGTCAACAAGTCCAGTGTCCCATTGCAGAGGGAGGTGTAGCCCAGTAGCCCAGAGCCCAGTAGCTTCAATGTCTCATTTGAGCTTTGTAAAGGAAGGCCGTTGCATCGTTGGACTCAGGGCCCCAGTCTGTTGTTGTTATATTTATTTTTTATTAAGAAATAGTGCAGAATGGGTCCCTCCGGCCCTTTTGAGCCTCACTGCCCTGCAAACACTGGTTTAACCCTAAACTAATCACGGGACAGTTTACAATGACCAATTTAGATTTTAGATTAGATTATGAGGACATTCAGTCCTCGTTTATTGTCATCTAGAAATGCATGCATGCATTAAGAAATGATACAATGTTCCTCCAGAGTGAAATCACAAAAAAAAGGACAAACCAAAGACTCACACTGACAAAAACACATAATTATAGCATATAGTTACAGCAGTGCAAAGCAATACCGTAATTTAATAAAAGCAGACCATGGGCACGGTTAAAAAAAAAGTCTCAAGTCCCGATCGACTCCAATAGTCCTGATATCAGGCAGCAAAAGGGAGAAACTCTCCCTGCCATAAACTTCCAGGCACCGACAGCTGATGCCTCGGAAGTACCTGACGACAGCAGACTCTGAGTCCGTCCGAAAACTTAGAGCCTCCGACCAGCCCCTCCGATACAGCCTCCCGAGCGCCATCCTCTGCCGAGCGCCTTCAACCTCGTCCCGGCCGCCGAAACAAGCAAAGCCCAGGTCTCGGAGGCCTTCTCCTCCGGAGATTCCGGACCGCACAGTAGCAGTGGCAGCGAAACGGGCATTTCAGAAGTTTCTCCAGATGTCCCTCCACGTTCTCACATCTGTCTCCATCAAATCAGGACTGTGCACGGATCCCTACTTAACAGGTACAGATATCCATTCTCCAGAGAGGCCGCCATCTTCTCCAATTAATCTACCTGTTAGGTCTTTGGACTGCATTCCACGAGGAGGATGTACAGAACTGATCCCTACACTCATTACGTACCTCCTTAATCTAATAATACGTTTATGCTCTTCTGTTGCTGTAGGCCATACGCGTCAAGATCTGACGTGTTGTGCGTTCAGAGATGCTCTTCTGCACACTACTATTGTCACCTGTGGTTATTTGGGTCACTGTCACCTTCCTGTGAGCTTGGACCAGTTTGTCCCCTCTCTTGTGACGTCCCTCGCTTAACAGGGCATTTTTTGCCCACAGGACTCCCCGTGACCGCGTCTGTTTCCTCCGGGTGCTCCGGTTTCCTCCCACAGCCCAAAGACGTACTTGTTGGTAGGTTCATCGGGCATTGTAAATTGTCCCATGATTAGGCTAGGATTAAATCAGAGGATTGCTGGGTGGTGCACCTCAAAGGGCTGCAAGGGCCTATTCCACTCTGTATCTCTAAATAAAATATCTTTAAAAACTGCCGCTCATTGGATATTTTAGCTCTTCACAAACTCCAGATTCTGCTGTTCCTGAAAATCCCAGGAGATCAGCAGTTTCTGAGATACTCAAACCACCCCATCTGGCACCAACAATCGTTCCACAATCAAAGTCACTTAGATCACGTTTCTTCCCCGTTCTGATCTTTGACCTGAACAACAGCTGAGCCTCTTGACCATGTCCGCGTGCTTTTATGCATTGAGTTGCTGGCGCACGGTTGGCTGATTGGATACTTGCGTTAACCAGCAGGTGTTCCCAACAAAATGTGGCCATTGAGGGTAACTATTGATATGCTTGCAAAATAATGCAGAAGGTGCTGGAGACACTCAGTGGGTCAGGCAGCATCTGTGGAGAATCAAACAGAATCAGAATCAGGTTTAATATCACCAGCATGTTAAGAAATTTGTTAACAGCGGCAGCAATACCATGCAATACAAGACGATATAGAAAAAAAGCAAATCAACCACAGGAAGGATAAATGCTGTTTATGCGTGGGGGGAGCTGGGGGGGGCTTTGGGGTTCTAACGTTTAACTGTCATTCACTCCTCTGTTTTCATGGATGTTTGCAAAGAAGAAGAGTTTCAAGATGTATATTGTATACATTTCTCTGATCTTACGTGCACCTTTTGAAATTAAAAATAGTGCATAGGCAGAAAGAATAAAAGTCAGACAGTGTTCATGGGTTCAATGTCCATTTAGGAGTCGTACGACAGAGAGATCCAAACAGAGTTAAAGTTTCAGGCTGAAGACCGTGAGTGGCACAAAGGAACAATCTTAGAGCCGCTGGCTCACAGCTCCAGTGATCTGGATTCTATCCTGACCTTCCGTTCTGCCTGTGTGACCACGTAGGAGTCCACCCACATCCCGAAGACGTGTGGCTCGTGGGTTAAATTGGCCGCTGTAAACTCTCCCCCTCCACCCACCGCGTAATGATGAGTAGTAGAATCTGGGTTGGCAGTTGATGTGAATGTGGGAAGGAGAAGCTAGCTGGACCAAGCACTGGTTAATGGGTTAAGTGCAATTAGGCACTGGGTGGTTAGCATAGAAGGGCTGAAGGGCCTGTAGGATTCTCTCATTTGATGACTCCTCATGGTGAGCTGGCAATCTGAGGTATATAACCATATAACCATCTAACAATCACAGCACGGAAACAGGCCATCTCGGCCCTTCTAGTCCGTGCCGAACGCTTACTCTCACCTAGTCCAACCAACCTGCACTCAGCCCATAACCTTCCATTCCTTTCCTGTCCATATACCTATCCAATTTTTCTTTAAATGACAAAATCGAACCTGCCTCTACCACTTCTACTGGAAGCTTGTTCCACACAGCTACCACTCTCTGAGTAAAGAAGTTCCCCCTCGTGCTACCCCTAAACTTTTGTCCCCTAACTCTCAACTCATGTCCTCTTGTTTGAATCTCCCCTACTGTCAATGGAAAAAGCCTATCCACGTCAACTCTATCTATCCCCCTCATAATTTTAAACACCTCTATCAAGTCTCCCCCTCAACCTTCTATGCTCCAAAGAATAAAGACCTAACTTGTTCAACCTTTCTCTGTAACTGAGGTGCTGAAACCCAGGTAACATTCTAGTAAATCTCCTCTGTACTCTCTCTATTTTGTTGACATCTTTCCTATAACTTGGTGACCAGAACTGTACACAATACTCCAAACTTGGCCTCACCAATGCCTTGTACAATTTTAACATTACATCCCAACTCAATGCTCAATGCTCTGATTTATAAAGGCCAGGGTACCAAAAGCTTTCTTCATCACCCTATCCTGACCTTCTGTTCTGCCTGTGTGACCATGTCGGAGTCCACCCACATCCCAACGTTTGTGATAGATAGATAGATAGATAGAATGATAGATAGATAGATAGATAGATAGATAGATACTTTATTCATCCCCATGGGGAAATTCAACATTTTTTCCAATGTCCCATACACTTATTGTAGCAAAACTAATTACATACAATACTTAACTCAGTAAAAATATGATATGCATCTAAAATCACCCTCTCAAAAAGCATTAATAATAGCTTTTAAAAAGTTCTTAAGTAGTTTACTTAAATACATTGAGTCCTAACCCCGGCACTTTAACTTATCTTTACTCCTGGCGGGTGAATTGTAAAGCCGAATGGCATTGGGGAGTATTGATCTCTTCATCCTGTCTGAGGAGCATTGCATCGATAGCAACCTGTCGCTGGGTTAAATTGACCGCTGTACGTTTCCCCCGCACCCACCACGTAATGGTGAGTACGTGAGGAATAAGCATCAGTGTGGAATGGAAGAAACTCCCTGCTCCTCCAGAGTTAGGCTATATTCTTCTAAAAAAAAACAGAACATAGTGCGGATCCTTCAGCCCAAGATGGTTTCCTGACCTACTCTAAAATCAATCTAACCTTTCCCTCATACATAGCCCTCCATTCTTCTCTCATCCATCTGCCTATCCAAGAATTTCTTAAAATCCTCCAATGTATCTGCCTTTACCACCACCCTGGCAGGGCATTCCACACACCCACCACTCTCTGAAATCCCCACGAGACTTCCTCCAACCACCTTGAAACTACAGCACTGAGCGAAACTCTTAGGCATATATTTTTAGCTAGGGTGCCCAAGACGTTTGCACTGTACTGCTGCCGCAAATAAAAAAACACATTGCGTGACATGAGTGAGTGATGATAAACCTGGTTCTGATATGGGTCTCTAACAAAAGAATATCTGCAGATGCTGGAAATCTGAGTGACCCACTTGAAATATTGGAGGAGCTCAGCAGGCCAGGCAGCATCTATGGAAAAAAAGTACAGTCAACGTTACCTTTTGGCATTTTGTGTGTGTGTGTGTTGCTCTGATATGTCAAGTCAAGTCACTTTTTATTGTCATTTCGACCATAACTGCTGGTACAGTACACTGTAAAAACGAGACAATGTTTTTCAGGACAATGGTGTTACTTGACACAGTACAAAAAACTAGACTGAACTACGTAAAAAAAAAACAACACAGAGAAAGCTACACTAGACTACAGACCTACACAGAACTGCATAAAGTGCACAAAACAGTGCAGGCATTACAATAAATAATAAACAGGACAATAGGGCAGTAAGGTGTCAGTCCGGGCTTCGGGTATTGAGGAGTCTGATAGCTTGGGGGAAGAAACTGTTACATAGTCTGGTCATGAGAGCCCGAATGCTTCGGAGCCTTTTCCTAGACGGCAGGAGGAAGAAGAGATTATATGAGGGATGCATGGGGTCCTTCATAATGCTGTTTCCTTTGCGGATGCAGTGTGTCATGTAAATGTCCGTGATGGCGGGAAGAGAGACCCCGATGATCTTCTCAGCTGACCTCACTATCCGCTGCATGGTCTTGCGATCCAAGATGGTGCAATTTCCGAACCAGGCAGTGATGCAGCTGCTCTGGAAGGTCTCTTTTGTGGAACGAGAGTGGGAGGGGGTCAGGGAGAGGGGAAATCGTGGTTGGGTAAAAGGGAAATGGAGAGGGGAGGGAGCTGGAAGCACCAGAAAGACATTCCGTAATGATCAATAAACCAATTGCTTGCAATCAAATTACCTTACCTGGTGTCTGCACCTGCACCAACCCCCACCCCTGGCACTCCTTCTCTGCCACCTGCCTCCGCAGCACTCCACCCTCGCCACTCCCAACATCCTTTGCTCCCGCCAGGTTTACAGACTCACTCTCTGCTCCAAGGTGATAAATACAGTACTGATTAACAGTCTTAGGCACCCTATCTGTAGACATGTGCCTGAGACTTTTGCACAGTACTGCGTGCCCCCTCATTTCAGCCCAGGGGAAAGGCCCCTGGCTGTCCACTCATTGTTCTCTTGTCTAAGAGGGAAGACAAAAGTCAAATGTGTGTAGCACCCCCTCAGTACTGCACAGAGCAGACTTTATGCTCACAGCTCTGAAGAGGGAAACGATCCCAAAGTATCTGTCTCAATGTTGAGGACCCCACCCACTGAGATTTTGGGTGCCAATAAGGTAGACATTTTTTCTTGGGTCACACCCATTAAATATTAAACAATGAACTTGGGTTGAAGTCTGAAGCTCAGTTCTCTCAGGTACAACGGTTCAACATCTCAGGTGATGTACAAGCAGCCGAGGGCGGACATTTTGTTCCCGGTGCCTGTGAGGGCAATATGGTCATGTTTGATGTCTGGTCTCTCTGAGTAAATGGTATTCCTCAACACTCAGCATCATCGTCACTACGTGCCATGCGGTATGACATCATCACTATGTGCCGTGCCATATGACATCATCATTCTGCGCCTTATCGTATGACGTATGGTCCGTGACCACGATTGTTCTTGGGAAAATCTTCCACAGAAGTGGTTTGCCATTGCCTTCTTCTGGGCAGTGACTTTACAAGATGGGTGACCCCCCCCCCATCCCCCCAGCCACTATCAATACTCTTCAGAGATTGTCTGCCTGGCGTCAGTGGTCGCATAACCAGGACTTGTGGTACGAAGCAGCTGCTCGTACGACCGTCCACCACCTGCTCCCATGGCTTCACATGACCCTGATTTTGGGGGGCTACACCTGCAGGATAGTGGGGGGAAGGAGCACCTTCCACCTCCTTTGGTAGAGAGCCTAACCCACCACCTTTGATAATGGTACTTAACCCAAACCTTTCCTACCCTGAATAACAAGCAATGCTGGAGTAATCAATGAGCACAGAAATATTCAAAGCAGAGGTTGATAGGTTCTTTATTGGTCAGAGAGTCAAAGCTTACGGGAAGAAAGCACGAGAATGGGATTGAGAAGAATAATAATATCTGGTATGGGTGGGGTGCTACTGCAAAAGATCGAAAGAAGCTGCAGAGGGTTGTAAATTTAGTCGGCTCCATCTTGGGTACTGGCCTACAAAGTACCCAGGACATCTTCAAGGAGCGGTGTCTCAGAAAGGCAACAGCCATTATTAAGGACTTCCAGCACCCAGGGCATGCCCTTTTCTCACTGTTACCATCAGGCAGGAGGTACAGAAGCCTAAAGGCACAAACTCAGTGATTCAGGAACAACTTCTTCCCCTCTGCCATCCGATTCCTAAATGGACATTGAACCCATGAACACTATCCCCCCCACTTTTTTAAATATGTATTACTTCTGTTTTTGCACAATTTTAATCTATTCAGTATACATATACTGTAATTGATTTACTTATTTATTCATTTTACTATTTTTTTCTTCTGTGTTATGCATTGCATTGAACTGCTGCTGCGAAGTTAACAAATTTCATGACAACGTGCCAGTGATATTAAAACTGATTCTGAAATCAGCCGTGTTGGAACGGTGCAGCAGGTGTGATATAACCATATAACAATTACAGCACGGAAACAGGCCATCTCGGCCCTTCTAGTCCGTGCCGAACGCTTACTCTCACCTAGTCCAACCAACCTGCACTCAGCCCATAACCCTCCATTCCTTTCCTATCCATATACCTATCCAATTTTACTTTAAATGACAATACTGAACCTGCCTCTACCACTTCTACTGGAAGCTCGTTCCACACAGCTACCACTCTCTGAGTAAAGACATTCCCCCTCGTGCTACCCTTAAACTTTTCCCCCTTAACTCTCAAATCATGTCCTCTTGTTTGAATCTCCACTACTCTCAATGGAAACAGCCTATCCACGTCAACTCATCATTTTAAATACAAATCACCCTCATCATTTTAAATACCTCTATCAAGTCCCCCCTCAACCTTCTACACTCCAAAGAATAAAGACCTAACTTGTTCAGCCTTTCCCTGTAACTTAGGTGCTGAAACCCAGGTAACATTCTAGTAAATCTCCTCTGTACTCTCTCTATTTTGTTGATATCTTTCCTACAATTCGGTGACCAGAACTGATGGGCTGATTGGCCTAATTGTGATCCTATGCCTTATGCTCTTCTATCTTCGAATCAACTGAATGAAACAGCACCAAGGAAGGTTGCTTGGCCATGTGTTTGTGCCGGTCCATTGGAAAGAGTTACCCAGCGTGCCTCACAACCTCAGCTCGTCCATGGCGCTGGAATTTTCATTACCGAGTTTAAAGAAACATCCCAGAAAGACCATATAGCCTATTTATTCCACTTCATCCTGGTGCCTTACATTCTTCCTCGGCTTCTCTAGTCTCGTTATTTCTCATTTTCTTTCTCCTCACAATACACATAGTGCCATTTAACTGAATTTTTTTTTTATTTTTCTTCTCTCACTAAGTAGTGCCTGTGGCAGTTATCTGTAGTCTCCTAACTTCCACAAGAGGCTTCGCTTCAATATCTTGTAGTGTTTTTTTTTTAGCTTTTTGCTTTCTCTCCTCAGAATCGCATTGATTTTTCAATTCAGCATAAACAATCTGAAGCCACACCGGCCCTGCTCTTCAGAGTGACCCTGCCTCTGGCACTGGCAGACAAAGATCCCACAGTTCCATCTTCAATTCCCTGTTAAGTAGATCCTCCCTCCCTTTTTATCGATAGCAACATGCTGCATCTGAGCATCTTTTGCCCATAAACGGCTCCAGAACGCATCGGGCTCTCTCAAGAATAAAGGGGAAGGAGAAAAGGATAATTTCTCTCCCCAACCCATGATGCCTTGTACTGCTATCCATCGTAATGGGCTCCCAGAACTGCTCCGGAGTAATCGAACCAGAATCTAGCTTAATATTACTGGCTTACAGTACTGTGCAAAAGTCTTAGCCACATAGACGTAGCTAGGGTGCCCGTGACCTTAGCACAGTACTGTAGTAATTCGATGTACTGCTGCAGCAAAAAAAAAACAACAAATTTCATGACCTATTGTGAGTGATGATAAACCTGATTCTGATATGGGTTCCTATTGTGGACTGAGAGTGGGAAGGGGAAACGGAAAGGGGAATCAATGGCTGAGGAAAGGGGAAGGGAGCGGGAAGCATCAGAGAGACATTCTGTAATGATCACTAAACCGATTGTTTGCAATCAAACGATCCTGCCTGGTGTCTCAGGGCTGGGTGTGTCTGCATCCGCGCTACCTCACACCCCGGCACTCCTTCCCGCCACCCGTCCCACACTCCTCTGGTGGCACTCCGACACCCTTGGCTCCTGTTAGATTTACAAACTCGCTCTCCGCTCCACATTGACAAATACAGTACGGTGGAAAAGTCTTCGGCACCCTAGCTATATACATGTGACTTTTGCACAGCGCAGTATCTCGTGAAGCTTGTTGTTTCGCAACACATAACAAAACATGTAAGTTACAAGAAGTAGAAATAAAAAAGTAAATTAAATTAAATAATCAGTGCAAAAAGTGAGGAAACAGAATTAGTGAGGTACTGTTCAAGTATCTATTGTCTATTCAGAAATCTGATGGTGGAGGGGAAGAAGCTGTTCCTGAAACATTGTGTGTTTGTCTTCAGGCTCCTGTGCCTCCTCCTCGATGTAGTGATGCACCATCAATAACTCTCAGAGATGTGAGGCGAGATAGGCTTTTATTAGCTGGAAGAAAGCACCGTCAGCAGCAAGAGACCATCACACAACATCCTGGAGACTGAGGGAGGAGCAGTGCCTCCAATCGCCTTTATACAGGGGTCTGTGGGAGGAGCCACAGGAGCAGTCAGCAGGGGGGCGTGTCCAGACAGGTATATGTAGTTCACCACATGTAGTCAATGAGAAGAGGGCATGTCCTGGGTGATGGGGGTCCTGTGTTATGGGTGCTGCCTTTTTAATGCATCATCTTTTGAAGATGGCCTAATGCTGCGGAGGCTCGCGCCCATGAGGAAATGGCAGAGCAGCTTTCTTCGTCCCAGAGATGGATCAGCAAGGATGGTATTACATCCATTTTGGCCCTGTACCCTCGGCGAGGATGAACATTTTGAGTTTTGAATCAGACCAGTCTGACTGAGCTCCTCATGGAGTTTTACATCAGAAGTGCAGGCCTTCCCGCCCATCTTACTGATTCTCAACCTTTGCTGCCCAGTTGGACCCCTCGCCCTCTTTGTCCTCGGCCGCGATTATCTATCAATTCCCGTTTTTAAGGTGTTGTCACAAGAAACCTCGATTGCCGAGAATTTACCTCACACTTCAGCTGCTCCGTGGTCTGGCGTTTATGCTTCTCCCACCTTTTTTCATCTCGCTCCTTCAGCATCTCCCCTCATCCCTCCTAGCCATGTTGTCAGTGGCTCCATGGCCTCCACATACTCATTGGCCTCCTGAGTCCCCCTAAATCTATTACCTGGTGGTCATCTCACATGGACGTGGCATTTACAGTGCATAACCTGATCCTTCAGCACAACTGATCCATCAATTTCCTTTTCCTCACTGTCACCACTTCTTCTATAGTCTGATTCTCCAACACCTCCTTAATGTGCTACCTGAATACTTGTGCTAATATTTCACTAATGACCCAGTGTCCTTTGACCCCAGTCCTATGACATCATCTGTGACCATAGTGATGTCAACTGTGACCCCCATGTCCACATCACCTGTGACCCCAGTGATGCCAACTGTGATGCCACAGTTGAGTGAGCTTGGCCTTTTCTCCTTGGAGCAACAGAGGATGAGAAGTGACCTGATAGGGGTGTATACAATGATGAGGGGCATTGTTCATGTGGATAGCCAGAGGCTTTTTCCCAGGGTTGAAGTGGCTAACATGAGGGGGCGTAGTTTTAAGGTGCTTGGAAGTAGGTACAAGAGGGATATCGGGGTGAGTTTTTCACTCAGAGAGTGGTAGGTGCATAGAACGCACTGCTGGTGATGTTGGTAGAGGCGGATACCATTGGGTCTTTTAAGAGGCTCTTAGATAGGTACATGGCGCTTAGAAAGATAGAGGGCTATGCAATAGAGAAATTCTAGGCAGTTTCTAGAGTAGGTTACATGGTCGGCACAACATTAGGGGCCGAAGGGCCTGTAATGTGCTGTAGATTTCTATGCTCTATGTTTCTATACACACATCACCTGTGACCCCAGTGCCAATGTCACCTGTGACCCAAGCGACCCAAGTGACCCAATGCCCACATCATCTGGGATGCCATTGCCAGCGTCACCTGGGACCACAATCCCACGGCAACCACACTCCCACTGCTATTCTCGCTCCTTCACTTTGTGTCTATCAAATGTCGATGGTGTCCCACACATCATCAAGTCACGGCGTCGCAATTATATCTGTTCTTCAGTCAGCGTGACTCAGTGGTAACCCTCATCCAACAGATCCAGGTTAAATAATTGGGCTCATATCTAGAGATCTAGATATGTTACTATGAACGTGTGAGTTCAAATCCCACAAATGGATTTAATTTAATCAAATAATTCCGGAATAATAAGGTACAACCTTCGACATATTCATGAATACATTGTGGTTCATTTGCAAACAAGAATACTTAAGTGACAAGCACAAGGGATTCTGCAGGTGCCGGAAATTCAGAGCAACACACACAAAATGCAGGAGGAGCTCAGCGGGTCAGGCAGTATCGATGGAGAGGAATAAACAATTGATGTTTCAGGCCCAGACCCTTCAATGGGACTGGAAGGGAAGAGGGAAGAAGCCATGGAAAAAATACGACACATTGAATGATATGACATCAAGGAAAGCCCCCTCTCTCCTGAAGGAACAGGCACCCTTTCTGACTGTAGCTGAGGCGAGGACAATCCTAGCCAGGGAGAACCTACACAAAACTGCGGGGCTGGACAATGTACCTGGTCAGGTGCTGACGGATTGTGCGGCCCTGCTAATAGAGGTCTTAACGGTCATCTTTAATATCTCTTTGAGACAGTCCACTGCTCCCCGCAGGCTTCAAGGCAGCCACCATCGTTCCAACCCAAGAGAGCGACAGTAACTGGCCTAAGCGATAACTGCCCAGTAGCACTGGCTTCAACAATCATGAAGCACTTTGAACGGCTGGTAATGGATCCTATAAAATCCCACCTTCCAGCTATATTGGGCCCTTTCCTGTCGCCGACCACTCAAACTGGTCCACACTGATAATACAATAGCCTCAGCCCTCTACCCCGTCCTGTCCCACTGAGAAAATGATGCCTCATATGCCAGGATGTTGCTCAATGACTTCAGCTTGGCATTTAGTATGATCGTCCCTCGGAAGCTGGTGGGTAAACTGCCCTCATTGGGACTGAGCACCCTAATCTGTAACCGGATCTTGGACTTCTTGGCGGAAAGACCTAAATCAGTCTGAATAGGCAGAAACATCTCAAGCTCCACCACTGGTGCCCCCCCTGCCCACCCCAGCAAGGTGTGCTCAGCCCACTGCTGTTCACGCTGCTGACCCATGCCAGATCGCATCATCACATTCACTGATGATATTACAGTGGTTGGCCTCATTGGTAACATCAGTACAGGTAGGAAGCTGAGAGGCTTGTCTAATGGTGCTGGAACAACAGTCTGAGTCTCAGTGTCGATGAGACGAAAGAGATGATTGTGGACTTCAAGAAGACACAGGTCGACCACTCTCCCTCAATGGCCCTGCTGTGGAGAGAGTGAAGAGCACCAAGTTCCTTGGTCTGCACCAACGGACGGCCTGATCTGGGCCCACACCACCTCCTCACTGGTCAAGAAAGCACAGCAACGTCTACACTCTCTGAGGGGACTGAGGTATGGATTGGGATTGTGGTCCCAGGTGACATTGGCAATGGCATCCCAGATGATGTGAGCATTGGGGTAACAGTTGATGTCACTTGGGTGTGACAGGTGACATTATCACTGGGGTCACAGGTGATGTGTGCATAGAAACATAGGACATAGAAATCTGCAGCACATTCCAGGCCCATACCCAATTAACTTTCTAAAGGAACCACATTGAGAGTGTCCTATCTGACTGCATCATTGTGTGGTACGGGAGCTGCAAGGAATCGGACCGCGAGAGCCTACGAGAACGGCAAAAAATGCCCTATTTGTGACATTTACTGGGAGCATTGCAGACGAGGGGCCCACAGCTTTGTTGAGGATCCCTGCCACCCATCATGCAATTTTTTTGACCCGCTGCCGTCAGGACCCACAAAGACCGCCAAGACCAGGTAACAGCTTCTTCCCTCAGGCTGTGCGACTAATGAATACCCTGCCAGCTCCGAGCTCTCGTCATTAGGATAGCAAGCTGTTTACTGTTTACCTATGCTGCACACTACATGCACTTTGAATTATATTTTATTGACCTATTTATGGTAGTATTTTAGTTTAGGTGTCATGTGTGTTCTCTGCTCTGAGGGCGCACCGCGGTCCGGAGAAACGTTGCTCCATTTGGTTGTATGTAGGTACAGTCAGATGGCAATAAACTGAACTTGAACTTGTATGTGGGGGAGGTGGGGGAGGACCTTAATGCTCAAGTTACATAAATCTTGGGTCTTAATTTCCTGCTGAGTGCCTGTGACATAACATATGACTCCCCTATCAAGGGAAACTCTGCAGATGCTGGAAATCCGAGCAACACACACAAAATGGCGGAGGAAGTCAGCAGGCCGGGCAGCTTCTATGGAAAAAAAGCACAGCCAATGTTTCGGGCAAAAAGCCTTCTGCGGGACTGGAGAGGAAAAAGCTGAGGAGTAGATTTGAAAGGTGGGGGAGGGGGGGGGGAGGGTAGAGAGAAAGGCCAGGCGATTGGTGATACCGGGAGGGCAAGGAATGAAGCAAAGAGCTAGGAAGTTGATTGGTGAAAGAGACAGAAGGCCATGGAAAAAGAAAAAAAAATGGGCGGAGGTGGAAAAGCACCAGAGGGAGGTGATGGGCGGGTAAGGAGATAACATGATAGAGGGACAAGGGGATGGGCAATGGTGAAAGGGTGGGGGAGGTGGGGGAGGCATTACTGGAAGTTTGAGAAATCGATGTTCATGCCATCAGGTTGGAGGCTACCCAAACGGAATATGAGGTGTTGTTCCTCCAACCTAAGTGTGGCTTCATCCTGACAGTGGAGGAGACCATGGATGGACATATTGGAATGGGAAGTGGAATTGAAATGGACAGCCACTGGGAGATCATGCTTGTTCTGGTGGACGGAGCTTCGATGCTCGGTGAAGCAGTCTCCCGATCTACGCCGGGTCTCACTGATATACAGGAGGCCACACCGGGAGCCCCGGGCACAGTAGATGACCCCAACAGACTCACGGGTGAGGCGTTGCCTCACCTGGAAGGACTGTCTGGGGCCCTGAATGGTAGTGAGGGAGGAGGTGTAGCACTTGTTCCACTTGCGAGGATAGGTGCCAGGAGGGAGATCAGTGGGGAGAGAGGAATGGACAAGGGAGTCGCATAGGGAGCGGTCCCTGTGGAAAGTGAGGGGGGAAGGGAAGGATGTGGCATCCAGTTGGAAGTGGCGGACGTTTCGGAGAATTATGTGCTGGACACGGAGGCTGATGGGGTAGTAGGTGAGGACAAGAGGAACCCCATCTCTGGGAGCATGGCGGGAGGATGGGATAAGAGCGGACGTGCGTGAAACATAACTCTGCTATTCAGCAACATCGCAGTGTATACACATGTATAAACAAGACCAGGTTTAATGTCACCGGCATATGTCGTGAAATCCGTCGTCTTTCCAGCAGCTGTACATTACAATATATAATAATAGAAAAGAAATGTGAATTACAGTAACCATCTATATACATAAGATACTTAAATTAAGTAGTGCAAAAATAGAAATAACCAAAGTAGTGAGGTAGAGTTCATGGGTCCAACGTCCATTCAGAAATCGGATGGCAGAGGGGAAGAAGCTGTTCCTGAATCACTGAGTGTGTGGCTTCAGGCTTCTGTACCTCCTTCCTGAGTGAGAACAAGGAATGACCTGGGTGATGGGGGTCCTTAATGCTGGATGCCACCTATTAGAGACACCGTCCCTTAAGATGATCTTGATACTACAGCGGGTAGTACCCATGCTGGTGCTGACTAATGTTACCACTTCCAGCTGCTTGCTACAATCCTGTGCAGTAGCATCCTCCCTCCATACCAGACAGGGATGCAGCCAGTCAGAATGCTCTCCATGGTACATTTGTAGAAACATGCGAGTGCCATTGGTGACGCACCAAATCTCTTCAAACTCTTAATGAAGTATAGTCACTGTTGTGCCTTCTTTGTAGCTGCATCAAAATGTTGGGCCCGGGGTAGACCCTCAGAGATGTTGACACCCAGGAACTTGAAGATGCTAACTCTTTCCACTTCTGATCCCTTGATGAGGACTGGTGTGTGTCCCTGTTCCCTTGTCTTACAGTGCTTGGATATGTATGTGGATAGGAACGTTCTTGGCCAAATGCTAGCACACGGGTCCAGCTCAGGATGGAGAACTTGGGCCAAAGGGCTTGTTTCCATGCTCTGTAAATCAATGTCTATATGAGCAGTGGGAATAACAGTGATCAAGATGTACAAACACATTTGTTTTGGTATCACAAACACGAGAAAACCTGTAGATGCCAGAAATCCAAAAACAACGCACACAAAATGCCGGAGGAACTCCGCAGGCCAGGCTGTATCTATGGAAAAGAGTAAACAGTCGACGTTTTGGGCCGAGACCCTTCATCAGGACCGGAAAGGAAGAGGAGGCATCAGAGAAACAAGGTGGGGGAGGGGGAGGAAGAAGTACAAGGTGATAGGAGTTTGGGGAGATTTGGTTTGTCACCAAAGACACTCGGAGATTTCTACAGATGTACTGTGGAGAGCGTTCTGACTGGCTGCATCATCGTCTGGTACGGAGTGGCGGGGGGGGGGGGGGTGGGGTGTCGACTGCACGGGATTGTAGCAAGCTACAGAGGGAGATAAATTTAGTCAGCACCACCATGGCCACCAGCCTCCGTGGTATCCAGAACCTCTTCAAGGAGCCAATGCACAGGATTGAAGAAGCTGAAGAACGGTGTGAACTCAGTCAGCTTCTTCACGTCTCCAGCCTTTCCAGCATCCAGGACATCTTCAAGGAGATGTGGCATCCATCAACAGGGATCTCTTCTCATTGCTACCATCAGGACGGAGGTACAGAAGCCTGAAGACACACACTCAGCGATTCAGGAACAGCTTCTTCTCCTCCGCCATCTGATTTCTGAATGGACATTGAACCCATGAACACTACCTCACTACTTTTTTACTTCTATTTTTGCACTACTTATTTGATTAACAGTTTTATTTTTTTTTCTTCCGTAATTCCCAGTTCTTTTTTATTATTATGCATTGCAATGTACTGCTGCTGCAAAACAACAAATTTCATGACATACGCCAGTGATATTAAACCTGATTCTGAACTGTTCTAAAGCCCAGGAAATGGAGAGTACAAAGGAACATCACTCCATTGTAGCGGCAGTTTGTCAGATTCCTGCTGTGCTTCAAAGTCAAGCCCAGAACGTACTTGACAGGCCATTTGGGTGCCTTTCCGTGTGATTTTTAGTGGAAACAAAACACGCGTGCAGGAACGAAAGCCTCGCAACTAGACAAAGGCAAAAGTTGGGAGGTTGCCGAGAGTCCGGCCCTGCTGTATGTCCGGCCCCCTGCACCGAAAGGGTTAAAGTAGTAGCTTGATTATGGGACACATAATGCCGCGCTCACTGATTGCTCTGTGCCCAAGGAGACGGTGTTACAGACTAAATACAGGAAGCAAAAGCCGAGGCCTGCAGCCAAATGGTCAAAGGTAGTGTTTCTTTAGAGGCAAGATAGAGTAAACGATGTAAGACACTGGCACTGCCTCCCCTCTGTCAGGTCGATAGAAGCCATGACCCGTGTGGCATAAGTACCTAATTTAATCCAGAGGGGGAGACCTGATCTCCTATGACTTTTCTCATGAGGGCCGGGGAAGAGGTTATCCACAACTAATTGGACCCCTGGCTCTGTATGGGGAATGGTATGAAGGTTAAGATTAGCCGTCTACACAAGTCTGGTTATTTGGGGTTTGCAATAACTTGAAATGGTGACAGAAAGAGCAACAGAGGGTTGCACCTCTGTCCTCGAGGCAAATCACAGAAGTCACCTTCTGCAATGGGAATGATGTCAATCCCTCGCCCAAATTTCCTGCTTCCCTTGCTGAGCGCCCTGGCTCCAACTGGGATCCGGTTTCCGGAATGAGACGTGCCACAGTGCGCAGCGTCTGGCTTTTTTTTAAAAATGCGAGCCCTTTCGGCTACGGGCGGGAGACGGAGGGTTGTGAGAAACTGAGCTGAGAGCAGGGGTTCCCAACCTTTTGTTATACCACGGACCCCAGCCGTGAGCCAAGGAATTCGGGGACCCCAGGTTGGGAACCCCTGGTGCAGAGGAAGGGAGAGAACTGGGGTGCACATCTGTAAAACCCCAGATGTTACAGCGTTGGTAGATAAACTGGCTAAGAAGGCACATAGGCAATGCGCTGTAAGCTGGGGAATGGAACACACAGAGCATGGAGATCACAGCATAGAAACAGGCCATTTGGCCCATCTGGCAATGTTGAGCATCAAATACTAATCTGTACTCATCCCATTAGTCCAGAATTTCATCTGTTGCCTCTGTGTCACGGCAATTCAAAGACTCAAAGCACATTTATTATCAAGGACTGTATAAATTATACAGGGACCATTCAGACCCCCAAACAGTCCTTCCAGGTGAGGCGACACTTCACCTGGGAGCCTGTTGGGGGTCATTTACTGCGTCCGGTGCTCCCGGTGTAGCCTTCAGTGTATCGGGGAGACCCCGACCTGGATTGGGAGACCGCTTCACCGAGCACGTACCCTCCATCCACGAGAAAAAGCGGGACCTCTCGGTAGCCATCCATTTTACTCCACTTCCCATTCCCATTCCGACACGTCGATCCATGGCCTCCCCTACTGTCGCGATGAGGCCACACTCAGGTTGGAGGAGCAACACTTTATATACCGTCTGGGTAGCCTCCAACCCGATGGCATGATCATAGAGGTCTCAAACTTCCGGTAATGTTCCCCCTCCCCCACCATTCCCCATCTCCTTTTCCCTCTCTCCTTGCCGTCCTATCACCTCCCTCTGATGTTCCTCCCCTTTACTTTCTTTCGTGCCCTTCTGTCCTCTCCTATCAGATTCCCCCTTCTCCAGCCCTGTAACTCCTTCACCGATCGACTTCCCAGCTCTTTACCTCACACCTCCCCCTCCTGGTTTCACCCATCACCTACCACCCTGTACTTCTTCCTCCCCTGCCCCCACCCTCTCACTGATTTCTCATCTCTTTTCCCAGTCCTGCTGATGGATACAGAATTGCGTAAAAGTCTTAGGAACGTACATAAAGCTGGGGTGCCCACCTCTTCTGCACAGTACCGTATTTGTCAACACGGAGCAGCGAGCGAGGCTGTGAATCTGGCAGGAGCAAAGGATGCTGGGAATGGCCAGGGTAGAGCGCCGCGGGAGGGGTGAGGGACAGGAGGCAGAGGAAGGAGAGCCAGAGTGGGGAGGGGTTGACGTAAGCGTGGACACACCCAGCCCTGAGACACCGGGCAAGGTCATTTGATTCCGAACGATTGGTTTATAGGTTATTACAGAATGTCTCTCTGGTGCTTCCTGCTCCCTCCCTGCCCCCTTCCCCTTTTCCCAACCACGATTCCCCTCTCCCTGCCCCCTTCCCACTCTCAGTCCACAATAGAGACCCATATCAGAATCGGGTTTATCATCACTCACATATGTCATGAAATTTGTTTTTTTTTGCGGCAGCAGTACAGTGCAATACATAAAATTACTACAGTACCGTGCAAAGGTCTCAGGCACCCGAGCTATATATATGTGTGCGACTAAGACTTTCGCACAGTGCTGTGTATGCCATGGCTTCTTCTAAAGTATCCCATCGTGCTTCACTGGAGACACTGAGTCCTATAAATACATATTGGGGCAGTGACCAACAGCTTGATCAACCCCTGAGGGTTTTAAGGACAACTTCAATAAAAAAAAGAGAATTTAACAATTTTGGGAAGGATTGTAGCTCAAGAATCCAAAGCTAATCAGGCAACGGACATTTAAAAGTCACATAAAGTGCTGCACGATCTCAGCAGATCTAGCAGCAACTATGGAGGGCAATTAATAGGCTAGGTTTTGGATTGAGACCCTTCAGGGAGGGATAAACCAGAGTTAATGCCTCAGGGTCTCAATGGTCAGGGAATGAAGGGACGTGGGGAGAAAACAGGAGATTGGAACTGAGAGGGAAAACGGATCAGGCAAGATGAAATGGCGGAGCAGACTCAATGAGCAAAATGGCCTAATTCTGTTTATATATCTTAAGGTCTTATGATCTCAACCCGAAACACCAACTACTTCCCTCCACAGATGCTACCTGACCCCCTGAGTTTCTCCATCTTTTCGCGTGTTGCCCCAAATACCAGCATCTGCGATATTTCGTGTCTTCACTTGGAGGAAGCCGACAAGAATGCAAGGAGGATAGAAACAGAAATAGTTCAGCATGGAGACTTTGGAGGACTGTGGTGTCGGAGACAGTTACAGAGACGGGGTAAGGTTGGAGTCATTGTGTGGGTTTAACGCTAGAGCAGTAATTTAAAGGGCCATAACATCTTGTGTGTGCCGTAGGCTCAGGGGGTGGTGGGAGAACAGAATGGAGAGCTCAAGAGTAAAGTGATAGAGATGGCATTGAAATTGAAAATGACTGGAGGTAGGTCAGAGAGTGCCCGTGGAGGGATAAACCAGAGTTAATGCCTCAGACCCTTCATTAAAACTTTGCTTTTAGATTGCTGATGACATCTCTCTCTCTCTTTCTCTCACTCTCCCTCCCTCTCTCTCTCTCTTTCTCTCACTCTCCCTCCCTCTCTCTCTTTCTCTCTCTCTCTTTCTCTCACTCTCCCTCCCTCTCTCCACCCCTCCCTCTCTCTCTTTCTCACTCTCCCTCTCTCTATAAACATAAGGGCAGAATAAGGCCATTCAGCCCATCGGGTCTGCTCTGTCATTCCAACATGGCTGATTTATTATCGCTCTCAAACCCATTCTCCCGCCTTCTCTCCAGAACAAATCAAGAACCTATCAACCTCCGCTTTAAATGTACTCAATGACTTGGCCTCTGCAACTGTCTGTGACAATGACTTCCACGCATTCACCACTCTGGTGAAATAAATTCCATAAGACCACGAGCCCGTAAGATATAGGAGCAGAAGTAGGCCATTTGGCCATTGAATTCCTCCTCATCTCTGTTTTAAATGGACATCCCTCTATTCTGAGGCTGTGTCCTCTGGTCTTAGATTCAGCCCCCTCCCCACACCATAGGAAACATTCTCTCCGCATCGACTCTGTCAAGGCCTTTCAACATTTGATAGGCTTCAGTTAGGTCACCCCTCACTCACGTTACTGTGAGCACGGTGGCCGAGTTACAATCATTTTTCTACATCTCGGATCTTGCATTCCGCACCGCAGCAGGAACAACATTTCAGAAGCAATTTGGTGACGGGAAATGCCCCGATGTTTTGAAAGGAGCAAACATAAATGGAAGTTCCCTATTTTAATTGTTTACGTTACCCAGTCGGAACAGAAGCCCCCCCGAGGCGCTCGGCAGAGCGCGGGGTCTGGTGCGCGCGTGTGTTTTTCGTACGCGCTCCCGTGACGAGCACTGCCCCTTCCTTGTGTGCTCACCTCGGGCAGATGTGGCCCCCGATGAGGTCATTGTAGCTTTAACCCTCACAAAAAAATCATGCTATCAATCCTTAACCACTAATGATGTCGGACAGCTAAGGCACAATTGGTAAAACGGGTTAAGGGGATGCGTCCCCCAGTCAGTGGGTTCCCACTTATAATAGAAAGGATATAAAATTATTTAAAGGCTGAAAACAGAACCCTAACGTAACACTCTGGTTCCGTCAGCTGCGTTAGTCCAGGGAAGACTCTCTCCAGCCCCGCCAAACGTGGGAGATTGAAATGCAAGTCCCCCGTTTGTGGGCACGCTGCGCGATTCGTTACTCTGGGACAAATAAGTCCCACAAAATTTACAGACAGTACCCCGCGTACTGTTAAAGATTCAGCTTTATAGTTCCTTAATTTGACTAAAGGGTTGGTAAAGGAAAGGCAAGAAAAGGGCCCATTTTGAATGAAACAGTCTAACATGCTCGAGTTGGAGGTCTCAGTTCCCCCTTCGCCGATCCTCCTTCGATCTTTTCGGGCTTCGTCGAATCTTGGCCCCGCTCCGGGTCGACTCACCTGACCACTTGTCTCGTCTCCCCTCTCCAAAGCCCCAAGCCCAGCCTTAGTGCCCCTCACCAGAGAGACCTCTCCTGAATCCGTTCACCCCAATTGGATGGCGCACAGTTATATAACCATATAACCGTATTACAGCAGGGAAACAGGCCATCTCAGCCCTTCTAGTCCGTGCTGAACGCTTACTCTCACCTAGTCCCACCGACCTGCACTCAGCCCATAACCCTCCATTCCTTTCCTGTCCATATACCCATCCAATTTTACTTTAAATGACAATACCGAACCTGCCTCTACCACTTTTACTGGAAGCTCGTTCCACACAGCTACCACTCTCTGAGTAAAGAAATTCCCCCTCGTGTTACCTTTTAAACTGTTGCCCCCTAACTCTCAACTCATGTCCTCTTGTTTGAATCTCCCCTACTCCCAATGGAAAAAGCCTATCCACATCAACTCTATCTATCCCCCTCATAATTTTAAATACCTCTATCAAGTCCCCCATCAGCCTTCTACGCTCCAAAGAATAAAGACCTAACTTGTTCAACCTTTCTCTGTAACTTAGGTGCTGAAACCCAGGTAACATTTTAGTAAATCTTCTCTGTATTCTCTCTGTTTTGTTGACATCTTTCCTGTAATTCGGTGACCAGAACTGTACACAGTTCTCCTATCTCTTATCTTCAACAGTAACTCAAACACAGAACAGAAAAGCATAACAGAGAAAAAATATCAGCCATGTGAACCAGGGCGTTCGTTACAATAACGCTAAATTAGGACACACGGGCTTTCCGGTCGGGAGAGAGTGCCTAGGTTTATACGGTGCTGGATCCAGTACACTAACTATAACTAGTTCAAACACACTTCCACTTACAACAGCACCCACAAAATGCTGGAGGGGGCTCAGCAGGCCAGGCAGCTTCCACGGAAAAGAGTAAACAGTCGACGTTTCATCAGGACTGAGAGGGAAGGTGGGGGAGAGATGCCTGAATTGAAAGGTGGTGGAGAGGGAGAGAGAGGCGAGCTGGAAGGTGACAGGTGAAACCAGGCGGGTGGGAAAGGTCAAGGGCTGGAGAAGAAAGGAGTGGAGAGTGGGCTGTAGGAGAAAGGGAAGGAGGAAATAATGTGCGGGGTGCTAAGGAGTGAAAGGTTAGAGTGGGGGAACAGAGGAAGGGTGGGTGGGGAGGAATTCTGTTCGTCGGAAAGAGAAGTTGATCAGAAAGTTGGAGGGTACCCAGATGACGTGCCCTGAGGGTGTCCTCATCTTGGCACGAGAGGAGGCAATGGGCTGACACCTTGAAACGGGAATGGGAATCGGAAAGGAAATGTTTGGCCACAGGAAAGTCCCGTTTGTGGCGGATGGTGCGGAGGTGCTCTTCCATTGTTGTCCGTGAGGAGCAAACAGCAAAGTACCTCAATGTAGGAACGTGGCAGACCACTTTTGCCTAGCAAGCTCCCATGTACAGCAATGGCAACACAACAACTTTCATCTCATTTCGGAGGGACTCAGAATCAGAGTCAGGCTTATTCCCACCGGCATGTGCCATGAAATTTGTTAACTTTGCAGCAGTCAATGCAATACATAATACAGAAGGGGAAAAAAAGTAAATCAATTACTGTATACATATATTGAATAGAGTAAAAATCATGCAAAAAAACAGAAATAATTTACATTAAAAAAGTGAGGAAGTGTTCAAGGGTTCAATGTCCATTTAGGAATCGGACGGCAGAGGGGAAGAAGCTGTTCCTGAATCGCTGAGTGTGTGCCTTCAGGCTTCTGTACCTCCTGCCTGATGGTAACAGTGAGAAAAGGGCATGCCCTGGGTGCTGGAGGTCCTTAATAATGGACGCTACCTTTCCGAGACACTGCTTCTGGGACTGACCTGCGCCCAGCACGTAAGTGCAGTTACGGAGAAAGCATGGCAGCACCTCTACTTCCTTAGGAGTTTGTGAAGATTCAGCATGGCAGCTAAAGCTTAGACAAACTTCTACAGATGTGCAATGGAGAGCATACTGACTAGCTGCATCACAGCCTGGTGTGGAAACACCGATCCCTTTCAATGGAAATTCCTGTAAGAAGTAGTGGACGTGGCCTGGTCTATCACGCCTAAAGCCCTCCCCACCACTGAGCACATCAACATGGATCTTTGTCGCAGGAAAGCAGCATCCATCATCAGGGACCCCTCCCACCAACCAGGACATGCTCTCTTCTCACTGCTGCCATCAGGACTTACACTACCAGGTTCTGCCCTCAACCTTGAGGTTCTTGAACCAAAGGGGGTATCTTCACTCAACTTCATTTGCCCCGTCATTGAAATGTTCCTGCAACCTATGGACTCTTCATCTTACCGGGGTGATTGATAAGTTCATGTCAATTTTAGAAAACCTAGCACATTTATTTTTCAACATAGTCCCCTCCTACATTTACACACTTAGTCCAGCGGTCGTGGGGCATACGGATCTTGGACCTCCAGAAAGTGTCCACAGCAGGGGGTGATTGATAAGTTTGTGGCCTAGGGTAGAAGGAGCTCTTGTTACATGCACATTCAGTTCAACTCTTTGAGTGATTATGCAGAAAGTTTGAAGTTAATAACTCATCCCCTTATTGACGGGCTCTCTCTCTCTCTCTCTCTCTCTCACACACACACACACTCACACACGCACACACACACACACATTGGGATGTTTACCTGTTTTTGCTTATCATCTTAAAAAATTTTATGTAAGGTTTTATTTAAGGACCAGAGTTCAATGGGTCACATGACCACAGTTTAGTAAAGGCTTGGCTGTGGTGTTATGGGTCAGAACCAACATGGAAGCAGAGAAAGACACGTGGCCCTAAAGCAACCTTATTCTGCACGTGGTCCAAGAGGTGCACACATTTATTGTTTCACTTATTTATATATTCTGTACAATGTTGTTGATGTGCCTGTATATGGACAGTGTGATATGTTTTTTAGTGATTTATTTGATTTCAGCACACTTCTGGTGTGCTAACACATTCAGGCCTGTTTATCGGCGGACACTAGCTTGAGAGACTTTAGAACAGTGAGAGATGTATGTTTCAAACCTTTTATGACCTTTATTTTCTTGTAGTTTTCACGGTGCATACTGAAGAAAGAGAGAGAGAAATAAAATAAATCATCAAGGACATCTGTATGATGCGTGGCTGTTATTTCATTGGACCGGTGCAGTTACACCATCTTTAATTACCCACAAAGTTAACTTTGGACTACACATGAATCAGGATATAATGCACCCCACAATTTAGTCACAATCGTATTACAAAATAAATCTTAAATACCAGTGTGCAAACTACATATCCACACTTACACATCCCCATTACTGAAGAAGTGGAATGTTCCACCGTGCATGGTGGGGAAGGCAGCATAAAGCCAACCCTTTATAGGAATGTACCGGGGGAAGACATTGAAGTGCGCACACTCAGCACGGCAGCTGAATGACATGGCTCTGTGTGTGTGTGTGTGTGTGTGTGTAAATGCTCAAATGTATAGAATGCGTTTACCGAGCGCTCCCTGTCACACCCTGTGACTGTTATACAGGCATCTCCGTTGCTAGGACCAGCTGATTGCACACTGATATGAAATTCTTTGTGTGAACAAGTATAACCTCCAGACAGGCAACTGAAATATTTTCCTGAAGGCTTATAACTCATCATCATCATCATCATCATATGACGTGGGCTATCATAGTCTTCCATCTGTCTTGACCGTGAGTGTTCTTGGCAAAAATTTTTCAACAGAAGTGGTTTGCCATTGCCTCCTTCCGGGCAGTGTCTTCACAAGACGGGTGACCCCAACCATTATCAGTACTCTTCAGAGATTGTCTGCCTGGCCTCAGTGGTGGCATAACCAGGACTTGTGATCTGCACCGGCTGCTCGTACGACTGTCCACCACCTGCTCCAGTGGCTTCACATGACGCTGATCAGGGGACTAAGCAGGTACTCCACCTTGCCCAGGGGTGACCTTCAGGCTAGTGAAGAGAAGGAACACATTACACCTCCTTTGGTAGAGACGTATCTCCAGCCCGCTACCCAAAGGTATTTAGGGATAACATCTACTCCGTAGTTATCATTAAATCTTAGAGTCATACAACACAGAAACAGGCCCTTCAACCCATCATGTCATACTGACCCTTTTTTCCTCATTCACAATTTCCTCTTTAGCCATTAGAACTGCACCCTTCTCCAAATTCTGCAGACGCTGGAAATCCAGAGCAACACACACGAAGTGCTGGAGGAACTCAGCACGTCGGGTAGTCATCGAAGGAAACGAATAAACAGTTGACCTTTCAGGCCGAGACTGTTCTTCAGGACTGAGAAGGAAGGTGGAAAATGCCAGAATAAAACGGTGGTGGGTAGGGGAGGAGAAGGCTGGCTGGAAGGTGATAGGTGAAGCCAGGTGGGCAGGAAAGGTGAAGGGCTGGAGAGGAAGGAATCTGATAGGAGAAGGAGGAGGGGATACAGGGGGAAATGACTGGCAAGCGAGAATGGGTAAAAGGCCAGAGTGGGTAATAGAGGAAGCGGGGAGGGATTCTTTTTAAACGGATGGAGAAATCAATATTCATGCCATCAGGTTGGAGGTACCCAGACAGAATATAAGGTGTTGCTCCTCCATCCTGAGGGTGGCTTTATCTTGGTACAAAAGGAGACCATGGACCGACATGTTGGAACTGGAATGGGAATGGGAATTAAAGTATTTAGCCATCGGGAAGTCCTGCTTTTGACAGATAGAGCTGAGGAGCTCGACAAAGATGTACCCTTCTCTGCCTTGCCTGGTTAAGTGTATTTGTACTGTGTTGCATGCTGTATTTTCATTTTATTTTAGAAAATATCTTACCCTGTAGGCAATCAAAACCATGGAGACGCACGTCACCACTTCTCTCTCCTTAAATCTCACACACTCACAGATCATGATTCTGTTAGCACTGGCTATGATAACATCACTTTTGGTTATTTTAAGTGTATAGTTGTACAGACCACTTAACTCATAAAAGGCACCATACCTTACAATAAATACAAGCCTAATCCAGACTTAGAATCAGTCCTACAAATTATACTACAACCCATCCATTATTATAGGCAGGACAATCCATAATAACTGTCCAAAAATAATTGGAAAACACCAGAAATTTGCTGAATTAGAAGAGGAAATTGATAGACTATGGAACATGAACAGGGTATACATTTACCAATAGTAATATCAACAACTGGCTGCACAATAGCATTGGACAATTAGCCCTACATGGTAATATTAATGTAAACCTCCAGAAAGCCACAAGACTAAACACCACTAGAAAAGATCGAAAGTTCCAGCATTTGAGAAGTGAGTGGGCTTGGCTATGCCTGTAGCTCAGGTTTTACCAGCTTGAACTGAGAAAAAATAAAAATCCAATCATAATAAATAAGCAATAAATATCGAGAACATGAGATGAAGAGTCCTTCATAGTGAGTCCATAGGTTGTGGAAACAGTTCTGTGAAGCTGAGTGAAGTTATCTATCCCCTTTGGTTCAGAAGCCTGATGGTTGAGGGGTAGCAGCTGTTCCTGAACCTGGCAGTGTGAGTCCTGGGGCTCCTTTACCTTCTTCCTGATGGCATCTGCGAAAAGAGAGCTGGTAGTGGGGGGGCTTCCCTGATAATGGCTGCTGCTTTTCTGCGACGACGCTCTGAGACACAAGAATATTTACAAGACAATGAACAAAGAGAAGAGCAAGACGGTGCCTGGAATGTGCTGGTGGAAGCAGATACGATGGTACTGTTTAAAAGGCTGTTAGATAGAGACACGAATATAAAAAGCTTGGGGAGACAGGGATCATTACCAGCAGAAGAGATTTAGGTTAATTCAGTGTTGTGTTCGATGTGTTGGTGCGTGGCCAAGTGGTTAAGGTGTTCGTCTGAAGGTCAGTAGTTCGAGCCTTGGCTGAGGCTGCGTGTGTGTCCTTGAGCAAGGCACTTAACCACACATTGCTCTGCGACGACACCGGTGCCAAGCTGTATGGGTCCTAACCCCCTTCCCTTGGACAACATCGGTGGCGTGGAGAGGGGAGGCTTGGGCAACTGCCTGTCTTCCATACAAAAAAAACCCACCTTGCCCACACTTGCGCCCTTTCTAAGGCACAAATCCATGGTCTATCTTTCCAAGGCGCAAATCCATGGTCTATCGAGACTAACAGAGGCCTACCTACCTACCTGTGTTTGATGTAGACATCGAGGGCCAGAGATCTTGTTCCTGTTGCATGTTGTTCTATGTACATTGGGTAAAAAGACATGGACTAGAAGTGATTAGGAAAGATGGAGCTGAATTACTCAGAATGGACCATGCCAGAGAAAACTTTCTTTGTCCCTGTCTTTCTCTTCTGTTACGTTTAGGTTTGAAGTCATTTTCTATCCAATTCAGGAATGATTCTGAAGTGCAGGCAGATTGAGGGGCTATCTCTTCTGGTAAAACACTGGTAATGCATTCACGCACAATTACTGCGTGATTTGTATCCAAGTTAGAGTGATCACTTTAGTGACCACCTCAGACAGCATGCATTTAAAGCTCACGCGCTAACTAGTGCGTTGTCAGAGCAGACTTTACCCTCTTCTCGCATAAACCAATTCCCAGTAAAACGACTTGTTCATTTTTTTTGACAGCCTGCTCTTCAAGCTCTCACTTACTCGAGTCTTAGCCCGACAGCTCGTTTTTTTTACCCCCTCCTTTTTCATGTAAATTTTGCCGTGAGTGCTTGGGACTGAAAGGAAGATGTCACAATTGGGCTAATTTCCGCTGCAAACCTGTCATCAGAGTCAGAATCAGGTTTAATATCACCGGCACATGACGCAAAATTTGTTAACTTTGCGGCAGCGGTACAATAAAACATATAATAATGGGTAGAGAAAGAAAATTGATTACAATGATACATATATAGTTAAAGAAGTGCAAAAATAAAAAAAAATTAATGAGGCAGTGTTCATGGGTTCATTTAGAAATTGGATGGTGGAGGGGAAGAAGTGATCCTGAATTGCTGAGTGTGTGCCTTCAAGTTCCTGTACCCCCTCCCTGATGGTAACAACGAGAGGAGGGCATGTCGTGGGGGATGGGGGTCTTTAATGATGGAAGCCACCATTTTGAGGCAACGCTCCTTGAAGATGTCAAGACCGCTACAGAGGCTAGTGTCGATGATGGAACTGGCTAATTTTATAACTCTCTGCAGCTTTCTTCGATCCTGTGCAGTAGCCACCCCACCCCCCCCCCCCCCATACCAGACGGTGATGGAGCCTGTCAGAATGCTTTCCACGGTACATCTATAGAAATTTGCAACTGTTTTGGGTGACACCCAAATGAATGTTGATTCTGTTGATGTCTGCTACCCTCAGCCTGCTGCCCCAGCACACAACAGCAAACATGATAGCACTGGCCACCACAGCCTCGTAGAACATCCTCAGCATCGTCCGGCAGATGTTAAAGGACCTCAGTCTCCTCAGGAAATAGAGATGGCTCTGACCCTTCTTGTAGACAGCCTCAGTGTTCTTTGACCAGTCCAGTTTATTGTCAATTCGTATCCCCAGGTATTTGTAATCCTCCACCATGTCCACACTGACCCCTTGGATAGAAACGGGGGTCACCGGTGCCTTAGCCCTCCTCAGGTCCACCACCAGCTCCTTAGTCTTTTTCACATTAAGCTGCAGATGATTCTGCTCGCACCATGTGACAAAGTTTCCCACCGTAGCCCTGTACTCAGCCTCATCTCCCTTGCTGATGCATCCAACTATGGCAGAGTCATCAGAAAACTTCTGAAGATGGCAAGACTCTGTGCAGTAGTTGAAGTCCGAGGTGTAGATGGTGAAGAGAAAGGGAGACAGGACAGTCCCCTGTGGAGCCCCAGTGCTGCTGACCACTCTGTCTGACACACAGTGTTGCAAGCGCACGTACTGTGGTCTGCCAGTCAGGTAATCAATAATCCATGACATCAGGGAAGCATCCACCTGCATCACTGTCAGCTTCTCAACCAGCAGAGCAAGGCGGATGGTGTTGAACGCACTGGAGAAGTCAAAAAACTGAAGGCATGGCATGACCCAAATCTAGAAAAGAATACAAGATAGGGTTGATGGTCATGGCTGGATATAATACAATGGACAAAAGTGTTAGACAATTGTCAACAACTCCAATAAAATTTTCAATAAATTCCAATTAAGACCCAATACAGAACTCACTACCACAGGGGCCTTGCCTTACACTGGCCCCATAGGCCTGAGTCGACGTAGTAGTACCACAGGGGAAAACATACAGACGTGTGGATAGGACACAGAGGGAGAAAAGAACAGAATGTTATGCTGATGAAGTACAGTGAAGTCAGTTGGGAGGCATCTTGTGGCTTGTGTGGAGCATCATTGCTCCTCTCCGCGCCTTGTGCTGCATCGGGCCGCAATCTTGCTGTTTCCTTAGCATCTGTCTGTTTTTTATGAGGCCGAGCTCAACCCAGCACAAATGTAAAGTGTGCAAGGAGCCAGCTGGATTCGAACCCTGAACCTTTCTCGAAGTCCAGGGAGAATGCTACCACACCATCTTGTGTGGAGCATAAACCCCATCAAATCTTAACTGAGCCAATAGCTGGCTTTGTTACTGCGTTGTTTACCTTGGCATCATGGTAGCCACAGACATCATGGCCGGAGGCCCGTTCCTGTGCTGGCTGTTCCAAGTTCGAACATAAATCAAGTACCCGTCCCAATGTCTCTTAAACGTTGTTACTGTTCCTGTCCACATCACTTCCTCTGGCAGCTCATTCCAGATTCCTAAAACATAGGGGAAGAACACAATGGAGGAAATGGTAGGTAATTCAGTGCTTTTTGCAAAGATAGAGGACGGACAGCACAGGCGTATGTGTTCCATAAACATAGGCCAGCTCAGATACACTGATCTGTTTACCAGACTAGATGTGTTCATAATAAGCGCACAGAGCAGGACAGAATGTAACACAGACCAATACAATTCTCATTGTATGCCGCGGATCTGCTGAACATGTCCTTACCTTAGAAATTACCTAGCATCACACATAGCCCTCTATGTTTCTAAGCTTCATGTACCTATCCAGGATTCTCTTACAAGATCCTATTGTATCCACCTCCACCACCGTCACCGGCAGCCCATTCCACGCACTCGCCACGCTCTGCATAAAAAACTTACCCCTGACATCTCCTCTATACCTACTTCCAAGAACCTTAAAACTGTGCCCTCTCGTGCTAGCCATTTCAGCCCCGGGAAAAAGCCTCTGACTATCCACACAATCAATGGCTCTCATTATCTTGTGCACCTCTGTTAGGTCACCTTTCATCCTCTGTCGCTCCAAGGAGAAAAGGCCGAGTTCACGCAACCTGTTTTCATAAGGCATGCCCCCCAATCCAGGCAGCATCCTTGTAAATCTCCTCTGCACCCTTTCTATGGTTTCCACATCCTTCCTGTAGTGAGGCGACCAGAACTGAGCACAGTACTCCAAGTGGGGTCTGACCAGGGTCGTATAGAGCTGTAACATCATCTCTAGGCTAGTGAACTCAATCCCACAGTTGATGAAGGCCAATACACCATATGCCTTCTTAGCCACAGAGTCAACCTGCGCAGCAGCTTTGAGCGTCCTATGGAAACAGACCCCATGATCCCTCTGATCCTCCACACTGCCAAGAGTCTTAACATTAATACTATATTATGCCATCATATTTGACCTACCAAAATGAACCACCTCACACTTATCTGGGTTGAACTCCATCTGCCACTTTTCAGCCCAGTTTTGCATCCTATCAATGTCTCGCTGTAACCTCTGACAGCCCTCCACAGTATCCACAACATCCCCCACCCTTTGTGCCATCAGAAAATTTACTAACCCATCTCTCCACTTCCCCATCCAGGTCATTTATAAAAATCAGGAAGAGTAAGGGTCTCAGAACAGATCCCTGAAGCACACCACTGGTGACCAACCACCATGCAGAATATGACCTGTCTGCAACCACTCTTTGCCTTCTGCAGGCAAGCCAGTTCTGGATCCACAAAGCAAGGTCCCCTTGGATCCCATGCCTCCTTACTTTCTCAGTAAGCCTTGTGTGGGGTACCTTATCAAATGCCTTGCTGAAATCCATATACACTACATCCATCAATGTGTTTAGTCACATCTTCAAAAAATTCAATCAGGCTCGTAAGGCACAACCTGCTTTTGACAAAGCCATGCTGACTATTCCTAATCATATTATGCCTCTCCAAATGTTCATAAATCCTGCCTCTCAGGATCTTCTCCATCAACTTACCAACCACTGAATTAAGACTCACTGGTCTATAATTTCCTGAGCTATCTCTACTCCTTTTCTTGAATAAGGGAACAACATCCACAACTCTCCAATCCTGCGGAACCTCTCCCGTCCCCGTTGATGATGCAAAGATCATGGCTAGAGGTTCAGCATTTTCCTCCCTCACCTCCCACAGTAGCCTTTTGTAGAAAATAATTTACAGAGTTCTGGACTGGGAACTAGAAAATGGAATTTACTTAGAATCTTATCTTTAGCTGGCCATGGCTGTGAGAGGCTCAATGCCTTCCTTCTCTTCGTCTGAGATTTTTATCATATATTCTAATAATATGCCGGAGGTACAGAGAGACCAGCTGGTGTCCAGACAAGTATTTTTCATACAAGTAATGCCATCAACAATGGCTGCTTAAAAGATTAATCTAACCTCACATTCCATCTGTGCAGCCTCATATATCGATTTGTCCGTCTTCTCATAATTTCTACTCCGCCGCCTCATTTCCTATTTCTCATTCTGGCTGCCCACGTACCCATTCTCTTCGCCTCACTGCCTATCACCACCCTCTGGTGCCCCTCCTCCTTTCCTTTCTCCCGCGGTCCACTCTCCTCTCCTACCATTCCTTCTTCGTTAGCTCTTTACCTTTTTCTCTTAAACTGTTGGGTTGACGGGAGAAGAGGGTAAAGCAAGAAAGGAAGGGATCATATTGACACGACTTCGAATTGGGCATGCTTACGCCTAATTATTCCTTGTTGGAAAACATCACTCTGGGGAGTGTAGGTGTTGTCATCATTATGAAGCAGCTGAACGCATTCTGTTACAATGTGAACCATATAAGAGTGAAAGAAATCAAATGCAGGCTGTATTACTGTCTTTGGGCTTGACAGCTTTCATTTTAAAACTTTATTAAGTTATGAAAGTAACTTTAATTTAATTCACAATATTGTCTTTCATTATTTATATCTATAGGACTTTTTTTGGGGTTAATTAGTTTTCATTTGATAAATAACTAGTAAGGGTTTTTCATTTCCCAACTCTCTCCACCACACTCCATGTAACCATATAACAATTACAGCACGGAAACAGGCCATCTCGGCACTTCTAGTCCGTGCCGAACGCTTACTCTCGCCTAGTCCCACCGACCCGCACTCAGCCCATAACCCTCCATTCCTTTCCTGTCCATATACCTATCCAATTTTACTTGAAATGACAAAATCGACCCTGCCTCTACCACTTCTACTGGAAGCTCGTTCCACACAGCTACCACCCTCTGAGTAAAGAAGTTCCCCCTCGTGTTATCCCTAAACTTTTGCCCCTTACTCCAGTCCAGTTGATGGCGGTAATGCACCTTTAAGTTGGACTGCCAGCCGCCATTACAAGTCAGAAGAAGAGCCTTGTCCACCTACCACGTCCCAGCTTCTCTCTTCATTGCCCCTACCCCCGCCACCCACCTGCCTCGCCCCTCATCTGGCTTCACCTATCACCTTCCAGCATGTCCTCCTTTCCCACCCCACACCTTATTCTGGCAGCCTCCCCCGTCATTTCTCGCCCCGGCGAAGGGTCTCGGCCCAAAACGACATCTCTCCACGGACCTGCTGAGTCCCTCCAGCATTTTGTGCGTGCAGACCAATCCAATGGATAGTGGGAGCTTGCTGTGTACAAACCATCTCCCGGGACCGAACCTCAACGCGGACAGTAGCGGGGTGCGCGCGCGGGGGCGGGGAGCTGCAGAAGGAGCGAACTCCACTTTCAGTGAGCGACCTGCCCGGAATGTGGGGCTGCAGAGCTGGGAGAAGAAGGCTAGATGGATGGAAATGGTTTAATTTTCTAGACGATTACTGTTAATTAAGTAACTGTCTGGCTCCATTCTGTGTGTGGCTTTAAGAACCATGGCACTGAATTCTTCAGAAAGGGTAGTTTGCAGGTAGTGTGGGTAATCGAAAGCTCTTGAGCATCTGCTTTTGATTAGTCACTCTGTGGCCCCCTAATTACTGAAAATTGGGTAATGGCCATTTTTGTCTGCTAGGCCCAGCCTCCAGAAATGACTGGAGCATAGCAGCTTGCAGCTTTGCCCGTGTTTGTGTTATGGAAATCCCTTTGGAAATCAAGAGAAACCGAATTTCAGGGCTGAAAGTGAAAAACAGGCGCCATGCAGAAGTTCAGGGGAAAGAGAAATTAGACTTGTTTTGTTCAGTTTTAGTGGATGTGGAAGTTTGACTGACAGGGAAAATATGTGCTTCCCTCAGGCCAACACTTTGAGGTAAAAGAAATCAGAAAACGGTGAGGTTTTGACTCACAGGCCTGATCACAGTTGGAAGCAGATATTCATCTTTTCTGTAAGGTAGAATTTTGTTGATAAGTACACATTCAGAATAATCCAACACTTCCCTGAGCCTTATGCTGGGGTACAGAACAGCAGACCAATGGTTCACTCAAGTTCTTCAGAGAGGGGCCTGATCAGTGAAAGGCCCATTATCTTATGATGGTTTGTCTTGCCTACTAAATTGATCAGGTGAAAGAGGAGAGAGAGAGAGAGACAGAGAGAGAGAGAATGAGAGATAAGAGAGACTGAGAGAGAGAAAGAGAAAGAGAAAATGAGAGAGAGAACGTGTGAAAAATGCAAGAAAGGGAATGTGTGAAAGAAAAATGAGGGAGAATGTGAGAGAGAATTTAAGAGTGAAAATGAGAGACAATTAGAGAAAGAAAGGAAATGGGAGAGGTAAAATGAGAGAGACAGAAAGGAGAATAAAATTGTGATTCGGCGACACAGGAAGTGAGAGAGAAAAAGGATAGAAAATAATTTTGGTTTACTTTGAAGTGTTAAAAACCACTCTCAGAACGTATGACTGACTGGCAAGGCTGGGATGTATAAACCAAGACTCGCAGGCCTTGAATCCACAACATTCCCATTGATGAAGGTGATATTAGGTAGGGAGTTCTCGGATTTTGAACTGTTTTGATGAAAGAGCTGTGATGTGTAAACAAGGCAGGTTCACGAGAGTGATCCTGGGAATGAAAGGGTTAATGTATGAGGAGTGTTTGATGGCTCTGGGCCTGTACTCGATGGAGGTTAGAAAAGTGAGTGGCGATCTCATTGAAATCTAACAAAAGGCCTAGATAGAGTGGACATGGAGAGAATGTTTCCTATAATGGGGGAGTCTAGGACCAGGGAGCGCAGTCCCAGAATACAAGGATGTCCATGTGGAACAGAGATGAAGAGGAACTTCTTTAACCAGATGGTGGTGAATCTGGTGAATTCATTGCCAGAGATGGATGTGGAGGCCTAGTCATGGGGTATACTTAAAGCAGAGGTTTATAGGTTCCTGATTAGTAAGGGCATCAGAGGTTACAGGGAGAAGGCAGGACTATAGGACATAGGACCAGAATTAGATCATATGGGTCATCGAGTCCACTCTGCCACTCCACCATGTTTGATTTACTATCCCTCTCAACTCTTTTCTCCTGCCTTCTCTCCATAACCTTTGACACCCTGACTAATCAAGAACCTATCAACTTTTGCTTTAAATATACCCAATGACTTGGCCTTCACCATCTGAGGAAAATAGTATTGAGAGGGACAATTAATCAGCCATGATGTATTGGCTCGATGGACTGAATAGTCTAGTTCTGTTCCTATGTTTTATAGTTTTATGGCAAGGAATTGCGTGACTTGGAGACTGAGGTGCTTTCCTAAACTTGTAAGAGATGTTTTACATTAGAGGTGTTAACTACAGCTCTGTGAAAAACTCTTAGGTATTTATATATAGCTTGGGTGCCTAAGACTTTTGCACAGTACTGTAGTAATTTTATGTATTGCACTGTACTGCTACCACAAAAAAAAATCATGACCTACGTGAGTGATGATTAACGTGATTCTGATCTGGGTCTCCGTTGTGGACTGAGAGTGGGAAGGGGGCAGGGAGAGGGGTAATCACGGTTGGGAAAAGGAGGAAGGGAGACGGGAGGGAGCAGCAAGCACCAGAGAGACATTCTGTGATGATCACTAAACCAATTGTTTGGAATCAAATGATTCCGCCTGGCGTCTGCACCCGCACCGACACCCCGCCCCGGCTCTCCTTCTCCGCCACCTGTCCCACCCCCCCCTCCCGAGGCGCTCTACCCTCGCCACTTCCAACGTCCTTTGCAAGATTTACAAATTCCCTCTGCTCCACATTGACGACTACACTATTCTGCAAAAGGCTTTATATATATATATATGTGCCTCAGACTTCTGCACAGTACTCTAAATGCATAGCGTATCTATCCAAGCAGAGAGGGTCACAGGTTTTAATATTTCAGTAGTATTTGAATAATCCTATATGTTAGTTGATTGAGCTTTCTTTTTCATTTAAATAATTAATTATGGGTTCTATGTAACAATACGTGAATTGCGTACGACATGACGCTACCAACTGATACATGTGCACCTCGCTTAAAGTAAACGTGAAGTTAGACCAACGTGCCTGGACTCCCATGTCTTCCTTTGGATTAGTTTATTGTTTTGAAATGACAACACTGAACAGTTTTGGGATGCATGGAGACCTTGGCGAGTTGCCCCTCAGCACCCAGTGACGGCGGGGAGAGAGCGGCTGCCTACAGTAATGGATGAGCTGCTGACCAAGGGCCCTGGATGGTGTCGAGTTTCCCGTCTGGAACGGGGTGGACTCCGCAAGCTTCCACCGCTCCCGAGGCCTCAGCGTTAAGCACGTGAAAACCCGCATCTTCTCCGCAGCGCTGTGACTCAGAGTAGAGACGCAGAAATGAGGACTCAGTTCCTTGGGCCGGGGATGCTGTACCAGGGGGCGAGAATGGATTCGGGAATAGTTTGGCCTTTAGTGGCCAATGCGCAATGCCCACGTCTCCTGACTGATGGCTGAATCCCTGGGTTCACGTCCAGCTGGAGTTGCAGATGAATGTTTCACATCATGCGTTTGAATGCATTCAACTTTAAATAACGGAATGAAATCTCCCTAAAAAAAGAACGGAATAAATAAATGTCACCGTATACTACTCTGAGCTTCATTTTCTTGCTGGCATACTCAGTGGAATAAAGAAATACAATAGAATCATTGACAAACTACTCGCCAAGACTGACAAAATGACCACTGTGCAAAAGGCAAGCAGTGTAAGTACAAAAAAATGTAATAATAAAGGTAGTGAATAAAACTGAGAACTTGAGTTATAAAGTCCTTGAGTCCATAAGTTGTGGAATCAGTTCAGTAGTTAGGGTAGCGTGGTAGCGTAGTGGTTAGCACGACGGTTTACGGTTCATATGGCCCGGGTTCAATCCCCGCCGATGCCTGTAAGGATTTTGGACGTTCTGCCCGTGACCGTGTGGGTTTCCTCCGGGTGCTCTGGTTTCCTCCCACAGTCCAAACACCTACCGGTCGGTAGGTTAATTGGTCATCGTAAACTGTCCCGTGATTAGGCTAGGGTTAAATTAGGCTGGGCGGCGTGGCTCAGAGTGCCAGAAGTGCCTATTCTTCACCTCATCTCAATAAATAAATGAGTTCACTGTTGAGGTGAGTGAAGTAACCCAATCTTGTTCAGGAGCCTAATGGTTAACAACTGTTGGACCAAGTGCAGGAAAATGGAATTAATACAGCTCTAGGCACTGGATGGTTGGAATTGATATCATGGGCTGAAGGGCCTGTTTCTATACTGTATAAATCTATTACCCCTCAACCATCAGTCTTTTGAACCAGAGAGGTAACTTCACCCAACTTCATACACCCCCATTCTGAACCGCTCCCACCACCTTCATCTCATGTTCTTGATATTTATTACAGACAGACATACTTTATTGATCCCAAGGGAAATTGGGTTTCGTTACAGTCGCACCAAGAATAGTCTAGAAATATAGCAATATAAAACCATAAATAATTAAATAATAATAGGTAAATCATGCCAAGTGGAAATAAGTCCAGGATCAGCCTATTGGCTCAGGGTGTCTGACACTCCGAGGGAGGAGTTGTAAAGTTTGATGGCCACAAGCAGGAATGACTCCCTATGACACTCAGTGTTGCATCTCGGTGGAATGAGTCTCTGGCTGAATGTACTAATTACTGAATATTGCTTATTTACTTATTATTGTTATTGTTTCAGTTTTTATTTGTGTACTTGCACAACTTGTAGTGGCTAAAGACCTCACCTCCATTGAGCTCATCTACATGGAGCACATCAGAGATCCCTCACCACCCAGGTCACACTCTCTTCTCACTGCTGCCATCAGGAAGAAGGTACAGGAGCCTCAGGACTTACACTGCAAGTGCAGGAACAGTTACTACCCCTCAACCATCAGGCTCTTGAACCAGAGGAGATAACTTGACTCCACTTCACTTGCCCCATCACTGAACTGTTCCCACAACCTATGGGCTCACTTTCAAGGACTCTTCATCTCATGTTCTCAATATTTATTGTTTATTTATTTATTTTTTATTACTATTTCTTTTCTTCCTTTTTGCATTTGTAGTTTGTTGTCGTTTGCACACTGGCTGTTTGTCCATATTATCGTTCACATTTTTGTCATTGGCTTTCTTGAGTTTCTTTGTATTCGTTGAGTATGCCGACAGTAAAATGAATCTCAGGGTAGTATTATAGTAACATTTATGTGCTTTGATAATAATTTTATTTTGAACTTTCAACTTCGAACTTTTATCACGTGCTCGCCCTTCATGAAGACAACCTGAAGTATGTCGGGGGCAACTGTTGGCTCAGAATCTGAGGAAGTTCCTGCTCTTCCAGGGGCGGGTTATGATTTATTCCAGAGGGAAGACAAAGTGGGGAGTGGAGGAGGTGGTGCTTGGGAATGTGGGGAGAACAAGATGGGATGAGTGCAAGGATTGGCAGAAACGGGTGCACCATTGCAGTCCTGGCCTTGGTGGGTCCACTTCTGTGCAGTATATGACACCAGTGAGCCTGGATCATGAGTTCAGAAACTGCGGAACTCTTGAGTAGCCTGTGGATTGGATAGGTGAGAAGCGGAGAGACTACACCGACTCTGCCAAGTTTCACATTTAATCAACTCAACCTAATCCCTCCCGGAGCCCGGAATTAGACAGATTTTAAGAAGTTGCATCAAATTGATTTTAACCCTTTCTCATTCGGGAGCTTGTCGTTCCTCGCTGCGCCTTGTGGCACATCGGGCGCCAACCTTGCCGTCTCTTTAGCCGAGTTGCATGCGTGCAAGGAGCCGGCCGGATTCGAACCCAGGACCACTTGCCTCGAAGTCCGGAGCGGATGCCGCTGCACCACTGTTCAGGAGCTTAAACAGTGCTGAACCAGAGGTCTGAGCAAGACGTAAAATTACTTAAGAGCGTTACGGTCAATGTAAAATTATTACTTTTCCATCGACAAACCGAGAACACTTAACAGGCCAGTTAGGCAGGGCAGCAGTTAGGTAATTATCCGCATAGAGCTGCTTACATTGAATCTGCGCTGCTTACCACAAAATAAAAAAATCATTTAGCAGGAATTCACCACTGAAAAGGATAAAGTTACAGGAAATGATACAACGATCAAGCAGTAAGAGTAGATTGTGGGATTTTTAGTTAATATTCACTTATCAGGTATTCTCTTAAATGAATTGACTGTATCCGTGCTGGATCAGCTCTGGGGATTCGAGCCAGCAAGCTGGATCATTAGATTTAGATTTGGAAACGCATTTTAATGATTGCAGCACTAATTTGAACAAGCTGCCCTGCAGATATTGAGCGTTTAATAGCTCTTTAATCAGGGACACCGTTTGATGCACTTACTGTTTCTCTGTTTTGCTTTATTCAATGGCCGCAATAAAATTTATTTACATTGTCTAGCCTTCCTCATTCCTGTGTGTTTTCCATTTATGCGAGTGCACAAATATGCATGGGCGTCTGGCTCTTCACCACATGTGTCTCCTGGCCTCTGTGTGCCATGTATGTTGGTGCTGTGTGACGTGGGAGACTTTGCAATATCCACCGCCTGCGTTTGTACCAGTGTTGTTATCGTTCCTCTCCGCGCCTCGTGGCGCATCGGGTGGCAACCTTGCTGTTTCTTTAGCATTTTGTCTGTTTTTTTCTTAAAAGGCTGTTTGGAAAGCGCACAAGGGGCTGGCCGGATTCGAGGCAGGGACCACCGGCCTCAAAACCCGGTGTGGATGCCACTACACCAGTGGGCAACTTAAACGCATGTGAGTTTTCCTACTTCTGTATATAGCTCCGTGTGTGTACGGTATGCACGTGCGCGGGTCTGTGCGCACACACGTATATGTTTCCACTCGTATGCGTGTGTGGCAGTCTGCCCAACTACACGTCGACGCACAGCCCCGCGCACAGTCGCGCAGGCGCCTCCGCAACGTGAAGAGGGGGCTTCAGGCCCTCGAGCAACGTGGAAAAGAGATGCGGCACGGTAGCGTAGTGGTTAGCACAACGCTTTACAGTACGGGCGACCCGGGTTCGATTCCCGCTGATGCCTGTAAAGGGTTTGTCCGCTCTTCCCGTGAGCACGTGGGCTTCGTCCCACAGTCCAAAGACGTACCGGTTAACCATTTGGTAGGTTAATCATTCATTGTAAACTGTTCCGTCATTAGGCTAGCTTTAAATCTCATCAGGCTAGCCTTAAATCGGGGGATCGCTGGACAGTACAGCTGAGGAGAGCCTATATCCGCACTCTATCTCAATCAAAAAACTCCAATCTCTGGGAGATTCAACAATTCAACAGTGAACTCTGGCCACAGTCCACAGTCCATGGGTATGTGAGTATGTTGTCTATCTGCGCGCTGTCTTTGTGAGCGAGAGTGTGTGTATGTTGCTCTGTGCCAGGGTGCAGTAATGCTTTCTAGGACAGCTAAATTACCAGCAACCTGAGATTCTACCATTGAGTGAGGGTGACACCCAGCAGTCTGTAAGCATCTGTAAGAGGAAATGCCGGTTAAGGATTTGATTGGAGGTCCTTCATTGGGCCTGGAATGTAACCCAGGCCTGGGTTACTCTTTGATCCGAGCAGACGTGGAAACATCAGCCATCTGGGAGGCTCCCTTTCACAATGGAGGGAGTGTATCATCAGGAACAGGTACTGGAGAAGTCTGCCCACAGAGGGCAGCATATCATCCAGCGAACGATGGCAGACTGCTTTGATTGTGCTTACAAGATCCAGCTGCAATTAAATCATGTCCCACTTTCTATCGAATTACTATTAAAGGTTCCATTGAAACAAAGTTCCTTGTTCAGACAGCAACCAACCCTACATCTCTTAAAAGATGACAAGAAATTGGATATTTTGACGCCCAAAAAATTTTAATCTCAATGAAAGCTCCTGCAAGAGTCTAGCACAGAAAATGATTAAAATGGGCGGTTATTTCTGTTCTTTCCTACACTGAAGAAGAAAATGCAGGTCTGAGGAGATCCAAGGGATTGGAATGGTGAATGAGGCCTGCTCTGTGAGGATCTTAGTAACTTCTCTGCAGGTTCAATTTGTTGGAAACTAAATCCTGGCCCGGAGATTGGGACAATAAGGTGGAATCTTCAAAGACTGAAAGTACATTTATTATCAAAGGATGTATAAATCATACAAACTTGAGATTTGCTTGTTCACAGGTAGCCACAAAGCGAGAAACCCAAAAGAACCCAATTAAAGCTAAAAAAGAATACAAATTAAAAGACCAATGCCCGATACATAAGAGAAAGAAAGAAAAAAAACAAATCATGCAAACAATTGAAGTGAACAACAACATTCCAAACCAAAAACTGAGTCCTCAGATCTTCAATATCTACCCGAAGGGACGAGTAAGGATTCCAACCATTGGCACTTACAGTTTGCTTTTGTCCTCAAGTTACTGGTCACAACCCTGCCCCAATATATTTCTCTGAATCCTCTGGGTTGATCCATAGTGAGAAACAGCACGTGCTTCACTTCTGCAGAAGGAGCAAAAGTCTTCATGTTCAATGAAGGGTGAAAGATCCCGTTACCACAAGGTGACCAAGGCACACAAATGCAGGATGGTGAAGAGAAAGACCCAGGGCTCTCAGCAGTGCAGGAAAGTGATCGGAATGAGAATCAGAATTATTATCACTGACATCAATTTGTTGTTTTGTTGTGGCAGTACAGTTCAAAGCATAAAGTTACTATATTCAGATTCAGATTCAGTTTATTGTCATTTAGAAACCACAAATGCAATGCAGTTAAAAAATGAGACAACGTTCCTCCAGAATGATATCACAAAAGCACACGACAAAACAGACTACACTAGAAAATCCACATAATGTTTGGCAATCCCCAATCCAGAGTCCGGAGAGGCTGTTGCGTATTAATATCGTGCTACTGTCTTAGCGCATTCCCCGGAAAGGAGCTCCAAATCCACCAGACAAAACAAGACCAAAAACTAAAGCTACAAGACCTGCACAAAACTATATAGTTACACCATATAGTTACAACAGTGCAAGCAATAGCATAATTGATTAAAAAACAGACCATGGGCACAGTAAGAATAGTCCAAAGATGTTAAAGGACTATAAGTTCAAAAGAAATCACCACACAGTTTCCACAAGTCCCCAGGGTCCTGACAGACTCGCCATCCCACGCCAGCGGCAGAAGGGAATACCCCCGCTATGGACTTCCACGGCGCCGCCCGACTCAGCCTCGCAGACGCAGCACACAATGAAAGCTCCGTCGAACCCAGCCTCGCAGATGCAGCACACACCGAAAGTGACCTGACCGCAGCGGACTCCGAGTCTGTCGAACCTCCGAGTCGACGCCCATCCCCTCCGGTACAGCTTCTCCGAGCACCATCCTCTGCCAAGCGTATTAAGACAGCCCCGCCAACGGCCATCGGCAACGCGACCCCGAGGACTGGGGGCCTGTTCTTCCCAGCAGAGACCCGGACCTCACAGCAGCAGCAGCAACGAAGAAGGTCTTCCTGGAGATTTCCCGATGTTCCTCCGTGCTCCCACGTCCGTTTTCAATCGATTATGGTTGCGCACGGCACCCCACTCCACAAATAACAGATAATCAGCTCCGGAGTGGCCGCTGCAAGCTGCGTCGTGCCGCCATCTTGGAAACAAAAAAAATGTGTCATGTGAGGGGTTGATTTATTTGCCTGTTGAAAGCTGCTTCCACCGTGACAGTCGTTGGTTGGCCCAGTCTAAATGTGGCTGCTCTTTCCCCTTTTGTTGCCTTTCGTGCCACGCACCGGTTTCTGGTTCGAAGCACCTCGGGGGTATAAGGACAGCACATGCCCAAGAACAACAACTCAATCTCCTGATCAGGTCTGTAGGCTTTATGCATTGAGTTCCTGCCTCGTGATTGGCTGATTTGCATTAATGAAGAGGTGTACAGGTGTACCTGATACAATAAGACCATAAGATATGGGAGCAGAATTAGGCCATTTGGCCCATCGAGTCTGCTCCATCATTTCATCATGGCTGATCCAATTTTCCTCTCAGCCCCAATCGCCTGCCTTCTCCCCGTGTCCCTTCATGCCCTGACCAATCAAGAATCTGTCAACCTCTGCCTTAAATATACATAATGACTTGGCCTCCACAGCTGCCCGTGACAAAGAATTCCACAGATTCACCACTCTCTGGCTAAAGAAATTCTTCGTCAGTTCTGCACTAAAAGGATGCCCCTCCATTCTGAGAATATGTCCTCTGGTCTTAGACTCTCCCATCATAGGAAACATCCACTCTATCAAGGCCTTTCGCCATTTGATAGCTTTCAACAATGTCACCACTCGTTGTTTTGAATTCTAGTGAATACAGGCCCAGAGCCATCAAACGTTCTTCATGTGACAAGCCGTTCAATCCTGGAGTCATTTTTGTGAACCTTCTTTGAACCCTCTCCAGTGTCAGCACATCTTTTCTAAGATAAGGGGCCCCAGATCTGCCCACAATACTCCAAGTGAGACCTCACCAGTGCTTTATAAATTTCCAACATTTCGTCCTTGCTTTTGTATCCTAGTCCTCTTGAAATGAATGCAAACATTGCATTTGCCTCCCTCACCGAACAACTCAAACTGCAGATAAACCTGAGGGAATCCTACACAAAGACTCCCTTTGCCTCTCAGTTTGTTTTGTATTTTCTGTCCATTTAGAAAATAGTTAACCCTTTCATTTCTTCTACCAAAGTGCATGGCCGTACACTTTCCGACACCGTATTCCATCTGTCACTTCTTTGCCCATTCTCCAAATCTGTCCATCCTTCTGTAGCCTCTCTACTTCCTCAAGACTACCTGCCTCTCCACCTGCCTTCATATTCTATGAAAACTTTGCAACAAAGCCATCAATTCCATCATCCAAATCACTGACATAGAACATAAGAAGAATTGGTCCCAATACAGACATCTGTAGAAAACCTCTACTCACCAAAAGCCAGCCAGACCAGGTTTCCTTTATTCCCAATAGTTGCCTCCCCAATCAGCCACTGCTTTATCCATGCTAGAATCTTTCCTGTAATACATGGGCATGTTAAGCAACCTCATGTGTGGCACCTGGTCAAAGGCCTTCTGAAAACCCAAGTACCCAACAGCAACCAATTCTCCATCGTTTATCCTGCTTGTTATTTCTTCAAAGAATTCCAACAGGTTTGTCGGGCAAAATTTTCCATTGAGGAAACCATAATGACTACAGCCTACTTTATCATGTGCGTCCAAGTACCCCAAAACCACACCCTCAATAATCGTCTCCAGCATCTCCCCAACCATTGAGGTCAGACTAACTAGCCTATAGTTTCCTTTCATCTGCCTCTCTCCCTTCTTGAAGACTGAAGTGATATTTGCAATTTTCCGGTCGTTCAGAACCATTCCAGAATCTAGTGAAAGATTATTACTAATGCCTCCACGATCTCTAGTGAATCACCACGAATCTAGTGAAAGATTATTACTAATGCCTCCACGATCTCTTCAGCCACCTCTTTCAGAAACCCGTGGTGTATACCATCTAGTCCAGGTGGTCTTATCTACCTTCAGACCTTTCAGTTTCCCAAGAACCTTCTCTGTAGTTATGGTAACTTCACACACTTCACGTCACTTCTCTTTCACACTTTATGTATCTGAAGAAACTTTTGGTATCCTCTTTAATGCTATTGGTTAGCTCCTGTATTCCATCTTTACCTTCTTAATTACTGTTTAAGTTGCCTTCTGTTGTTTTTTTAAAAGCTTCTCAATCTGCTAACTTCCCATTAACTTTTGCTCTATAATATGCCATCTCTTTGGCTTTGACTTCTCTTGTTAGCCATGGTTGTGTCATCTTTCCTTTAGAATACCTCTTCCTCTTTGGGGTGTATATATTCTGTGCCTTCCAAATTGCTTCCAGATATTCCAGCCATTGCTGCTCTGATGTCATCCCTGTCAGTGTTCTTTTCCAATCAATTCTGGCTAATTCCTCTCTCACGCCTCTGTAGTTCCCCTTACTGCCCTGTAATACTGATACATCTGACTTCGGCTTCTCCTTCTCAAAGGAAGTTTGGAGAGAGTATCCAGAGTGATATACCTGTTGTTGAGGGGGGATGGCCACAGGGGTACTCTGCACTGGCTCCTTAACCCTTTCCTTTCCTGACCGTCACTCAACTTCCTGTGTCCTGTACCTTGGGTGTAATTACCTCTCTGTATGTCTTATCTATCGCCCCCCTCGGCTTCCCAAATGATCCGGAGTTCATCCAGTTAGTTTGTTAGAAGCTGCTGCCAGGTACACTTCTTGCAGTTTTAGTCGTCAGGGACACGGGAGGTCTCCCTGCCTTCCCACGTCCTGCAAGAGGAGCATTTCACCATCCTGCCTGACAGCTCTACTGTCCTAGCTGCGCAGATATAAAGAAGGGAAGGAGAAAAAGAACTCGGGCTGTTCCTTCCTTCGCTTTCTCTAAGCGAGGCCTCAAGTTCACGGGCCCCATCCACTCAGACGACGGCCGCTGCAACAATGGCCGCTGTGCTTGTCCCTGCCTTCCTTTAACTTGCTCTTATTAAACAATCCTAAACGGTAACCGGTCGCCCGTCAAAGCTCTTTCTCGCTGCCGCCACCTTCTGTCCTCGGTCAGTGAACTTGATTGAAGTCCCCATGTCTCCAAACTTCCGACGTCCGGATTGCCCGCAGGTCAAAGGTCATTTTTTTCAGAACTCGGTCTCTTTCCTTTGTCTCCTGGACCGGCTTCGGTCATGACCAGTGCTGAAGGGCAATTGGGAAAGAGCGTTGCAGAGATAGAAAGCACCCCCCTCCTCCACTGTGTTTGATTCATTAAGTATTTGTCTGTAACGTGCTTAGTTCTTCAGTCTTCTAATTTGGGAAATTTAATGTAGCACCCATAGAGTTAAAGGGTGACTGAATGTTCAGTGTTGTATCTCTGTGTAGTTTAGATGGGCACTTGTTTAGCTTGATGCCCAGTTCAGTGTCTCACTGTTCATTTATAAATAGATGGTTAACGTAGCCATTCACAATCTGACTCTCCTGTTTCACTCAACGGACCCTCGAATCGGTCTACAATACGTTACAAAATAAATTGTGCAAAAGATGAACAATGAGGTGGTGTTCATGGGTTCATGGACGCTCAGAGACCTGATTGCAGAGAAGCAGAACCTATTCTTAAAACATTGAGTGGGGGTCTTCAGGCTCCTGGACCTCCTCCCCAATGACAGTAATGAGAAGAGAACGTACCACGGGTGGTGAGGGTCATTAATGGTAGATGCTGCCTTTTTGAGACACTGCCTTTTGAAGGTACCCTCATTGGTGAGTAGGGTTGTTTTTATGATGGAAATGGATGAGGTTACAACCCTCTGCAGCCGCTTGTGACCCTGTGTACTGGAGCCTCCATGCCAAGTGTTCATGCAACCAGTTAGAATGCTCTCCACTGTACATCTATAAAAATCTGCAAGAGTCGAATCCCAAATCTCCTCAAACTCCTACTGAAGTATAGCTAGTGGTGTGTCTTCTTCATGATTGCATCTTCAGGATAGATCCTCTGATGCTGACTCAGGTTCTGGGTCGATGTGCAAGATCCTGCAGTGTGATAAGTTGGAACATCAAGGGACTCAAGCCCACTTCCAGAGGTTTGAGTACAAGACCAAGGCTGAGGGTTCAATGTAGCAGCCAGACTAGGATGTCATCTTTTGGATATCTTCGCCTTTCCTACCAGAGCGGATATTGAAGATTTCAAAGGTCAAAAGTTGAAAGGTCCAATTCAACGTGAGAGAAATGGGTACAATATACATCATGAAATGCTTTTCCTTCGCAAACATCCACGAAAACAAAGAAGTGCCCCAAAGAATGAACGACAGATAAGAACCCGAAAGTACCCCCCCCCCCCACCACCAGCTCCCCTCCCTCCCACGCATAAGTGGCAGCGAGCAACAATCCACCACTCCCCCCGGCAAAAAAAATCAAGCATCAGCACTGCCACCAAGCACTCAAACGTGACAAAGCGATAGCAAAGACACAGACTTGCAGTTTCCCCAAAGATTTTGCGTTACACCCAGCGTTCGGCATACCGCAGATTCTCTCTCTCCCTAATAAGGGAGAAAAAGATGTCTCCATTTGCCCAGTGAGCGGGGAGACATAACAAACAACTCGCTGCTTTACGATGTTAAAAGTCCATCACGTCGCTTTTTTCGAGCTCTGTGCCCGAAGATGTCAAAGATCTCGGGATTTTGGGCCCACAGCCTATATCCCGACTTCCCCCGACAACACACGGGTCTCCTGCCGTGACACCAACCCTTGATTCTCCCGTCTCCAGAGCCCGGAGATTTTAGGCTTCTGAGTTTAAGTCAGGCTGTTAGGCCGAACCCTTGAACAACGGCCTGTCCTGAAACCCCAAGAGCAGGTTCCATTCCCGCAAAGAACTGAAGTCAGCGTGTTAACCCCAGGTCAGAGTCTTCAAAAGAACCCTGAAAGGGAAAAATAAAGATATTAAAGTTGGAAATAGAGCTGTTTCCGAAGATGCAAGCAAAGGAGTCGCTGTTTATCATCATCTTAACTTTGCTCCACCCGCCATATTAGTAATAGAAGACTCACCCCAATCTCTGAGCCAATATTTATTTTCCAACCAATTCCAATCATCTAGATTATCTGGCCAATGTCTTTGCCTGGTCTTTGGGATCTTGTTCTGGATTAGCTGCTGAGTTGTGAAACAAGGGCTACAAAAATAAAATCCTTAATTTCTATTCTTTTAATGACCAAGCAAGCAACTTATTGAAGCCTTGGAAATCTTGGCTGGAGGCTATTGTGTTAAGTGGCGATCATCACCATCATTACATGTCATGTCGCACGATGTAGGCAGTCAAGGTCTCATGACCATGATTGCTCTTGGCAAATAGTGGAGGTAGGTCTCTCAGATTGAATGTGTTATTTCAAGCGGGGAGCCAGCTACCCAGGGATAGATGCAGCAAAGTTCTACACGAGATCAAGGTCTGGAATTGGCTCAAGAACATAGAACCAGGAACCATTAACTCACTGGAGCGTCCATCGGATGATGAGACCGGAGTAATAAGGTCATGTGTCTGGGATGTCCAGCCCTGGAATATCATGGTCTGTTCCGTGAAGTCCGTGTTCTGGTTCAGGGTCCGGTCCGTAGACTCCAGACTCCGGGTCTTCTGGCTGTTCATTGTTTCAGTTGGGCTTAATTACAGGCACCTGATTCTTATATTGGTGCTGGAATATAAGCGGCCCTGGGTTTGAGTGTGGGTGCTGGTCTGTCTTGTCAGTTTCTCGTCCTTGCCTCTGTTGGGTAAGCCAGGCCATCTTTGCTGTTACCCTGAGGCTGGACTGTTCCCTTCCCTTCCCCTTCTTTCTGTAGCCCTTGGCTGGAGCCCCACCTAGATCCGGAGTCCGAGCCTGGGTCAGGACCCAGGTTCCGGGTCCCTGTCCAGTCTCTGGCTCGGAGTCCTTGTCCAGGTCCCACTTTCCCAGTCTAGTCCTAGCCCAGGCCCTGTATCCTAGTCTCGTCCAGGGCCTGTGTCTTGTCCAGTGTTGTTTCTTCCCCACTTCCCGTGCTTTCTTGCCACACCTAGTCCTGTCCCTGGTACTTCAGCGTCTGTGTCTTGCATTTGGGTCTGTTCCCAATGCCCACCTTGTGACGTGGAATGGCACAGACTCAAGCCTTCCAGTTTTGTACCTTACATCCACTATCCCTCTAGCAGCCTTCCCCTGCCATTCCTAATCCCTCCAGCCCCATCTTTGTGTTGTCCATCAGATAACCTGCAACCCCCAGCATTTTTCATTTCTTTGATGGGCTCCAGCACTCACCTGCCCTCGGTGCAATGACCTGATTCCCTCACTCTGCCATCCTCAGGGTTACCTTCTCCCAATTTCCCTTTCCAGTTACGACGTTCCTGATCCTGCCTTTCATCCAAGGGTATCAGAAGTGGGCCAGTCCAGAGAATAAAACCCACAAATCTCAATGAATGCCCGAACTGAGGAGTTGGTTGAGGTTTCCTTTGTGACAGACCATAAGACATAGGAGCAGAATTAGGCCATTTGGCCCATCGAGTCTAGCCACCCACTGAATGCTCAGGCCATCTCTGATTGTCTCCGAATGTTCTCATCTTTCATTAGATTCAAAACTCCCTTATTTCATTAATGGCAATTTTGACCACAGAGCTGAGTTTCTGGGACACTGATGCGTAATTCAAGTTCAGTGCACTAAAGCTGTATAAAATTCCACCTGGATTAAATTCTAGTTGCCACCCCCCCCTTTAAAGGAAGTATGTGAGAGCTTTCGTGAAGGTTCAAAAGAGGTTTATCAGGATGCTGTCTGGATCAGAAAGCGTAAGAAGAAGATGAACAAATTTGGGTTGTCTTTTGAGCAGCGGAGGCTGAGGGAGGGCCACATAGAAGTGCGTAAAATTATGAGAGTCATAATTTGGATAGACAGCTAGTACTTTGCCCCAGGTTGAAATATCTAATACTAAAGGGCATGCACATAAGGTGAAAGGGGGTAAGTTCAAAGCAGAAGCTCAGGACAATTTTTTTGGTGCTTAGGAGGTGCTGTTGAGCCAGATATGACAGAGGAGTTTAAGAGTCTCTTGAATGTGCAGAGAATGGATGACTATGGATATTGTATAGACAAACTCCTTCCAAAGCCCTCCTTGAATAAGGAGACTAATGTTTTACTAATTATAGTGTAACCTCCCAACTTTTGCACTCAATCTCCCGGCCATAAATAATATTCTGTTGACTTTCCTAAACTTGCTCTATCAGCATTTCCTGCAGAGGCTAAACCTCCATCCTCTCTTCTAGTTCCTTCTTGTATTTCCTTGTGGCATATGAAGCCCATACCGACTCTGATACCAATCCCACCGATCCATTCCTCCACTAATTTCCCAGTAACCTACTCTCTCAAATATCCATCAGCTCCTAGTACTAGGACTTTATTCCTTGGAGCACAGGAGGCTGGGAGGTGATCTTATACATGCATACTAAATTATCAGGAGTTATCGATGCACCCAGTCTTTTTTGCAGTGTTGTGGAATGGGCAAGTAGAGGGTGTAGGTTTAAGTTAAGAGGGGAGAGATTTAATAGGAATCTGAGGGAAACAGTTTTACACAAATGATGGTACTTATCAAAGTTAGAAATAAATTTCATTATCAAAGTACATGTATGTCACCATCTAGTGCCCTTCCCTTGGACAACATCGGTGGCATGGAGAGGGGAGACTTGCAGCTTGGGCAACTGCCGGTCTCCCATACAACCCTGCCCAGGCCTGCACCCTGGAAACCTTCCAAGGTGCAAATCTATGGTCTATCGAGACTAACGGAGCCCTACTGCATGTCACCATATACAATCCTGAGGTTCATTTTCTTGTGGGCATCCTCAATAAATCTGTAGAATAATAACTATAACTGACCCAATGAAAGACCGCACAACTGGAGTCTTCAATCAGAGTGCAGAGGACAACCAGATAGGTAAATACAAAAAGGAGGAATGATAATAAAAATTAAATAAGCAATAAATATCAAGAACATGAGATAAATTAAAAAATTGTTATGGAAACAGCAATGAAGAATCTTTCTATACAGACAAAGACAGAGGACCTTCATTGCAGCCCTAAACATAACGGGCAAGAAGTAAGTTGATAGGTACATAATGTGCAGAGCATGAAGGGATATGGACATTGTGCAGGCAGAAAGGATTAGCTTAGATAGGTATTTCATTACCAGTTTAATTAGTTCAGCACACATACACCCTGGGCTGAAGGACTTGTTCCTGTGTTGTACAGTTCCACGTTCAGGCTCAGAATTTTATCTGACTGGCTCTTTGAAATGCCGGGCAGAAACAGCAACCATTAAGCGTCGACACGAGGAAGTCTACAGATGCTGGAAATCCAAAGCAGCACACGCAAACCACTGGAGGAACTCAGCAGGGCAGGCAGCATCTATGGAAGTGAATAGATAGTCGATGTTTCGAGCCGAGACCTTTCTCCAGGACTTTTCCATAGAACCGTAGAACCATAGAACATTACAGCACAGAAACAGGCCTTTTGGCCCTTCTTAGCTGTGCCGAACCATTTTTCTGCCTAGTCCCACTGACCTGCACCTGGACCATATCCCTCCAAACCCCTCTCATTCATGTACCTCAGCCCCTCCCCCCCCCCAATGTTCCCTTTAAACTTTTCCTCCATGTCCTCTGGTTTTTTTCTCCCCTAATCTCAGTGGAAAAAGCCTGCTTGCATTCAATCTATCTATACCCATCATAACTTTATATACTTCTATCAAGTCACCCCTCATTCTCCTACGCTCCAGGGAATAAAGTCCTAACCTATTCAACCTTTCTCTGTAACTCAGTTTCTCAAGTCCCGGCAACATCCTTGTAAACCTTCTCTGCACTCTTTCAACCTTATTAATATCTCTCCTGTAATTCAGTGACCAAAACTGCACACAATACTCCAAATTCGGCCTCGCCATTGCCTCATACAACCTCACCATAACATTCCAACTCTTATACTCAATACTTTGATTTATAAAGGCCAAGATTTATAAATGTCATAGAAGGATTTGATTTGGTATAATTTAGGGTTAAGTTTGAGACCCGACAGCCTTAGAGAGATGCCTGTTTCTGAGATATTTCACCGGTCGATGAGCAAGAGGCAGGCACGGAGCCAGGGAGGGGCCTGAGCCAGATATAATAGCAATGCTTAAGAAGCATTTAGACCAGGGGTTCCCAACTTTGTTTTATGCCATGGATCAATACCATTAACCACCAGGTTGGGAACCAGTGATTCAGATAGACACATGAACAAACAAGCAATGGAAGCATATGGACCATATGCAGGCGGTTGGGATTAGCTAGACTGGCATCATGAACAGTGCAGGCATTGTGGGCCAAATGGCCTGCTCCTGTACTGTTCTATGCAAGGGCTAATCCTACAAATTAGTATAAAGTGAAACGAGGCGACAGGAATCATCGTTTGTTACGTGCTGTGTCGTACGACATGGGCGATTATGGTCTTTCCATGACTATGATTATTCTCGGCAATTTTTTTATCCCAGGAGTGGCTAGCCATTGCCTTCTTCTGGGCAGTGTCTTTACAAGACGGGTGACCCCCAGCCATTATCAATACTCTTCAGAGATTGTCAGTGGTCGATAACCAGGACTTGTGAAAGGAATACATTTACAATAAATAACCAATAGAAAGAGATTGATTATAATTGGAAAACATATGGAGTAAACCTGGAATGAGAAATAAGATGGGAGAGAGAGTGAAGCAATAGCCGATAGTGCTAAATACATCTTCACCTTCGACAAATGTCACAAATGTCAGTCAACCTGCTGAGTATTGGCAATATATTTTTAGCATCTGTGGTGTTTTAAAATTTTCTTTTGTGAGGGAGTGGGAGAGAGAGGTAATGAGAAAGCAGAAAAATGGAATGTGAAAAAATTGGAGGAAAGAAAATGTGGACAAAAGAGAGAGCAGTTGGAGGAAAAAAAGAGGTGAGAGACAGACCACAAAGGAGAGAAAGAGAGATGTACAGTACTTAGGTATATACAAAGCTTGGGTGCCTAAGACTTTTGCACAGTACTGTAGTAATTTTATGTATTGCATTGTACTGCTGCCACAAAAAAAAAAACAAATTTTATAACATATGTGAGTGATGATAAACCTGATTCTAATATGGGTCTCTATTGTGGACTGAGAGTGGGAAGGGGGCAGGGAGAGGGGAATCATGGTTGGGAAAAGGGGAAGGGAGAGGGAAGCACCAGAGAGACATTCTGTAATGATCAATAAACCAATTGTTTGGAATCAAATGACCCTGCCTGGTGTCTCAGGGATGGGTGTGTCTGTAACTGCACCAAAGCCCCCCCCCCCAGACACTCCTTCTCTGCCACCTGTCCCACAGCACTCCACTCTTGCCATTCCCAACATCCTTTGCTTCCACCAGATCTGCACACTCACTCTATGCTCCATGTTGACAAATTATTTGAGAAAAAATAGAGAAAAATGGACCAGTGGGCTAGTTCTGCTGAGTGTGGGTGATCTCATGTTGTTTTGTGATAATTAAAGTCTGAAGGATTGAAAAATAATGATTGAAGTGAGTGAGAATGTCAGGATAAATGAGAGAATTGGAAAGTGAAAGTAGGTTAGAGTCTTTAAGGCTACGTTCACACTACACTGGATAAATCCGTAACCAAAGCTTTTTCTCTTCGTTTTTACCCTCCATCCACACTAAAACAGTGTTTTCATCCCCCGAAACCAGAGCTTTTCAGAAACGCTTTCCAGGGTGGGTATTTTTGAAAATGCTGCTTGGGCAGATCAGTGTGGACGGGGTAACCGGAGAAATCTGAAAACGCTGTCAGACGGCAGCGTGCCATTTCATTGTTTTCCTGAACGCAACCTAACAATTTCAGAACAGACGGCAACGAAACTGAAGCCAGAAGAGTTAGAAATGTACTCACCAAATACTTTGACCCATAACTTACTGAATAAATAAGTATACTCACTTTGCCCTGTTTTCTGTCCTTGCTCGTATGAAGGTGGTTTATCTATTTATGCAAGTACTTCTCTGACAATAGATGTGTAAAGCCTAATGTAACATTGTATGGAAATACAAGATAACACTGATGCGGACATGTTTTATACATTTAACAAGGGACTTTATTAATGCAACAGAGTTAGTCAGTTTTTCAATGTTCGTCGTCAGCCGGGTCAATCTGTCCGTGAACTCCCTGTCGGTTGCCTCCGTACGCTCCAGTATTTGATTTTTTAGTTTTAAGTTCTCCTGTGCGAGAGCCAACAGCTGTCTGTCGTTTTATGTTTTTCTAGTCTGTAACTACACAAACGCGCACTTTCACAGCAAGATTCGACACCAAACATGTCGCTTGTTTTCGGTAGATGTGTCCTGCGCATGCGCAGGAGGAGGAGATTTGCCGAAATCTCCGTTTCAATGTGGACAGAGATATTTCCAAAAACACTTGGTGTGGACGCCTATCATTCTTATGCGAAACCGGCGTTTTCAAAATTATCCGGTCTAGTGTGGATGTAGCCTCAGAGGGAGAGTGAGAGTAAGGTCAAAGTGAAGGGAGAGTTCATGACAGATGGAGATCAAAAAGAGAAGATGGAGGGAAAGAGTGGGGAAGGAACAGAGGTGAGAATGGAGGAGTTGAGAAAGAGACTGGATGGATGAAGACCGGAGAAAAGGAAAAGGTTAGGAAGCATGATAGAGGGCTGCAGAGAAGCTGAGAGCAGTGAGATACAGAGAAGGTTAGAGAGAGGTAGGTAAGGAAAGAGGGAGTGAGAAACCATATAACAATTAAAGCACGGAAACAGGCCATCTCGGCCCTTCTAGTCCGTGCCAAACGCTTACTCTCACCTAGTCCCATCGACCCGCACTTAGCCCATAACCCTCCATTCCTTTCCTGTCCATATACCTATCCAATTTTTTTTTAAAATGACAATATTGAACCTGCCTCTCCACTTCTACTGGAAGCTCGTTCCACACAGCTACCACTCTCTGAGTAAAGAAGTTCCCCCTCATGTTACCCTTAAAATTTTGCCCCTTAACTCTCAAATCATGTCCTCTTGTTTGAATCTCTCCTACTCTCAATGGAAAAAGCCTATCCACGTCAACTCTGTCTATCCCCCTCATAATTTTAAATACCTCTATCAAGTCCCCCCTCAACCTTCTATGCTCCAAAGAATAAAGACCTAACTTGTTCAACCTTTCCCTATAACTTAGGTGCTGAAACCCAGGTAACATTCTAGTAAATCTCCTCTGTACTCTCTCTAATTTGTTGACATCTTTCCAATAATTCGGTGACCAGAACTGTACACAATACTCCAAATTTGGCCTCACCGAAGAAGGAAGAAGGGAGAGGAAGTGGGAATGATTAACAGAGAAAGAGAGAAGGTTGGAAAGAAGGAGAGAAAAGTAGAGATGTTAGAGATTGAGAGAGAGTAAAGAGAAGTGGGGCTTGAGAAAAAGTGGTGAGCGCGGAGGTGAGCAAGAGAGAAATGAAGAAAGAGAGAATGGAGAGAGAAAGTGAAGGTTGGAGGGAGGAGAAAATTAGAAATTGAAAGAAATTTGGGGAGAGGACTGGAGAGACAGGAGAAAGGGGGAGAGGGGAGAGGGGTGAGGAGAGTGGGAAGTGGGGAATTGGGAGTGGTGGTGAGGGGGCAAGAGGGGGAGTGGAGAGGGGTGAGGAGAGTGGGAAGTGGGGAATTGGGAGTGGTGGCGAGGGGGCAAGGGGGAGAGAAGGGAGAGAGGGGGACTGGAGAGAAATGGAGAAAAGGGAGAGAGACGAGAGAGGGGGAGAGTTGGAAAGAGTAGTGGGGAGAGAGGAGAGAGAAAAAGAGAGGGGGAGAGAGAGAAAGAGAGAGCTGGAACAGATAGTGGGAGAGAGAGAAGGTTAAAAGTAGGAGTGTGAGAAAGTTGGTGGGTGTTTGAGAGCAAAAGTTGGTGATGTTTGAAAGGAAAGGAAAGACTGCTACAACTTAAGTCCAGGCTGGAGCAGAAGCCTAGCTCAAAGCTTATTACTTTTGTCTCATCAAACCTGTCTTCTAAAAAGCCTCCATTTGTCTGAAAGACACCTAAGCAATATTTTCTGCAAATCTGTTATCAGTCAGAATCCTGAAATTCCTAAGGCTACTGGTTGCTTTAAAGAAAATTAATGCTTGCCTTTTTCCAGTCTCGGAATCTCCTAAATTGTTTTTCAGCCAATTAATAATTCTGTGCTGTTAACGTGCAATTACTATTGAAATATATGAAATCCCCAAACCCACATTGGTCACTGCATGGTTCCAGAAACATTGTTCCGAACATCCTTGTCAATATTGTGATGTGAGTGGTTTGAAAGGCGAGTGGTTTCTCAGGCATCAGAATCAGAATCAGGTTTAATATCACCAGCATAAGTCATGGAATTTGTTATGTTAGTGGCAGCAGTACAATGCAAAACAGGTTAAATATATATAAAAATTAATTATAGTAACAATACAGTATATATGTACATGAAATAGTTCAACTAAAAATAGTGGATATATTCTCAGGACATATTATTTCCAAATTTCCCGTCTCCCCTCTCTCCCTCTCTCCCTCCCTCTCCCCTATCCCTCTCCCTTTCCCTCTCCCCTCCCCTCTCTCCCTCTCCCCTCCTATCCCTCCCTCCATCTCCCTTTCCCTCTCCCCTCTCCACCTCTCTCCCCTCCCCTCTCTCCCTCTCCCCTCCCTCCTATCCCTCCCTCCATCTCCCTTTCCCTCTCCCCCTCTCCACCTCTCTCCCCTCCCCTCTCTCCCTCTCCCCTCCCTCCTATCCCTCCCTCCATCTCCCTTTCCCTCTCGCCCCTCTCCCTCTGCCTCTCCCTCTCTCCCTCTCCTCTCCCTCAAGAACACCGTGATTCTTACAGATGTTCTTGGGGAAAGGGAGCCCTGGCTCCACGTCTCGTCTGAAGAGCAGACATCCCTGGCACCGATGCAGTCTACCTCAGGCCAGAACCCATCCCCAAGCTCCCGGCGTGGAACTGGAATCTGCGACACGATTTTTGTGGAGAAGTTGGTGCACAGTGCAAGGAGAACAGGCAGCAGATTACGCTGCAGCCTCACGGTCCAGAGGCGTGGGTTTGACCCTGATTTCTGATGCTGTCAGTGTGGAGTTTGCATGTTCTCCCTCTGACTGTTTCAGCTTCTCTGAGTACATAAAGGTGTACTTATGGGCGTTTCTGCATTTTGTTTCTTTTCCCCTTTTTGGACCACCTTAATGAGCTTATATACGGATTGATCTGTCTGGAGTTGAAATTGGAAGGTTTGTTATTGTCACACGTACCGAGACGCAGTGAAAGACTTGTCTTCAATATTTTGGAAGGCATTCAAAACAAAAGCCTTTCGCCATAACTTGCTACACGTGACAATAATACGCCAAACGGGAATCTAAGATTAATAATAAACACAGAATTTTGTTTGCAGATGCTGGAAATCCAAAGCAAAACGCTAGAGGAACGCAGCAGCTCAGGCAGCGCCTATGGAAATGAATAAGCCGTCGATGATTCGGCCGGAGATCCTTGCTCAGGACTGGGAGGGAAGATGACAGAACAAAATGGCGGGGTGGAGGGGAAGGAGGATAGCGAGAAGCTGATAGGTGAAGCCAGCTACATAGAACATAGAAATCTGCAGCTCATTACAGGCCCTTCAGCCCACAACGTTTTGCCGACCATGTGGCCCACTCTAGAAACTGTCTAGTACTACCCTACCACATAGCCCTGTATTTTTCTAAGATCTGTCTATCTAAGTCTCTCAAAAGATCCTATTGCATCCATCTCCACCACTGTCACCAGCAGTGCATTCCATGCAACCGTGATGCTCAGTGTGAAAAACTTATCCCTGACATCCCGTCAGTACCTACTTCCAAGCACCTTAAAACTATGCCCCCTTGTGTTAGTCAATTCAGCCCTGGGAAAAAGATTCTGGCTGTCCCCACCATCAATGCCTCTTATCATTTTATAGACCTCTATCAGGTCACCTCTCATCCTCCATTGCTCCAAGGAGAAAAGGCCAAGTTCACTCAACCTATTCTCACAAGGCATGCTTCCCAATCCAGGCAACATCCTTGTAAATCTCCTCTGCACTCTCTCTATAGTAGCCACATCCTTCCTGTAGTGAGGTGACCAGAACTGAGCACAGTACTCCAAGTGGGGTCTGACCAAGGTCTTATGTAGCTGCAACATTACCTCTCAGCTCTTGAACTCGAGAGGTGGGAAGAGTAAAGGGCTGGAGAGGAAGGAATCTGATAGAAAAGGAGAGTGGACCATAGGGGAAAGAAAAGGAGGAGACCCAGGGAAGGTCATTGTCAGGTGAGAAGTGGTAAGGGCCCGAGTGGGGAATAGAAGAAAAGTGGGGGGGGGGGGGGGGGAACAAAAAGTTTGATTAGGTTACAGAGAAATAAATGAGTTGGTGCAGTTGACCTGAACCAGTATGGACTTAGTGGGCTGAACAGCCTCCTTCTAAGTCAGGAAGGAAATGAAACACCCTGTTTGAAAGAAGAGACCCTGGTAAGTGAAAGGCACAGCAAATGCTGGAGGATCAGAGGGCATCGATGGAGAGGAATAAACAATCGGCATTTCAGGCCAAGACCTCTCATTAGGAGATCAGAGTCTGGTGAGTGGGCCTCCAAAATAGATCACAATCTCCCTCCTAGCAAACCTCTGCCTCCTCACTTTGCTCCCGATCACAGGATGAGGTTTTGTTTTCAATGGTGAAGCTGAGACAACCAGCCTGGCATCTCCTCGTGACCTCAACATCACTGTGAGGGTTTGGTGGAAAATTAAAGTCACTTGAAATGAAATAACAAGAAAAATTAATTTCTTTCGATGCTGATCAAACCTTTTAGCTGTTGCTGTTATTAATTCCTCCCCAGCACATTCAGGGTTGCAGTAAGCGCTGTTAAAAGGGCCCTTTGTTCTATTTTTACACGACGCTTTAACAGGCTGTAATTGTAGCAATCAATCGCTATTTTGCTGAAATTCTCTCCCCATCAGGAGTTTTAGGTGACAGCTAGACAGCCAGCTAAACTGTCTCACTCCCTTTCAACGAGAGAGTTGAATCACTCGATTGTTGGCAACGGGGTCTAAACCCAGGGGAGACGCAAGAACCGAAGCCCAAGCCTCCCCTGAGTGCACTCGGACTGTCGCCATGATGATTCCCTGTCACGTGACCCTGTGGCTCATTGGCCATCATCATGAAGGGGTTCAGTGGGCTGCAGTTCTGAACTTTTTACAATGCACACGAAACATTGGAGGGACTCGGCGGGTCAGTCGGCATCTATGGAGGGCAATAAACAGTCGCGGTTTCGGCCCTCCTGATAAAGGGTCTCGGCCTGAAACGTCGAAGATCTATTTCCTTCCAAAGATGCTGCCTGACCCGCTGAGTTCCTCCCACAACCTGCAGGAAATCCGCAGATACTGGAAACCCCCCACAAAATTCAGGAGGAACTCAGCAGGCCAGGCAGCATCTGGGCATTTGATGTCCAGACTTCCAGCATCCAAAGAATCTTTTCTGTCTCAGGATCCTTCAAAAGTCAGTCCTTGAGTCAGGGTGGGGTGGGGGGGGGGGGGTCGGTGCTTGGTGAAGCGATGCGATTGCAACGTCGGAACCGCGGGTTGTTGGTCTTCACAACTGTTGTTGCGGGAGCGATCTCTCTCCCTTGATGGAGAGAGAGCTTGTCAGAGATGTTGAAGTGCTGGCTCATGAACTGTAGTTCTGATGGATTCTAAATCAAGGTCTCTTTGGGGGCTTTCGCTATTGCTTGCATGGGGTGGGGGTGAGGTTGGTGCTTCTGTTGGTGCAGGTGAGGGGAGAGAGAGGGGGAGGGTCAAGGGGGAGGGGAGCTTTGGGGTCACTATCATTCATTCTTTGGGATTTCTTGTTTCATGGATGTTTGTGAAGAGTATGAATTTCAAGTTGTGTGCTGTATACATTCTCTGATATTAAATGGATCAATATGAACCATTTGAAAAGGGACTTAAGGGGAAACTTCTTTACACAGAGACAGATACAGTATCTCTGTGGGACAAAAAGGATATTTGTCTAAATATGTGCATCAGAGGGATGTAGGCCAATTGTATGCAAGTAAGTTGAATGCAAGAGGGTTGTGACTAGTGGTGTCCCACAAGGATCTGTTCTGGGACCTCTACTTTTTGTGATTTTTATTAACGACCTGGATGTGGGGGTAGAAGGGTGGGTTGGCAAGTTTGCAGACGAAACAAAGGCTGGTGGTATTGTGGATAGTGTAGAGGATTGTCGAAGATTGCAGAGAGACATTGATAGGTTGCAGAAGTGGGCTGAGAAGTGGCAGATGGAGTTCAACCCGGAGAAGTGTGAGGTGGTACACTTTGGAAGGACAAACTCCAAGGCAGAGTACAAAGTAAATGGCAGGATACTTGGTAGTGTGGAGGAGCAGAAGGATCTGGGGGTACATGTCCACAGATCCCTGAAAGTTGCCTCACAGGTAGATAGGGTAGTTAAGAAAGCTTATGGGGTGTTAGCTTTCATAAGTCGAGGGATAGAATTTAAGAGACGCAATGTAATGATGCAGCTCTATAAAACTCTAGTTAGGCCACACTTGGAGTACTGTGTCCAGTTCTGGTCGCCTCAATATAGGAAGGATGTGGAAGCATTGGAAAGGGTACAGAGGAGATTTACCAGGATGCTGCCTGGTTTAGAGAGTATGGATTATGATCAGAGATTAAGGGAGCTAGGGCTTTACTCTCTGGAGAGAAGGAGGATGAGAGGAGACATGATAGAGGTATACAAGATATTAAGAGGAATAGACAGAGTGGACAGCCAGCGCCTCTTCCCCAGGGCACCACTGCTCAGTACAAGAGGACATGGCTTTAAGGTAAGGGGAGGGAAGTTCAAGGGGGATATTAGAGGAAGGTTTTTCACTCAGAGTGGTTGGTGCGTGGAATGCACTGCCTGAGTCAGTGGTGGAGGCAGATACACTAGTGAAGTTTAAGAGACTACTAGACAGGTATATGGAGGAATTTAAGGTGGGGAGTTATATGGGAGGCAGGGTTTGAGGGTGGGCACAACATTGTGGGCCGAAGGGCCTGTAATGTGCTGTACTATTCTATGTTCTATGTTCTAAGTCTAGTGTGCTGGGTCAGCATGGAAATGCTCATGGATCTCTGGTTCTCTTCTTTTGAAATCAGTTCTTTGGTTTTATTCAGTGAGAGGTTGTTATTACACCACCCAGCAAAATTTTCAGTCTCCCTCCTGTATGCTGGTTCATCACCCCCTTTGAAAAATGCCCATGTCAGTGGTGTCATCAGCAAACTTGTATATGGTGTTGGAGCTGTACTTGGCCACACAGTCATAGGTGGAAGGTGCTTAGAGCAGGGGGACTAAGTACATTTCCCTGTGGAGATTGTGGAGGAGATGCTTTTGCCAACCTGAACTGACTGGGGCCTACAAGTGAGGAAATCCAAGATCCAATTCCACAAGGGGGTATTGAGGCCCAGGTCTTGGAGTTTACTGATTAGTCTTGAGGGGGTGGTGATGTTAAATGCTGAGCTATAATCAATAAAGAGCATCCTGATGTATGCGTCTTTGCTGTCCAGATGTTCCAGGGTTGTGTGAAGAGCCAATGAGATGACTTCTGCTGTGGACCTGTTGCTTCAGTAGGTGAATTGGAATGGATCAAAATCACCATTCAGACAGGAGCTGATATGCTTCAACACCGGCCTCTCAAAATACTTCATCACTGTGGATGAAAGTGCCACTGGGCCATAGTCATTTCGACAGATTAACACGCTCTTCTTGGGCGCCAGTGCGATAGAAACCTACTCGAAGCAGGTGGGTACACATACTGCCGGAGTGAGAGGTTGAAGATATCTGTGAATACACCAGCTGGTTGGTCAGCACTGGTGTTCAGTACTTGGGCAGGTATTCCGTCCAGACCGGATGCTTTATAGAACGTAGAACATAGAATAGTACAGCACATTACAGGCCCTTCAGCCCACAATGTTGTGCTGACCCTTAAACCCTGCCTCACATATAACACCCCACCTTAAATTCCTCCATATACCTGTCTAGTAGTGTCTTAAACTTCACTAGTGTATCTGCCTCCACCACTGACTCAGGCCATGCATTCCACTCTCTGAGTGAAAAACCTTCCTCTAATATCCCCCTTGAACTTCCCTCCCCTTACCTTAAAGCCATTTCCTCTTGTACTGAGCAGCGGTGCCCTGGGGAAGAGGTGCTGGCTGTCCACTCTATCTATTCCTCTTATTTCCTCTTTCCTTGGATTCACTCTCTTGAAGCTGCCTGCACATCATCTTCAGATACTGACACCAAAGGATTATCGGGAGACATGGGGGTACGTGTGGGTTCCTCCCTGTTCTGGTGGTCAAAGTGAGCGTAGAAGGAATTGAGTTACACTGGAAGTGAAGTTTTGCTGTCCCTTATGTCGCAAGATTATCTTTGTAGGAGGTTATGACTTTCAACCCCTGTCGAGCATCCCGCATTGATTCCAGTCTAGTCCGGAATCTCCACTTTGCCCAAAAGATGACTTCCCGGAGATCCTACCTGCACCGCTTGTAGCATTCTTGATCTCCGGACTTGAGTGACTCAGAACTGGCTCTCAGCAGGTTCTGGATTTCATTGTTTACCCAGGGTTTCTGACTGGGGAAAACCCTGAACAATTTTGTGGGGACACACTCGTCCACAGCTGTTTTAATAAAGTCCATAATGACCCTAATGTAGTCATTCAAATCCTCGGATGTGTCCTTGAACACGGCCCAGTCCACTGACTCGAGGCAATCCTGTAACCATTCCTCTGCCTCCCGCGACCACCTCTTGGTTGTCTTGATCTCTGGAGCCTTGCTCTTTAGGCTCTGTCTGTGTGCAGGTAGCAGGAGTAACGCCAAATGAACCCACTTGACAAAATGTGGTCTCGGGAGGGAATTATAGGCATTCTTTATCATAGTGTAGCAGAGGTCTAGTGTGTTGGGACCTCTGGTGCAACAGGTTACATGCTGGTGATAACTGGGCAGGGTTTTCTTCAGACAGGCCTGGTTAAGGTCCCTGACCATAATTTGAAATGCGTTGCGATTGCTTACAGACAGATGGAGTGGAGATGAGGAGGAATTTCTTCACCCAGAGAGTGGCAAATCTGTGGAATTCCTTGCCACAGGCAGCTGTGGAGGCCAAGTCATTGGGTGCATTTAAGGCAGAAGTTGATAGATTCTTGATTAGTGAGGGCAGAAAGGGATACAGGCAGAAGGCAAGAGTTTGGACAGAGAGGAAATGGATCAGCCATGATGAAATGGCTGACAGACTCGATGGGCCAAAGGGCCTAATTCTGCTCCTTTATCTTATGGTCTTATGATACAATGACGACAGATAAAGTTCCCTAACTGATGAAGGCCCTTGTGCCAAATGCCTTCTTCACCACCCCATCTTCCCATGATACCACTTTCAGTTGGGTTTGATGGTTTATTAAAGGTTTTGGTGTGACTGCCTCAGCTCTGAGTGGGAAAGCTGAAGGCTCAGGTACCAGGCCGGACCCTCGTCGAGTGCAATAGACTAACATTCCCTCCCAGTGCTGAGGTGCTGGAAGACCTGATTCTGAGCAACGTGACAAACTGCGACCCACCTCACTCCCTCAACTGAATACCTAACAGCTCACGGGACTGCTGACAAGAAGCTGAACTCCAGATTCCGATGTATTTCCTTTAGGCATCCGTTAGTCTCGCAAGACCAAGGATTTGTGCCTTGGAAGGTTTCCAGGGTGCAGACCTGGGTGGGGTTGTATGGGAGACCGGCAATTGCCCAAGCTGCAAGTCTCCCCTCTCCATGCCACCGATGTTGTCCAAGGGAAGGGCATTAGGACCCATACAGCTTGGCACCGGTGTCATCGCAGAGCAATGTGTGGTTAAGTGCCTTGCTCAAGGACACAACACGCTGCCTCAGCTGAGGCTCGAACCAGTGACCTTCAGATCGCTAGACCGATGCCTTATCCACTAGGCCACGCGCCAACACTGATTATACAGAAAGTTTGAAGTTAATAACTCATCTCCTTCTACCATAGGCCACAAGCTTATCAATCACCCTTGATGAGTTATTAACTTTCAAACTAATCACTCAAAGAGTTGACCTGCATGTGCATGTAACGAGAGCTGTATAACTCATCGTCTTCTATCTTAGGCCACAAACTTATCAATCACCCCTGCTGTGGACACTTTCTGGAGGTCCAAGATCCGTATGCTCCACGACTGCTGGACTAAGTGTGTAAATGTAGGAGGGGACTATGTTGAAAAATAAATGTGCTAGGTTTTCTAAAATTGACTCCTTCCACCTTAGGTCACAAACTTATCAATCACCCCTCGTATATAGTATGTACTTATTGTAGTTCATGGTTACTTTTTTCTCTCTATTATCCTGTATTGCATTGTACTGCTCAGAAATTTCGCATTATCTGCCGTGATATTAAACCTGATTCTGATTCTGATGCTGACCTCTACACTACCGGTTTCACCCCCGTGTGTTCTTGCAGGACACAGCTTGGCTTTGGCAGAACCAGCTCAGTGATCAGGACTTTCTTACATCCCGCAGTCATAAACTCGGCTGCAGAGATGCAAATCTCATGCATTTTAAAGCAATGCTCATTAGCGCCAGCGGGCATTCTCTCGGGGTGAATGTTGCGATCCCTCCAAGTGCAGGCTTGGCTTAGCCGCTGATTGCTCGTGGCCTCTGGCTCTGTTAGTGCTCCTGAGCTGAATCCTGGAAAGCTTAAACAAGTTGGTCGGGGGAATATTGAGATACTGCTGCACTAGGTCAGGAGCGGAGTGATCAGCCTCTCAACGAAGTGTAATGGCACAGTTAAACAGCAAACAAGAGAAAGTCTGCAGATATTTTTGGAAATCCAAAACAACCAACACAAAATGCTGGAGAAACTCAGCAGGTCAGGCAGCGTTTATGGAAAAGAGCAAAGAGTTTATGTTTTGGGTTGAGACCCTTCATCGGTCCTGAAGAAGTCTTACAAGAGGTAGTGGATTTGGCCCGTTACATAGAAAATAGGTGCAGGAGTAGGCCATTCGGCCCTTCGAGCCTGCACCGCCATTCAGTATGATCATGGCTGATCATCCAACTCAGAACCCTGTACCTGCTTTCTCTCCATACCCCCTGATCCCTTTAGCCACAAGGGCCATATCTAACTTCCTCTTAAATATAGCCAATGAACCGGCCAATGAATGTTTCCTGTGGCAGAGAATTCCACAGATTCACCACTCTCTGTGTGAAGAAGTTTTTCCTCATCTTGGTCCTAAAAGGCTTCCCCTTTATCCTTAAACTGTGACCCCTCATTCTGGACTTCCCCAACATCGGAAACAATCTTCTTGCATCTAGCCTGTCCAATCCCTTTAGAATTTTATACGTTTCAATAAGATCCCCTCTCAATCTTCTAAATTCCAGTGAGTATAAGCCTAGTAGATCCAGTCTTTCTTCATATGAAAGTCCTGCCATCCCAGGAATCAATCTGGTGAACCTTCTCTGTACTCCCTCTATGGCAAGAATGTCTTTCCTCAGATTAGGGAACCAAAACTGCACACAGCATTCTAGGTGCGGTCTCACCAAGGCCTTGGACAACTGCAGTAGAACCTCCCTGCTCCTGTACTCAAATCCTTTTGCTATGAATGCCAACATACCATTTGCCTTTTTCACCGCCTGCTGTACCTGCATGCCCACCTTCAATGACTGGTGTACAATGACACCCAGGTCTCGCTGCATCTCCCCTTTTCCTAATCGGCCACCATTCAGATAATAATCCGTTTTCCTGTTCTTGCAACCAAAGTGGATAACCTCACATTTATCCACATTAAATTGCATCTGCCATGAATTTGCCCACTCACCTAACCTATCCAAGTCACCCTGCATCCTCTTAGCATCCTCCTCACAGCTAACACCGCCGCCCAGCTTCGTGTCATCCACAAACTTGGAGATGCTGCATTTAATTCTCTCGTCTAAATCATTAATATATATTGTAAACAACTGGGGTCTTGTAAACAACTGGGAGCCTTGCAGTACCCCACTAGTCACTGCCTGCCATTCTGAAAAGGTCCCGTTTACTCCCACTCTGTGCTTCCTGTCTGCCAACCAATTCTCTATCCACATCAATACCATACCCCCAATACTGTGTGCTTTAAGTTTGCACACTAATCTCCTGTGTGGGACCTTGTCAAAAGCCTTTTGAAAATCTAAATATACCACATCCACTGGCTCTCCCCTATCCACTCTACTAGTTACATCTTCAAAAAATTCTATAAGATTCGTCAGACTTGATTTTCCTTTCACAAATCCATGCTGACTTTGTCCGATGATTTCACCTCTTTCCAAATGTGCTGTTATCACATCTTTGATAACCGACTCTAGCATTTTCCCCACCACCGATGTCAGACTAACCTGTCTATAATTCCCCGGTTTCTCTCTCCCTCCTTTTTTAAAAAGTGGGGTTACATTAGCCACCCTCCAATCCTCAGGAACTAATCCAGAATCTAAGGAGTTTTGAAAAATTATCACTAATGCATCCACTATTTCTTGGGCTACTTCCTTAAGCACTCTGGGATGCAGACCATCTGGCTCTGGGGATTTATCTGCCTTTAATCCCTTCAATTTACCTAATACCACTTCCCTACTGACATGTATTTCCCTCTGTTCCTCCATCTCACTAGACCCTCGGTCCCTTACTATTTCCGGAAGATTATTTATGTCCTCCTTAGTGAAGACAGAACCAAAGTAGTTATTCAATTGGTCTGCCATGTCTTTGTTCCCTATGATCAATTCACCTGTTTCTGACTGTAAGGGACCTACATTTGTCTTGACCAATCTTTTTCTTTTCACGTATCTATAAAAGCTTTTACAGTCAGTTTTTATGTTCCCTGCCAGCTTTCTCTCATAATCTTTTTTCCCTTTCCTAATTAAGCCCTTTGTCCTCCTCTGCTGGTCTCTGAATTTCTCCCAGTCCTCAGGTGTGCCGCTTTTTTTTGCTAATTTATATGTTTCTTCTTTGGACTTGATGCTATCCCTAATTTCCCTTGTCAGCCAGGGGTGCACTACCTTCCCTGGTTTATTCTTTTGCCAAACTGAGATGAACAATTGTTGTAGTTCATCCATGCAATCTTTAAATGCTTGCCATTGCATATCCACCGTCAGCCCTTGAAGTATCATTTGCCAGTCTATCTTAGCTAATTCACATCTCATACCTTCAAAGTTACCCTTCTTTAAGTTCAGAACCTTTGTTTCTGAATTAACTATGTCGCTCTCCATCTTAATGAAGAATTCCACCATATTATGGTCACTCTTACCCAAGGGGCCTCGCACGACAAGATTGCTAACTAACCCTTCCTCATTGCTCAATACCCAATCTAGAATGGCGTGCTCTCCAGTTGGTTCCTCGACATGTTGGTTCAGAAAACCATCCCGCATACATTCCAAGAAATCCTCTTCCTCAGCACCCTTACCAATTTGGTTCACCCAATCTATATGTAGATTCAAGTCACCCATTATAACTACTGTTCCTTTATTGCTCGCATTTCTAATTTCCTGTTTAATGCCATCCCCAACTTCACTACTACTGTTAGGTGGCCTGTACACAACTACCACCAGCGTTTTCTGCCCCTTAGTGTTATGCAGCTCCACCCATATCGATTCCACATCCTCCAGGCTAATGTCCTTCCTTTCTATTGCGTTAATCTCCTCTCTAACCAGCAATGCTACCCCACCTCCTTTTCTTTCCTGTCTATCCCCCCTGAATATTGAATATCCCTGGATGTTGAGCTCCCATCCTTGGTCACCCTGGAGCCATGTCTCTGTGATCCCAACTATATCATATTCATTAATAACTATCTGCACATTCAATTCATTCACCTTGTTGCGAATGCTCCTTGCATTGACACACAAAGCCTTCAGGCTTGTTTTTACAACATTCTTAGCCCCTATACAATTATGTTGAAAAGTGGCCCTTTTTGCTTTTTGCCCTGGATTTGCCTGCCTGCCACTTTTACTTTTCACCTTACTACTTTTTGCTTCTACTCACATTTTACACTCTTCTGTCTCTCTGCACATGTTCCCATTCCCCTGCCACATTAGTTTAAAGCCTCCTGAACAGCAGTAGCAAATGCTCCCCCTAAGACATTAGTTCCAGTCCAGCCCAAGTGCAGACCGTTCTGTTTATACCGATCCCACCTTCCCCAGAACTGGTTCCAATGCCCTAGAAATTTGAATCCCTTCCCCCATGCACCATTTTTCTAGCCACGTATTCATCTGAAATATCCTCCTATTTCTACTCTGACTAGCATGTGGCACTGGTAATAATCCAGAGATTATTACCTTTGTGGTCCTACTTTTTAGTTTATCTCCTAACTCCCTAAATTCAGCTTGTAGGACCTCATCCCGTTTTTTACCTATATCGTTGGTACCTATGTGCACCACGACCACTGGCTGTTCACCCTCCCATTCCAGAATGTCCTGCAGCTGCTCAGAGACATCCTTGACCCTTGCACCAGAGAGGCAACATACCATCCTGGAGTCTTGTTTGTGGCCGCAGAAACACCTATCTATTCCCCTTACAATCGAGTCCCCTATCACTATAGTTCTCCCACTCCTTTTCCTTCCCTCCTGTGCCGCAGAGCCACCCATGGTGCAATGAACTCGGATGCTGCTGCCTTCCCCTGATGAGACATCTCCCCCAACAGTATCCAAAACAGTATATCTGTTTAGGAGGGAGATGACCTCAGGGGACTCCTGCACTACCTGCCTACTGCTACGCTGTCTAATGGCCACCCCTTCCCTTTCTGCCTGTGTAGCCTTTACCTGTGGTGTGGCCAACTCACTGAACGTGCTATTCACGACTTTCTCAGCATCGCGGATGCTCCAGTATGAATCCAATCGCAGCTCCAGACGCTCAATGCGGTCTGCCAGAAGCTGCAGTTGGACACACTTCCTGCACACATAGTCGTCAGGGACACTGGAAGTATCCCTGATTTCCCACATGCTGCAGGATGAACAAACCACAGGGCCGATCTCAGCTGCCATGACCTACCCAATACCTGCCTCAACTTTTGAAACTTTTTCCTTTGAAAGGAACTTACCCAGCCTTACCTCACTTGGAGTGAAGCTCGTCTGCCGCCTCTTCTCATTGAAGCCTCTCGAGTCAAAGCCTCAAATCTCCACTCACTCACTGGCCGCTTTCCACAGGCCACTCCGCTTGTATCACATCACGGGTAAAAACCCTCCCTCACGGGTTTTACCCTTACATCACGGGTAAAAACCCTCCCAACCATGAAACATTGCCATAGAAAAGCAGCATCCATCATCAAAGATCCTCACCACCCAGGCCATGCTCTTTTCTCACTGCTGCCATCAGGTAGAAGGTACAAGAGCCTCAGGACTCGCACCACCAGGTTCAAGAAAAATTACTACCCCTCAACCAACAGGCTCTTGAACAAAATGGGATAACTACACTCATAAAAACACAAAATGCTGGCAGAACTCAGCAGGCCAGACAACATCTATGGGAGGAGGTAGTGACAACTGTGTGAAGGGTTTCAGCCCGAAACATCGTCACTACCTCCTCCCATAGATGTTGTCTGGCCTGCTGAGTTCTGCCAGCATTTTGTGCTTTTATTTATTTCCAGCATCTGCAGATTCACTCGTGTTGCCTTTGAAATAACTACACTCATTCTATTTCTGGTGTTCCCACAACCAATGATCTCACTTTAAGGGCTCTTTATCTTGTTCTTTCATGCACTAGTTATTTATTGCTATTTATTTATATTTGCATTTGCACAGTTTGTTGTTCATTGATAATGTTTACAGATACTGTTCTACAGATTTGCTAAAGTATGCCTGCAGGTAAAAGAATCTCAGGATTGTATGTGGTGACATGCATGCACTCGGATGATAAAGTTTACATTGGACTTTGAACTTTGAAGAAAGGTTTTGGCCTGAAACACCGACTGTTTGCTCTTTCCTATAGATGCTGCCTTGCCACTTAAAGAGCATGATGCGATACTTAGCAAGTCAGGGAGCACCTATGGAAATGAATAGACAGTTGACAGTCCTGAAGAAGGGTTTCAGCCCGAAATGGTGACTGTTTATTCCTCCCCATAGATGCTCCCTGAGTTCCTCCAGCATTTTGAGTGTGTTGCTTTGGATTTCCAGCATCTGCAGACTTCCTTGTGTTTAAGATGGGACATTTGCCGTCATTAGATAAAATGCAAAGCGTAAGAGTTGAATCTGTGTGCCTCATTGTTGGGTCACAGTCTCAGTACAATGATATCCCTAATCAAGAACTAATCAAGAACATATCAATCTCAGCTTTAAGTATACCCAATGACTTGGCCTCTCCAGCCACCCCTGGCAATGAATTCCAGAGATTCATCACCCTTTGGCTAAGGAAATTCCTGCTCATCTCTCTTCTAAAAGGACTTCCTTCTAATTCTGAGGCTGTGCCACCTGCTCCTGGACTCTCCCACTATTGGAAACATCTTCCCCACCACCACTCTATCTTGGCCTTTTAATAATATCTATCAGTCATCCTCTAGTTCAGAGGATCCAAACCATTTTTATGCCATGGACTAATACCATTAAGCTAGGGGCCTGTGGACCTAAGGATGGAAAACCATGCTCTATAGTCAGGCCCTTGACCACACTTTTTGCTGTACTGTGTTGGCCATCCAGCATCGACCTGGTTTAAGGGTTTAAGAAGAGGTTTAAGGGTATATCGCCAGGGATGGAGATGATTGAGGTAAGAATAGTTGGGATAGGTTGTGGTTGCAGCAACAGTGGAAGCAGAGAGAGATATACCTGAGGTGCATAAATTTATCCACCACCCGCTCCCATGCCTTCACGTGACCCTGATCGGGGGTGGGGGTGCCAAACAAGTGCTACATCTTGCCCAACCAAGGGTGACCTGCGGGGTCATGGAGGAAAGGAGCACCTCACACCTCCTCTGGTAGAGATGTATCTCCACCTCACCACCCTTACTTACGGTTTAGAGTATGTCACTATATACTAGCTACAGATTCATTTTCTTGCGGGCATTTACAGGGAAATAAAGAAGTGCAAAAGAATTTATGAAAAACTCTACCGAAGCAAAAAAATGGACAAATAAAACAATGGCAAATACAATTTTGTATGATAGGTCGATGCTGGATGGCCAACACAGTACAGCAAGAAGTGTGGTCAAGGGCTTGACTATAGAGCAGGGTTTTCCATCCTTAGGTCCATAGGCCCCTAGCTTAATGGTATTAGTCCATGGCATAAAAATGGTTTGGATCCTCTGAACTAGAGGATGACTGATAGATATTATTAAAAGGCCAAGATAGAGTGGTGGTGGGGAAGATGTTTCCAATAGTGGGAGAGTCCAGGAGCAGGTGGCACAGCCTCAGAATTAGAAGGAAGTCCTTTTAGAAGAGAGATGAGCAGGAATTTCCTTAGCCAGAGGGTGGAGAATCTCTGGAATCCATTGCCAGGGGCAGCTGGGGAGGCCAAGTCATTGGGTATACTTAAAGCTGAGATTGATATGTTCTTGATTAGTAAAAGAGTCAAAGATTACAGGGAGAAGGCAGGAGAATGGGACCGAGAGGGAAAACAAACTGCCATGATTGAATGGTGGAGCAGACTCAATGGGCCTAGTGGCCTAATTTGCTCCCATGTCGTATGATATCATGTAATGAAGTCATATACCAAGAGAACTAGCTAAATGTGACAGAGAATTAATGAATGGCATGGGAGCTAGTGTTTATCAGAAGTTATGGAGTTTTTAATCCCAGATACATCAGTGGATGTATCTAGGAGAGGATGGGAGTGGGAAGGAGAGAATTTTGGGATGTATATTGACTGGAATTCACCTCAGAAAGAGACTCAATAATCAGTAATCAATAATTAGGGTGCACTCTCATCTTCAAAGAGAAGGTGGTCAATGGTGTGGCTTTCTGCAGTACGAGCAACATATGATTTTATTGACAGTTTTGCTTAAGGTCACAATTGATAAGAGGCCAAATCAAACACTTGGTGTGACTTGGACCTCATACTGTTTGACTGCTCAAAATATTGTGCGGCCAATGATGCCTGCCTTCGACAATTAATGGTCTGGATTGTTGCTTTCCCAGATACAAGGGACAGTGTAAATAATCCTTTGAACCCATCTACAAATTTATTTGTGGTGGTATTTATCCTGGAGACCAAATGGCTTCATCTCCTACACTCTTGCACTCCCTCAGCACCACACTGAAAAATTTTATGCAGGTCTCTTGTGCGACTTGAACTGCTCCCCTCCTGACTTAGTGGCAAGAAACAGCCGAACGTTTCTCCCTTCTCCGAAACGCGTCTTCCTCTTCGGACACTCTACTGTGAACTTTACCCATCTCTCTCGAACCATTTCCAGCAGCTGACAAGTCCAGATGACAGGCCTGAACCCGAAACATCAATGACCCATCTCCCTCTACAGATGCTGCCCGACCCACTGAATTCCTCCTGCAGCTCAGCCTTAACCCCTACAACCTAACTTGCTTCAGCACCATGTAGATTATGACCAACCTAACTTGCTTGAGCACCATGTAGATTATGACCAATAAATGTGGTCTGTGAGGTCAGGAGGTGGAAAGGGAAATGGGTGCCAGACGTCTACCCCTGCCAGAAGTAACAAGGGTACAATTTCTGGGTTTAGGCATTGATAATAATTCAACCGATTCAGGCTTTTCCATTCAGATCAAGGAAATCATAAATCCAGATGGTTGAAAAGAACCCTGAGGTCCTGGTTAACAAACAGTTGCGGCCAGATATGGATTAAAGTAACTGATGATAAGGAGAAACCAGTCAGGAAGTGATTAAAAGTTTCACCACCTCAGCGCATAATCAATAGCTCTAAAGAGCAATTGTTCTATGTGGAAACAAAAATGCCACTTCTCATTAGAGATAAAAATAGATTTTTGTAAGTTTTTTTCCCTTCTGCTTAAAGATAATAATGAGAACCCATTACTGTAACCACATCTGCTGTGTGACTGAAGGACATCTCATTGTTACTCAGTTCAAGACCCAATTGACTTCACAGCATATAATTAATTCCTTGAAGACATCTGTTGTCTCACCTAGCTCTGTAACCCTCTCCTGCCCTACAAACCACTAAGATTTGTATTGCTTCCATTGCCTCCTTTTGTAACGCTCTTTCATCCACAAACCATTCTGATCATGTATAACCTGATTAAATGTCAGTGAAGTCCTTTGGGCCTGAAGGATTATACCAAATTCTACTTCTCCCTGCTCTTAGCTCTGGAGTTCCCTAAACCATACCAGCTCTCTCTACTTGTTTGTAATGTTCTACAACACCCATATCTTACTGGTCACTTGTTCTGTATCATAGAATGTGATTCTTCTCAGAAGAATCAACAAAATTCTCTGGCCGACTGACCAAACCAAGATGCAACTGCTGTCAGAGTACCTTGCTTTGTTAATTGGGTGTTATAATGGATGGGATACAGTTCCTATGGTGCTTTCAGCAGCAATGCTTCATGCCGCACGTCATCTGGCAAAATAAAAAGTTTAAAATAGTTTCAAAGGTTCATTTATTATCAATGTACACAACTCTGAAATTCTTCTTCTCCGGGTAGCCACGAAAGCAAGAAAGAAAGGAATGGTGGTAGGATCATCTACCCTCAAATCCGCCATTCCAGCCCGAAAAATGAACAAAAACAGAACTGGCTCATTCACCCCAAAATCCCCCTCCCCCACACACAAAAAACAAAAAAGATTGGGTGAAAAACACAGAATATAAAAATCTATAAGACTGAAAAAAGTCCACAGTCCAAGTCTATATCCATAACGCAGAAAACCTGGGTAATATTCTTCGGACGCAGACCACACGGTCCTTTCCAGCATCCAGGACATCTTCATGAAGTGATGCCACAAAACTGAGGCATCCATCATTGAGGTGATATCCCCATCACCCAGGACATGCCTTCTTCTCATTGCTACCATCAGAGACTAGGTACAGAACCCTGAAGGCACGCACTCAGTAATTCAGGAACAGCTTCTTCTCCTCTGCCATCAGAACATAGAAATCTACAGCACATTACAGGCCCTTCGGCCTACAATGTTGTGCCGACCTGCTCTAGGAACTGCCTAGAATTATCCTACCGCATAGCCATCTATTTTGTTTAACCTTCATGTACCTATCTAAGAGTTTATTTAAAAAACCCTATTGTATCTGCTTCCATCACCATCACCGGCAGTGTATTCCACGCACCCACCACTCTATGAAAAATTACTTCTGACATCCCCTCTGTACCTACTTCCAAACACCTTAAAACTATACACCTCGTGTTAACCGTTTCAGCCTTGGGAAAATGTCTCTGGCCTCACATCATCTTGTACACCTCTGTCAGGTCACCTCTCATCCTCCGTCGCTCCAAGGAGAAGGGGCCAAGTTCACTCAACCTATTCGCATAAGGCACACTCTCCAATCCAGGCAACATCCTTGTAAATCTCCTCTGCACTCTCTCTATAGTATCCACATCCTTCCTGTAGTGAGGTGACCAGAACTGAACACAGTACTCCAAGTGGGGTCTGACCAAGGTCTTATATAGCTGTAACATTACCTCACAGCATCCCATGGTTGATGAATGCCAACACACCATACACCTTCTTAACAAAACTGTCAACCTGCGCAGCAGCTTTGAGTGTCGTATGGACACAGACCCGAAGATCTCTCTGATCCTCCACTCTGCCAAAAGTCTTACTGTTAATATTATATTCTGCCTTCAAATTTGACCTACCAAAATGAATCACTTCACACTTATCTGGGTTGAAGTCCACCTGCCACTTCTTATCCCAGTTTTGCATCCTATTGATGTCCCGCTGTAACCTCTGACAGCCCTCCAGACTATCCACATAGAGTTGTGGTCACCACCTCCAAAATGCTCTCCTACTGAGAGATCTGACACCTGACCAGGTTCATTTCCCGATACCAGATCAAGTACCCGCCTCTCCTCTACTTGGCTTATCTACATACTGCTTCAGGAAACCTTCCTGAACACACCTAACAAACTCCACCCCATCTAAACCCCTTGCTCTAAGGAGATGCCAGTCAATATTAAGAAAATTAAAACCTCCCATCACAACAACCCTATTATTATTGCACCATTCCAAAATCTGTCTCCCTATCTGCTTCTCGATGTCCCTGTTACTATTGGGGAGGTCTATAAACAACACCCAGTAGAGTTACTTCCCCCTTCCTGTTTCTGACTTCCACCCACACTGACTCAGTAGATAATCCCTCCATGACTTTCTCCTTTTCTGCAGCCGTGGTATTATCCCTGACTGGCAATGCCAGACCCTCACCTCTTTTGCCTCCCTCTCTGCTCTTTTTGAAACATTTAAAGCCTGGCATGCTCTGCAGCCATTCCTGCCTCTGAGACATCCTAGTCTCTGTAATGGCCATAACGTCATAGTTCCATATATTGATCCATGCTCTAAGTTCATCCGCCTTGCTTATGATATTCTTTGCATTAAAATAGACGCATCTCAAACCGTCAGGCTGAGTGCATCTTTGCTCTATCATCTGCCATTCCTTCCTCACAAACTCCCTGCAAGCTGCCTCTACTTGTGCGTCAACTGCCCCATCCACTGCCTCTTCATTTTGCTTCCCACCCTCCTGAAAATCTAGTTTAAACGCTCCCCAACAGCATTAGCAAACCTCCCCACCAGGATATTAACCCCCCTTGGATTCAAGTGCACCCAGAAGAGGTCCCAATGATCCAGAAATCTGATTCCCTGCCCCCTGCTCCAATCCTTCAGCCATGCATTTATCCAACACCTTATTCTATTCCTATACCCACTGTCGCATGGCACAGGCAGTAATCCTGAGATTACTACCCTTGATGTCCTGCTTCTCAGCTTCCTTCCTAATTCCTAGTATTCTGCTTTCAGGACCTCCTCCCATTTTTGTTAGAGGAGGTGATGGTAATAGAGTTCATAGAGAAGGTGGTGATGATGGAGGAGGTGGTGAAGTGATAGCAGATCTGATGAAGGGGTAACAGTGGGGATGCTGGTGGAAGTGGTGCTGGAGATGATAGAGAAGGAGATGATGGTAGAGGTGATATTAGTGATAATGATAGATATGATGGAGGAGGTAATGAAGGAGGTTATGGAGGAGGTGAGAGAAGAGATGGATGAGCTGATTAAGGAAGAGAAGGAGGAGATGGAGTATCTATTGTAGGAAGAAATGGAGTAGCTGTTGCAGGAAGAGATAGAAAAGGTCTTAGAGTGGGTGATGATGGAACTGTTCAAAGAGGAAGTGAATGAGGAAGTGGTGAAAGAGGTGCTGGTGAAAAAGGAAATGGATGAGCTGAATAGAGAAGGCATTGATGAGGAGACAGAGGAGGAGAGGGATGAGGAGACAGAGGAGTAGATGAAGAAACAGATGGAGGAATAGATGGAGGATGTGATGAAAGAGGTGATGGAGGAAGAATTGATGTTGGAGGTGAAGTGGGATGATGGATGAGGTAATGAAGCAGTTTATGGAGGAGGTGATAAAAGAAGTGATGGAGGAGGTGATGGAGGAACTGTTAGAAGAGGAAATGGTGAAGGTGATGGAGGAAGAGATGGGGGAGCTGATTAGGGGGAGCTTTTTAAGGTGGATATGGATGAATTGCTAGAAAAGGCAATGGTGCAAGTGATGGAGTTGGTGATGTTGGATGTGATGGCTGAGGTGATATTGAAGGTGATGGAGGAGCAGATAAGGTATAAGAAAGTGATGGATGAGGAGCTGAATGAAGTGATAGTGGAGGTGACATTGGAGGTGCTGAAGAAGGAGATGTTGCATAAGGAGGTGATGGAGCATGTGATCAAGGAGGCAATTGTGGAAATGATGGAAGAGGTGGTGGAGGAAGTGATGGTGGAGCTGATGTTGAAGGTGATGGTGGAGTTGTTGATATTAAAGTTGATGGTGGAAATGATGAAGGAGGAGGTGATTAAGGTAATGGAAGAAGTGATGGATAAGGTGGCAATGAAGGTGATAGTGCAGGCATTGATATTGGAGTTGATGATGGAAGAGGAGGTTATGAAGAAGGTGATGGTGGAAGTGATGTTGGAGGGGCTGCAGGAGGCTATGGTGGAGATGATTGTGAAGGTGATGGAGAAGCAGGTGAGGGATGAGGAAGTAATGGAGGTGATAGAGGAGGTACTGAAGAATTGTGATGGTGGATGTAATTGAGGTGACATTGGAGGAGGTCATGTCTAAGGGGATGATGGAGGAGGTGATGGTGTTAGTGATGGAGGGGGCATGGAAGATCTGACTGAGGTAGAGATGGAGGAGTGAGAGGCAATGAAGAAGGTAATGGAGGAGTTGTTGGAAGAGGAGCTGGAAGAGATGTTGAAGGAGGTGATCGAGGTAGTAATGCTGGAGGAGATGGTGTAGGTGATGGAGGATGTAGAACATAGAACAATACGACACAGTACAGGTCCTTCAGCCCACAATGTTGTGGCGGCCCTTAAAACCTGCCTCCCATATAAACCTTCACCTTAAATCCCTCCATATACCTGTCTACTAGTCTCTTAAATTTCACTAGTGTATCTGACTCAAGCAGTGCATTCCACGCACCAACCACTCTCTGAGTAAAAAACCTTCCTCTAGTATCCCCTTTGAACTTCCCTCCCCTTACCTTAAAGCCATATCCTCCTGTATTGAGCAGTGGTGCCCTGGGGAAGAGGTGCTGGCTGTCCACGCTATCTATTCCTCTTAATAGCTTGTTGGTGTAAGTATTGGATGACTTGATGCTAGAAGAAGTTTTGGAGGAAGAAAAGGCAATGGTGGGAGCAATGGGGGAAGTGATCTTGCAGATGATGGAGGGCATGTTAGAGAAGGCAACAGTGGAAGTGATGGAGGAGTTGGTGAGTGTTTTGATGCTGGAAGAAGTGATGCAGGAAGAGATGGAGAAATTGATAGAAATGGAGATGGAGGAGTTGTTAGTGGAAGTAAGGTGGGTGTGATGCTTGAGGTGGTGATGTCTGAGAAGGAGAAGCAGATGGTGAAGCTGATAAATGAGGATGAGAAGATGAAGGAAGAGATGGAGGACAGAACCTGGAGATAAAGGTGGAGAAGGATAAAGAGATGGAGGAGAAGGATAAGAAGACTGTGGAGCAGATGGAGAATGTGCTGGAGGAGTTGATGTTGGGGGTGATACAGGAAGTGATGGAAGAGGAGGTAATGGTGTAGGTGGTGATATTGGAAGTGGTAATGGAGGAGGTGGTGGAGATAGAGAAGGTAGAGGAGCAGGTGGTGTAGGAGGTGATGGTGTAGATGGAAGAGGCGATAGAGGAAGAGGTGTTGGAGGAAAAGGTGATGGAGGAGGAGAAGGATGAGGTGATGAGCTGATGGAGGAGGAGGTGATTGAGGAAGAGATGATAATGTAAAGTGTGATGTTGAAGGTGATAGTGCTGGTGATGGAGTAGGTGGTGATATTAGAAGTGGTAATGGAGGTCAAGTTGGTGTAAGAGGATGAAATGGAGGAGGTGATAGGGGAAGAGGTGAAATGGAAGAGGTGTTGGCAGAAGAGGTGATGGAAATGGAGAAAGATGAAGAGATAGAGAAGCTGATGGAGGAGGTGATGGAGCAGATGATGGAGGAGGTGTTGGAGGAGCTAAGGAAGAGGAGGTGGATAAGTGAATGGATGAGGAAATGGAGGAGGACATGTAGGAGCTGCTGAAGGAGATGATTGAGGTGCCCATGTAGGAAAAGAAAGATGAAGAGAAGGATGAGATAATGGAGGAGGTGTTGGAGCAGATAAGAGGTGATGGAGGTGGAAGTAATGAAGAAAGAGTAGGAGTTGATGAAGCAATTTATGGAGGTCAAAATGGAGGAGGCATTGAGGAAGTAATAGAGGAGGTGATGGAGGAACTGTTAGAAAAGGTGATGGTGGTGTGATGGAGCAAGAGATGAAGGAGCTGATTGTATGAATATGGAGGAAAGGTCAGAAAAGGCAGTGATGGAAGTGTTGTGATAGGTGAGGTGACCTGAAGGTGATGGAGGAACAGATGAGGGATGAGGACGTGATGGAGGAACTGACTGAGAAGGTACTGAAGGAAGTGATGGTACAGGTGATATTGGAGGTGCTCGAGCAGGAGGTCTTGGATGAGGAAATGATGGAGGAAGTGTTGAAGGATGTGATAGAAGAGGTGATGGAGTAGGAGATGGAGGAAGAGATGGAGAATCTGACTAAGGTGGAGATAGAGGAGGTTTTAGTGGAGGTAATGATGGAATTGATGGTGGGGTTAGAGGAGGAAATGGTGGAGGTGATGAAGGACATGATGGAGAAGGTGGTGAAAGATTTGATGGTAGAAGAGGTGATGGAAAAAGAGATGGAGGAACTGTTAGGGAAGGGAATGAAGGGAGTGGATAAGGAAATAGAGGAGGAAATGGGGAGCTTATGATGGAGATAATGGAGGAGCTGATGGAGGAGGAGAAGGGTAAGAAAATGGTGCAGGAGAATAATGAGAGATGGAGGATGGGATGGAAAAGCTGCTGGAGGAAGAGATGGAGTAGCTGATTGGGGAACAGATGTAGGATATATTAGACTAGGCAATGGTGGAGGAAATGGAGGAGAAGGTGATGGAGGAGGTAGTGGAAGAGAAGACAGTACTGATGGAGGAGCTGATGGAGGAGAAGGATGAGCAAATAAAGGAGGAAAACAAAGTGGAGAAGGATAAGGAGATTGAGGAGGAGATGGAGGAATTGATCAAGTGATGCATTGCAGGTGATGGAGGAAAAGATGGAGGTGTATATGGAGAAGGTGTTAGAGGAGGCATGGAGGAGGTGAAGGGAAGTAATGGAGGAAGTGATATTGGAGAAGGGGATGGTGGAGGTGGTGATGGAGGAACAAGTGTAGGAGCTCTTGGAGGAGGAGAAGGGTGAGAATATGGAAGAGGAGATGGAGGAGCTGATGGGGGAGTTGATGATGGACGTGATAGAGGTGGAGTTGGAGGTGGAGAAGGTAATGGTGGAAGAGATGGAGAATCTGACTAAGGTGGAGATGGAGGAAATGTAAGAGGAGACAATGGTGGAAGTGATGGATGAGGCGAAGAAGTAGGTGATGGACAAAGAGATGGAGGAGCTCACTGAGGTAAAGGTGGAAGAGATTTTAGAGTAGGCAATGGTGGAAGTGATGGAGGACGTGATGGAGAATTTGATAGTAGAGAAGCTGATAGAGTAGGTGATGGAGAAGGTGAAGGAGATGAGGTGAGAGGAAGACAGGAGCTGATGGTGGAGGAGCTGGTGGAATGAGGCGGAGTTGATGGAGGAGATGATGTTGGAGGGGATATCATAAGACGTAATGGAGGAGGTGATGGAAGACGAGATGTTGAAGGGGATATTGTTAGATGTAATGGAGGTGGTGATGGAGGAGATGATGTTGGAGGGGATATCATTAGACATAATGGAGGTGGATGGAAGATGAGATGTTGGAGGTGATGGAGGAGGTAATGGTGGTGATGGAGGAGGATGTTATTGGAGGAAGTGATGGTGTAGGTGATATTGGAAATGATTGTGGAGGTGACAGAAGAGGATGGAGGAGGTTGTGGAGGTGATGATAAGGAAGGTAATGCAAAACATCTTGGAGGAGGTGATGACGGACATGACGGAAGAAGTGAAGGAGGAAAAGTCATGTTGGTGATGGCCACAAAATAATTGAGTGAGATGTGCTGATAGGCCTAGTGACTTCTTGCTGTCCCTGTATGACCCATGGGGATGAGCATGCTCCTCTCTGTATGACCTAGCGGGAGATTGTGGACTACTGTGTGACTGATGGATATGTGTGTCCCTACGTGCTTTAGGATTATAAACCAGACTCAAAGTATTGATAATATCTTTCCCGCCCACACCCCAACCCACAGATGTTACTTGTCCTATTGTGTTCCTCCAGCTTCAGGGTGCTCAGTTGCTTCCACGTGCCTTCTGCCATCTACGGTCTCGTTGCTGGCCGCACCTCACTCCTCCTCCTCCTCCTCTTGGCTTCCTTAACTCCAACCCTGAGTATGCTTTGTATGTGGCAGCTTGATAACTACTCAGAGCAAATACCTTAACTCTGCTTTCTGTAAATGCCACGGTTTAAATGCTAAATTATTTTGGCACTTAGTCTCATTGATGGTGGCACTGTTCTCGATAATTAAATGAAGGGGTGTGAGCGGCGTCATTTGTAAACATCTGGCTTTCACTGTTCCAGCAAAATTCCTCATTCATTCTTTACCAGATTTATCCCGGAGCAATTATCCATAGTGGCAATCTGATAGGCATGATCTCAGAGTCCCCTCATTGCTGAAGTAATTAAGATCAAATGTTTCAGCTTCTAAATGAGATACTCGTGCATGCCAGAGGTTAGGACGCGGTGGTTTAAGTACCAGTCCAAATAAGACGAGCAATCTCAGGTTACTTGCACTCGTGTGACGCAATATGTTGAAATTTCTCCATTCACCTCAGCAAAAACTTGGCAGAATTAACACTTAACAGATGACTTCTTTCTTGCCTCTGCTATTTTAATCATGCGTTTGAAGAAATCCTTTGTTAAGATTGCCAAGTAATGCTTCAATGATTATCTGTTGGCTTGCCGTGATTGGTTGGCCTGTACAGTATGCTGAGAAAGACGACCGACTACTTTCAATGCGTTTATGAAGGTGCAACAAGGTCTGTTGGTGTTTTATCTAGCTGCTTATAAGACTATAAGACATGGGTGCTGAATTAGGCCATTCAGCCCAACATGTATTCAGATTATTCTTCTCTTCTCATTTTCTTTTTCAAGGTGGCAGGGGTCTTGTCGGAGTCTATGAACTACAGCTGCAACTCAAACTACGGTTCTCCATTGGTGGTGGGTTCTCACTTTTGGAACTCGCTGAGCGGCCTGGCGTTCGATATCTCCAGGTGCAGCCTGGAAGATGTGCGCCGTGGGAAGTGGCCCTGTGGACGTCACCAGCTGAAGCATCGCAGGAGATAGAAATATCGAGACAGCAGGTGGTGTATGCTGTTGTAGAAATAAGGCCTCTGCACTCGTGCAATCTCTCTCACTGGCGAGTGAAAGTCTGCTGGTCTTTGAGTCGTGGTGGGGTGGAGATTCAGACCAGTGACACAGCAGATTGTAACATCGAAGCAGCGAGCTGGTGGTCTTCCCCTTTGCTGTGGCAGGAGCGATATCTCTCTCCCCCTTATGAGTGAGAGGTAGAACCTGTCTGAGATAGATAGATAGATAGATAGATACTTTATTCATCCCCATGGGGAAATTCAACTTTTTTTCCAATGTCCCATACACTTGTTGTAGCAAAACTAATTACATACAATACTTAACTCAGTAAAAAATATGATATGCATCTAAATCACTATCTCAAAAGCATTAATAATAGCTTTTAAAAAGTTCTTAAGTCCTGGCGGTTGAGTTGTAAAGCCTAATGACATTGGGGATGTCAAAGACTTGGGATGGACTCTAGATCATGGTCTCTGAGAGCTTTGCTGTTGCTTGCATTGTGGGTGGTAGGAGGCGAGGTTGATACTTTTGCTTACGAAACTTCTAAAGATACTTCTGAACCACCGTCTCTGCAATCTGCAGCCTGTGATATCCCTTAAGGTAGTGTAAGTTAGAACTATTATATTGAACTAGCAAGGACCTTTAAGCAGATGAGGGTACTTCACCATGGCCATAAGAGGAGAATGGGAGGACTCCAAGCTAGACTAAAACACAGTGGAATGAAACTTCCTCTACCCAGCATTTGTTAGCAGATGTAAAGTTTCTGGAAAACAAGACTGAGGACCTAAGGACAAGATTGCTGTATCGGAGAGAGATGGGAAATTGCAGCATTCTGTGTTTCACGGAGACATGGCTTGCTACAGCCACACTGGATGAGTCGTTAAGACCTGAGGACTTCTTGATACGCAGGATAGACTGGATTGCTGATTCAGAGAAGGCAAAAGCTGGGTGTCTGTGTTTCATGACAAACTCTTTGTGCTGCCCGACCTGCTGAGTTCATCCAGCTTTTTTGTACGTCTCGATTTGACCACAGCACCTGCAGTGCACTTTGTGTTTATAACTCTTTGTGGTGCTTTGTGGTGCAGCGGTCTGGTTGCACTTTTGTTCCCTCAACCTGGAACGTTTAACAATTAAGTGCCGACCATTCCACTCAGCAAGAGTCTTTTCCTCCATGATCCTCACTGCTGTTTACATACCGACAAAGGCCAATGCTTATCAGGCACTCGAGATATTGAATGCCGCCAGTAGCAAACAAGAAACAACATACCTCGTCACCTTTCACATCATTCGCGGGGACTTCAGTCAGGCTGGTTTGAAGTGATCTCTGCCCAATTATCATCAGCGTATAGCTCTCAGCACCAGGAGTCCCAATACACTCAACCACCGCTGTGCAACAATTAGAAATACCTACCATTCCATGCCTAGACCATATTTCTTGGCTGTCCTTCGACCTCCATAGAGGCAAAGTCCGGAGATCAAGGCTCCAGAGATAAGGACAGATAACGGGTGGTCATGGGAGACAGAAGTGGCTTCAGTGTTACTTCAATTTGGTGGGTTGCGCTGTGTTCAAGGATTTATCAAAGGACCTGAATGAATATACCACTGTTGTCACAGACTTTATAAAAACAGTCATAGAAGAACGTGCCACCACTAAATTATTCAGAAACTCCCCAACCAGAAGCCCTGTATGAAACAGTCTGCTGAGGGCTAGATAAGTGATATTCAGGGACTAGCGACCAAGGTAGAGAGGTCCAGGTAAAATCTCCAGAAATTCATTCTCAGATGCGAGGACCAAACTTGAATCGCTGAAGGATGCTCGACAAGACTCGATTGCAAATGACACCAAGTGACAGAGGTGACAACAAGGATTCACTTCCAGATAAGCTCAATGCCTTCTATGCTCACTTTGACCTTCAAAGCACAAAGGAACCTTCACAAACTCCCTACTCTGCTTTAAGTGCAGCCAATTACTTGGCCTCCACAGCCATCGGTGGCAATGAATTCCACAGATTCACCACCCTCAGGGAAAAGAAATTCCTCCTCATCTTTGTTCCAAAGGGACGTCCTTGTGTTCTGAGGCTGTGCTCCCTGGTCCTAGACAACCTGACTACTGGAAATATCCTTTCAACAAACATTCTGTCTAGGCCTTTCAATAATGTCTAGGATTAGAAACATAGAAAACCTACAGCACAATACAGGCCCTTCGGCCCGCAATGCTGTGCTGAACATATACTTACTTTAGAAATTACCTCGGGTTACCCATAGCCCTCTATGTTTCTAAGCTCCATGTACCTATACAAGAGTCTCTTAAAAAAAACCCTATAGTATCCGCCTCCACCACCGTCGCCAGCAGCCTATTCCACGCACTCACCACTCTCTGCGTAAAACACCTCTGACATCTCCTCTGTACCTGCTTCCAAGCACCTTTAAACTGTGCCCTCTCATGCTAGCCATTTCAGCTCTGAGAGCAAGCCTCTGACTATCACATGATCAATGCCTCTCATCATCTCGTACACCTCTATCAGGTCACCTCTCATCCTACGTCGCTCCAAGTAGAAAAGGCCGAGTTCACTTAACCTATTCTCATAAGGCATGCTCCCCAGTCCAGGCAACATCCTTGTAAATCTCCTCTACACCCTTTCAATAGTTTCCACATCCTTCCTGTAGTGAGGTGACCAGAACTCAGAAAGTACTCCAAGTGGGGTCTGACCAGGGTCCTATATAGCTGTAACATTACCTCTCGGCTCTTGAATTCAATCCCATGGTTGATGAAGGCCAATGCATTGAATGCCTTCTTAACCACACAGTCAACCTGCGCAGAAGCTTGGAATGTCCTATGGACTCGGACCCCAAGATCCCTCTGATCCTCCACACTGTCAAGAGTCTTACCATTAATACTAAATTCTGTCAACATATTTGACCTACCAAAATTAACCACTTCACACTTATCTGGGTTGAACTCCATCTGCCACTTCTCAGCACAGTTTTGCATCCTATCAATGCCCCGCTGTAACCTCTGACAGCCCGCCACACTATCCACAACACCTCCAATCTTTGTGTCATCAGCAAACTTACTAACCCATCTCTCCACTTCCTTATCCAGGTCATTTATAAAAATCACGAATAGAAGGTGTCCCAGAACAGATCCCTGAGGCACACCACTGGTCACCGACCTCCGTGCAGAATATGACCTGTCTAAAACCATTCTTTGCTTTTTGTGGGCAAGCCAGTTCTGGATCCACAAAGCAATGCCCCTTGGATCCCATGCCTCCTTACTTTCTCAATAAGTCTTGCATGGGGTACCTTATCAAATGCCTTGCTGAAATCCATACACACTATACCTACTGCTCTACCTTCATCAATGTGTTTAGTCACATCCTCAAAAAATTCAATCAGGCTCATAAGACACAACCTGCCTTTGACAAAGCCATGCTGACTATTCCTGATCATATTATGCCTCTCCATATGTTCATAAATCCTGTCTCTCAGGATCTTCTCTATTAACTTAGCAACCACTGAAGAAAGACTCACTGGTCTATAATTTCCTGGGCTATCTCTACTCCCTTTCTTGAATAAGGGGACAACATCTGTAATCCTCCAATCCTCCAGAACCTCTCTCGCCTCCATTGATAATGCAAAGATCATTGCCAGAGGCTCAGCAATCTCCTCCCTCACCTCCCACCGTAGCCTGGAGTCTATCTCGCCTGGTCCCGGTGACTTATCCAACTTGATGCTTTCCAAAATCTCCAGCACATCCCCTTTCCTAATGTCTATATGCTCAAGCTTTTCAGTCTGCTGTAAGTCATCCCTACAATCATAAGACCATAAAATATAGGAGCAGAAGTAGGCCATTCGACCCATTGAATCTGCACCGCCATTCAATCATGGGCTAATCCAATTCTTCCAGTCATCCCCACTCCCCTGCCTTCTCCCTATACCCTTTGATGCCCTGGCTAATCAAGAACCTACCTATCTCTGCCTTAAATACACCCAATGACTTGGCCTCCACAGCCACTCGTGGCAACAAATTCCATAGATTTACCATCATCTGACTAAAGTAATTTCTCCGCATCTCTGTTCTAAATGGATGTCCTTCAATCCTGAAGTTGTGCCCTTTTGTCCTAAAATCCCCTACCATGGAAAATAACTTTGCCATATCTAATCTGTTCAGGCTTTTTAACATTCGGAATGTTTCTATGAGATCCCCCCTCATTCTCCTGAACTCCAGGGAATACAGCCCAAGAGCTGCCAGACGTTCCTCATATGGTAACCTTTTCATTCCTGGAATCATTCTTGTGAATCTTCTCTGAACCCTCTCCAATATCAATATATCCTTTCTAAAATAAGGAGCTCAAAATTGCACACAATTCTCCAAGTGTGGCCTCACGAGTGACTTATAGAGCCTCAACATCACATCCCTTCTCTTATATTCTATACCTCTAGAAATGAATGCCAACATTGCACTCGCCTTCTTCACCATCAACTCAACCTGGAGGTTAACCTTAAGGGTATCTTGCACAAAGACTCCCAAGTCCTTTTGCATCTCTTCATTTTGATTTTCTCCCCATCTAACTAATAGACTGCTCATTTATTTCATCCACCAAAGTGCATGACTATACCCTTTCCAACATTGTATTTCACTTGCCACTTCTTTGCCCATTCCCCTAAACTATCTAAGTCTCTCTGCAGGCTCTCTGTTTCCTCAAATACTACCTGCTCCTCCACCTATCTTTGTATCATCAGCAAATTTAGCCACAAATCCATTAATACTTTACTCCAATTCATTGACATATATTATAAAGAGCAGTGATCTCAACACCGACCCCTGTGGAACTCCACTGGCAATCAGCAGCCAGCCAGAATAGGATCCTTTTATTTCCACTCTGTTTTCTGCCGACCAGTCAATGCTCCACTCCTGCTAGTAACTTCCCTGTAATTCCACGGGCTCTTATCTTGCTAAGCAGCCTCATGTGCAGCACCTTGTCAAAGGCCTTCTGAAAATCCAAGTTCACCACATCTACTGCATCTCCTTTATCTACCCTGGTCGTAATTTCCTCAAAGACTTGCAGTAGGTTTATCAGGCAGGATTTTCCATTCAGGAAAACAAGCTCGCTTTGACCTATCTTGTCATGTGCCTCCAGGTACACCATAATCTCATCCCTAACAATCAATTCCAACAACTTCCCAACCACTGCTGTCAGGCTAACTGGTCTATAGTTTCCTTTCTGCTGCCTCCCATCCTTCTTAAATAATGGAGTAACAGTTGCAATTTTCCAGTCATCCGGTACAATGCCAGAATTTATTGATTCTTCCTTCAGAACCCAAGGGTGCATTCCATCAGGTCCAGGAGATTTATCCACCCTCAGACCATGAAGCTCCCTGAGCACCTTCACAGTCGTAATTTTCACTGCACAAGCTGTAATTCCGTCACTCTTGAATGTCCGTTCACTACAGACGTCTTCCACTGTGAAGACTGATGCAAAATACGCTTTCAGTTCCTCTGCCATCTCTGCATCTCTTATTAAAGTCCTTTTCCATACTGAATACTGAAGCCAAGTATTCATTAAGTACCTCCGCTATCTCCTCTGGTTCCATACACACCTTTCCACTGTCACACTTGATTAGTCCTATTCTCTCACGTCTTATCCTCCTGGTCTTCACATACTTGTAGAATGCCTTCTCCAAGACCTTCCCATAGCCCCTTTTGGCTTTCCTAATTTCATTCTTAAGCTCCTTCCTGCTAGCCTTATAATTTTCTAGATCTCTATCATTACCTAGTTGTTTGAACCTTTCGTAAGCTTTTCTTTTCTTCTTGACTAGATTTTCAACTGCCTTTGTACACCATGGTTCCTGTAGCCTACCATCCTTTCCCTGTCTCATTGGAATGTACCTATGCAGAACGCCATGCAAATATCCCCTGAACATTTGCCAAATTTCTGCTGTACATTTTCCTGAGACATTTAGCTTCATATTTCCCTCTACTCCAACTAAATGCTTTCCTAACTTGTCTGTTCCTGTCCCTCTCCAATGCTATGGCAAAGGAGATAGAATTGTGATCACTATCTCCAAAATGCTCTCCCACTGAGAGGCCTGACACCTGACCAGGTTCATTTCCCAATACCAGATCAAGTACAGCCTCTCCTCTTGTAGGCTTATTGTGTCAGGAAACCTTCCTGAACATACCTAACAAACTCCGCCTCATCTAAACCCCTTGCTCTGGGGAGATGCCAATCAATATTGGGGAAATTAAAATCTCCCACCACGAGGACCCTGTTTGTTCATTGAGATTCATTGAGGTCTCCCCTCATTCTTCTAAACTCCAATGGGTGCAGCCACAAAGCCATCAAAAGCTCCTCATATGTTAACCCTTTCCATCCTGGAATCATACTCACGAACCTCCTCCAGACCCTCTCCATTGCCAGCACATCCTTTCTTAGATAAGGTGCCCAAAACTGCTCACAGTACACCACGCGCAGCCTGGCCAATGCCTTATAAAGCATCACCATTTCATCTTTGCTTTTATATTCTAGACCTCTTGAAACGAATGCAAACGTTGCATTTGCCTTCCTCACCACAGACTCAACCTGCAAGTTAATCTTTTGGGAATCCTGCACAAGGGCTCCCGTGTCCCTTTGCATCACAAAGTTTTACTGCTTCTCTGAGCTCTTTGGCTATCTGTAACATCAGATAAAACAAAGATTGCAAGTTCTATATTTTATAGTAAGAAGCGTTTGGGCAAATCTTCACAATCCTACCTCCTTCACTTCCTCCCTCCTGATCTCTCTGTACTTATCCCCTTTTCTAAATACTGAGTAAACACATTCTTGCCTTGGCAGCTGCCTGACTTATGGCCTGTTGTGTTATTCCTGGGATGCAGGGAAGATTCCCTGCGGATCAGAATCATAATTTAATTCCAAGTTTGGGAACAGGTCGCGGCCCCGGTACAGCTCACAGCGGGCGGTGCTTCTGGCTCCTAGCGGCTATCCCTTAACCCGTCACTGGCTCACGTTATCTCACCTTCAGGCAGTGTCAGACACAAGGCTGTACCCAGAGTTATCACATCATTGTAATCCGGCAATCCAGCTATTGTAGCACTACTGGAGTCAGAGCCACAGTTTGTGATTCATTCCATGCGGGACAGAGATCCGACAAAGAAAAATGACAGTAACTATTTGGGTAGATTGTTACTTATTTATTGAGATACAGCCTTCCAACCCTTGGATCCCTGCCAACCAGCACCCCCCCAATTCAACCCTAGCCTAATCATAGGATAATTTACAATGATCAATTAACCTACGGATTGGCATAACTTTGGACTGTGGGAGGAAACTCACAGTCCTGGAGAAAACCTACACGTTCCACAGGGAGGTCATACAGACTCCTTAGAGATGATGTCAGAATTGAACTCCGAACTACAATATCCTGAGTTGTAATGGCACTGGGCTAGATATAGTTAGATTGGTGCAGTCCTGTGCAAAAAGACTTAACCACAAATAAATAAATTCTGTAAAGCAAAGGTGCTTTAAAAACAATGAAAAGCTTCTAAATATCAAAAAAACCATGAAGAGAAGTTAACAATAAAAAATTAAATCAAATCAATATTTGGTGTGACCACCCTTTACTCTTAAACTAGCGTCAATTCTCCAAGGTACACCGTCATGAAGTTTGATAAGAAACTCGGCTGGCAAGATGTTCCGAGCGTCTTGGAGAACTTGCCACAGCTCTTCTGCAGACCTTGGCTGTCTCGCTTGCTTCTGTCTTTCCCGGTGATCCCAAACAGCCTCGATGATGTTGAGATCAGGGCTCTGTGGAGGCCATACCATCTGAAACCATCCAAGAAGTCCAGGGAGCCTAAGATTTTGTGTAGTACTGTGGGTAGATAGACAAGTAGATGGATAGATGGACAGATAGATTAATGTTCTAATAGCTAAAAAGTAATTAATAGATAAACGTGATACTCAAATAGAATTCAATCTCTACTGTGGCTAACTGAGGATTTCAATAGACCTAATGGCCTGAACTATATACATATAGATTGTGTGGCTGTATTTCACTTACATTCTACGAGGGGTGATTGATAAGTTTGTGGCCTAAGGTAGAAGGTGACGAGTTATACAGCTCTTGTTACATGCATATGGTTCAACTCTTTGAGTGATTATGCAGAAAGTTTGAAGTTAATAATTCATCAGTTAATAACTAATTGGGGGGATTGATAAGTTCATGGCCTAAGGTAGAAGGCGATGAGTTATTAACTTCAAACGTTCTGCATAATCACTCAAGGAGTTGACCTGCACGTGCATGTAACGAGAGCTGTATAACTCATCTCCTTCTACCTTAGGCCACAAACATCAATCACCCCTGCTGTGGACACTTTCTGGAGGTCCGAGATCCGTATGCTCCACGACCGCTGGGCTAAGTGTGTCAATGTAGGAGGGGACTATGTTGAAAAACTAAATGTGCTAGGTTTTCTAAAACTGACTCCTTCTACCTTAGGCCACAAACTTATCAATCACCCCTCGTATATGAGCTTGTTATCTTCTACGCTACATGTGAGGACTGGCCTCAAGCCGTGGTGCCGCCTGAGAAAGGTATCGGAGCCGACGCACTCCATCGCGGACGGTGTGGCGCGGTTCCCATACTGGAGTCGCTCGGTCCCCCCCCACCCCCATCGGTATCTGCTCAGCAGAAGACAACCTCGATTGAGGTCAACTGTAGACTGATGGCTGGAGTTTGGCCTCTTTTATTGCGTGCTTGTGACACCGCTCGTGCTTGCTGTCTTGTGCGTACTGTGCGGGCTTTGTGCTGTGTGTGGCTGCTGGTGCTGTGTTTTGCACTTTGGTCTTAGAGTAACACTGTCTCGTTTAGATGTATTCATGAGTGTTCGTGTATGGTTGAATGACAATTAAACCTGAATTGAGATAGAAAGGCAAATCAATTTAAGAGAGAGAGAGATAAGGAGTGTATCCATTTCAGAAATGGTAAATAACTGTTGGGGACGGGCAGAGACAAGTATATAAACAAATCGATTGGTGCTGACATTGATACTGACACTAGGTACGTTTTCCTCTTTCCTTAACATCACAACTGAGCAAATGACAAATCCGGGACCCACTCTAACACACACACTAAAGCCCAGATGATACCAAAGGATCTTCAACACAATTCTAGTCTGAAGTATGTGTTATTACTGCTTTCCTGCTCTATTGTCACAGCCCTGCTGCTTTTTTCTCTCTGTGACCCACTTGATTAGCAACGTGAAAATGAGCAGGCATAACACAGAGATCAGTACAAGTGTCCTCTGGTTGCTCTGCCAGGCAATCACGGTTCATTCCCCTCACGCCTATTCTCCAGTCCGTGAGGGACACAAGAGACTGCAAATGCTGGAATCTGCCGCAAAAAAAAAAGAAACCCGATTGGTGGAAAAAGTCAGCGGTAACTGTGGAAGCAAAGAAGTCGTCAACATTTCAGGTAAAGAGTGAGCATCAGAACTGAGGGTGTGGAGGGAAAAATGCTGGTGCGCAGAAGTGAGAGAGTAGTTGGTATACAGTGGGTGGAACCATAAAGGGAGGAATGATGGACAGATGGAGCCAAGTTGTGGAAGAATTCTAGGTAACTGAGGTGGTTACTCTATTACCCAGAGCCTGGACTGACACCTTACTGCCCTGTTATCTTGTTTATTATTTATTGTAATGCCTGCACTGTTTTGTGCACTTTATGCAGTCCTGGGTAGGTCTGTAGTCTAGTGTAGTTTTTTTCTGTGTTGTTTTTTTACGTAGTTCAGTCTAGTTTTTGTACTGTGTCATGTAACACCATGGTCCTGAAAAACGTTGTCTCATTTTTACTGTGTACTGTACCAGCAGTTATGGTTGAGATGACAATAAAAAGTGACTTGACTTGACTTGGTGGGGGTGGGAGGAGAAAGGAGAAGTAACCCAGCTAGACTGGTAGAAGTAAAGAAGGAACACATAGGGTGTGAGGTAGATTAATACCATAAGAGCATAAGGCATAGGAGCAGAATTAGACCCATCAAGTCTTCGCTGCTATTCCAATATGGCTGATTTATTCTCCCTCTCAACCCCATTCTCCTGCCTTCTCCCCATAAATTTTGATACCCTTCCTAATCAAGTTATCAACCTCCGCTTTAAATACATTCAATGACTTGGCCTCCATAGCCATCTGTGGTGGTAAATTGCACAGATTCACCACTCGCTGGCTAAATAAACTCCTCATCTCTGTTCTAAATGGACATTCCTCCATTGTGACGATGGGGGGTATAAGTACCACCAGACTAGACATGCCTTGGCATCATCCCTGATGAAGATGGCAGGGTTTGTTATTGAAACATTGGTCAAAGTTGATACCTTACTCGGTTGGAAGCCCAAGAAGAGTTTATTCATCATATATGCCGGGAAAGCACTGGATCCTTTTTCCAATAATAATAAGTAAATAACTACATAAATATGGGTTGTAGAGTCATTTAAAGTAAACCCATAGGTTGTGGAATCAGTTCAGAGTTGAGGTAAGTGAAGTTATCCACTCTGGTTTAGGATCCCGATGGTTGAATGTTCCTGAATATGGTGGTGTGGGACCTAAAGTTCCTGTACCGTTGGCAGCAGTGAGAAGAGAGCATGGCCTGGATAATGTCCGTCCTTGATGATGGATGCTGCTTCCCTGTGGCAGTACCCCTTGTAGGTGTGCTGAATGGTGGGGTGCGTGGAGAGGGACGAGTGAACCAGTGAGTGAGGGAGGGGGTTGTTCCTGTGGAAAGCAGAAAGGGCGGGAGAGGACAAGCATGACAGCAGAGTGGCAAAGGATGATCATGCTTCAAACCCAATGGTATGGGCATTGGATTTTCCAATGTCAAGTAACCCACAATCTTTCTGTTCCTTTCCTACTCCACCAGACCAGCTACCTTCCCCCTCTAGTCCAGCTACCTTCCCCTACTAGTCCAGCTACCTTCCCCCCACTGGACCAGCTACCTTCTCCTACTAATCCACTTACCTTCCCCCACCGGTCCAGCTACCTTCCCCCCGATGGTCCAGCTACCTTCCCCCCACCAGACCAGCTACCTTTCCCCCTATGGTCCACCTACCTTCCCCCCGATGGTCCACCTATGTAATCTGCACACCCACACACCACCCCCACCCCAAGAATCTAGACAATACACTTCTCTGCCTGATTCGATCGGTCCACCATCACTCGCCCCTTCTCTGGTTCCACCTATCACCTTCCAGCATCTGTCCGATCCCTCCCTCTCACCTTCATATACTATCTTCCTTTTAAGCTCCCAGTCTTGATGCAGACCCTGGACTCAACTACTCCTTTGTCTCCGTGAATACGACTCAACCCATTGACTTGCTCTAGCAGATCTTTTTTACTCATCTAATGAGATCATGACTGATCTTTATTTTATTTAATTTTTAAAAAAAGTTTATTTAGAGCAGGCGGTGGGGTGGATATCCATCTCTACCATCTTGGGGGCATTGCTATTGCTTGCTTGGGAGGTGGAGGGTGTTGATGCTTTTTGCTGAGGGGGAGGGTTGATACTTTGCTGCTGCTTGTGTGGGGGAGGGAGAGTAGGGGAGGGGGCTTTGGTGATTTAATGTTTTTACTGTCACCCATTCTTTAGGATACACTTCTGTTTCTGTGGGAGTCTGTGCAGAACAAGAATTTTCGGTTGTATATTGTATACATTCCCTGACATTAAATGGAAATATGGAACGATTGAGGAGGAGGTGTAATGTGCTCTGTCCCTCCGCTAGCCTGCAGGTCACCCTTGGGCAAGGTGTAGCACCTGCTTAGCCCCCCCCCCCCCCCCCCTTACCTCCTCCGATCAAGGTCACATGAAGCCATGGAAGCAGGTGGTGGATGGTCGTACGAGCAGCCGGTGCAGATCACAAGTCCTGGTTATGCGACCACTGACGCCAGGCAGACAATCTCTGAAGAGTGTCGATAATGGCACATGCACGTGAGAGAAATAGACATTGTGTAGGCAGAAGGGATTAGTTTAGTTGGCCGCTTGATTACTAATTTAATTGGATTGGCACAACATTGTGACCCAAAGAACCTGTCCCTATGCTGTACTGTTCTATAATCTATGTTCTATATTAGAGGCTCTTAAGAGATGTTTACATAGGCACAGGAATATGAGGAAGATGGAGGGATATGGACATCGTGTGGGTACAAGGGATTAGTTGAGAGTTTTAGCTGGTTCAGCACAACATTGTGGGCCGAAGGGCCTGTTCCTGTGCCATACTCTTCTATGCTCTAGAGACAAGAGACCTAGGCAAGAATGGTTAGGACCCAAGTGCTGGAGGACCTGAGAATAGAATCGAGACGTGATACGAGACTGAAACGAGAAGAGGGTACTAAACTAAATGAGAGTCCAACTAGAGCTGACAATGGAGCAGCGAACCCCTATTCAGGTGCTTTAAATACTAAAATTCTGGTGCCAAAACATGGCCACCAATTAGCGGGGTGGGCCTCAGTCTTTAAAGGGGCCGTGCCAGCTAGCCATATTCTGGAAAGTTTGAGCGTTTAAATCTTAGCAAGCTGACGCAGTCGTGTGCATATCCCAACAGTTCTATCTTCTGCTATTCCCATCACACAGAAACCTACCGATGTCTGACATGAAGTGGTTCGTTATCCAGAGTCCAAAGCTTTGAGAGAACAATTCCTGTTCTCTATCGGTTATTGGTGGTAATTTTAATATTCTGTCCTCTCCATTCTGGATTCCCCAGCATGGCAGATCATTTAAATGCTTTCAAATTATTAAATCCTTCCTTACCCTCAATTATTTAATTTTAAACTCAGGGGAATCCAAGCTGACCCCTTCTCATTACTTTGCCCTTTAACTCGATGATGTTATTAAGCATGGTTCAAAAGCAGTAATCTATTTGATAGCCAACACTTTGTCAGGCATTGATGGTTTGCAAAGCCTACGGCTGTTTAATGACAAGCATTTAGTGGGCAGGATTGTGCAAATTCAAATCAAAATCACTTTGCAGGATCATTCAGATGCCATCCGCGAGGCATGTTGTACTGGAGACAGCGTAAATCATACCCACACCGTCAAGTATTAGTCACAGATCCTTGCTCCTCTCTACATTGGTCCCTGAATAATTCAGGGAGCAAGTGGGTGTGTTGCGACGGGCACAGCCTCCGAGTCTCACACTGCCCCGTTCTATCAGTCATTTGTAGAGTTAATCATTACAATGTTAAACCAGAAATAACAACTTCCCCCTGTAATTGGATAGTTGTCAGGTGCAGTTAATATTGAGGATTCATGGTGTTTGCTTCATAGCGGAGCCTCCCAAGAGGTATAGTAATGCTCTGGGGAGAGAGGGGGGAGAGAGGGGGAGAGAGGGGGAGAGAGGGGGAGAGAGGGGGAGAGAGGGGGAGAGGAGGGGGAGAGAGGGGGGAGAGAGGGCTGTGATCCTCGAGGAGAAAAAAAAGTAAAAGAGAGAAAGAGCAAATTGGAAAAGAAAGAATCAAAGAGGAAACAGCAAAAGGGTGTGAGAGAGTGAGAAAATGATAATTAGAAAGAGAGGGACAGAGGAAGCAGCAGAGCATTTCCTCAGGGGCCTATTGACCGGTGACTGCATGGTGCACCGGATCCAGCAGCCTGTCACTTGGAGATTCCCATAGGCTGGCCCCAGTGGATCAGGCCTGGACCGGTGACTGCATGGTGCACCACATCCAGCGGCCTGTCACTTCGAGATTCTCATAGGCTGGCCCCAGTGGATCAGGCCCGGACTGGTGACTGCGTGGTGCACCGGATCCAGCGGCCTGTCACTTCGAGATTCTCATAGGCTGGCCCCAATGGATCAGGCCCGGACCGGTGACTGCATGGTGCACCGGATCCAGCGGCCTGTCACTTGGAGATCCTCATAGGCTGGCCCCAATGGATCAGGCCCGGACCGGTGACTGCATGGTGCACCGAATCCAGCGGCCTGTCACTTGGAGATTCTCATAGGCTGGCCCCAATGGATCAGGCCCCACTGAGTTGTCCTACACAAGGAGAAGCACTGAGTTCAGAGCGAGGGACGTCTGAGACTTGTGTGCATGAGGACACCAGCAAGAGAGGACTCGGCCTGAGGCACGGAGAAGGGATTAGAAGGGGAAACCAGCGGAGTGGTGGCCGTTGGCTTTCAGTGATGGGCCTTGCAAACAGCTCTTGTATGGGTGGGTCAAAGATTGCGGAGGATCTGCCTTGGGCCCAGAATGTTGATGCAATAATGAAGAAGGCCTAGAGCCTGAAGAGACTTGCTCTGTCAACAAAGATTCAAAATTTTGATAGGTGCACTATGGAGAACACATTGCAACACAGCCTGGTATGGAGGCTCCTTTGCACTGGCTCACAAGAGGCTGCAGAGGACTGTAGATTCCGCAAGCTTCACCACAGGCACGAAACTCCCCACGATCAAGCATGTCTTCATGAGGCAATACCTTATACACCTCTATCAGGTCACTTCTCATCCTCCGTCACTCCAAGGAGAAAAGGCCAAGTTCACTCAGCGTATTCTCATAAGGCATGCTCCCCAACCCAGGCAACATCCTTGTAAATCTCTTCTGCACTCTCTCTATGGTTTCCACTTCCTTCCTGTAGTGAGGTGACCAGAACTGAGCACAGTACTCCAAGTGGGGTCTGACCAAGGTCTTATATAGCTGCAACATTACCTCATAGCCCTTGAACTCAATCCTATGGTTGATGAAGGCCAACACACCTGATAGAGGTGTATAAGATGATGAGAGGCATTGATCATGTGGATAGTCAGAGGCTTTTTCCCCAGGGCTGAAATGACTAACATGAGGGGACATAGTTTTGAAGCTGCTTGGAAGTAGGTACAAAGGGGATGTCAGAGGTAAATTTTTCCACACAGAGAGTGGTGGGTGTGTAGAATGCACTGCCAGTGACGATGGTAGAGTTGGATACAATAGGGTCTTTTAAAAGACTCTTAGATAGGACTCTTAGCAGCTTAGGAAAATAGAGGGCTATGCGGTAGGGTAATTCTAGACAATTTCTAGAGTAGGTTACATGGTCAGCACAACATTGTGGGCTGAAGGGCCTGTAATGTGCTGTAGATTTCTATGTTCCAACTCATCCATGGGCACTCCAGAGCAAATCGCTTTTGTCACCCTTCTGAATATTTCCTATCCACGTCTTGAACGTCATCATTGTAACCAAGTCTAGCACTGTGAAGCAACCTTACCCCCTTAAGTCTCCTTTTAATTATTTTCCCATCACCTTAAAATTATGCATCAGTCTCATTTTAGACTTCCCTACCCTGTACCCATCCACCTTATCCATGTCCTTCGTGATTTTAAAGACCTCAAAAAGTCACCCCTGAGCCTCCTACACTCCAAGGGAAAACAGTCCCTGCCTAACCAGACTCTTCATGTAACTCAAGTCTTCCAGTCCTGGCAACATCCTCGTGAATCTTCTAGGCTTGCCCTCAAATTCCACTCCCTTTCCATTCCTCACTCTGACCTTTGACCTATTCTCACCTGACTAACTTCCCACTGGGTCCTCTCCTCTTTCCCTTGCTCCTGTGGTCCATTCTCCTCTCCCAATCAGATTTCTTCTTCCCTCGCCCTTTACCTTTCCACCCAGCTTCACCTAGCACCTTCCGGCTAGCCTCCTTCCTCTTCCCCCCTGCCTTTTTTTAAATTCTGGATCTTCCCCCCCCCCCCCCTTCCTTTTTAGTGCCCAAGATGCTGCCTGACCTGCTGGGTTCCCCACCTTTCCGGCTTAATCATGTCCTTCTTAGTAGTTGAGTGATCAAAAATGCACAATTCTCCAAGCAGGGTGTCACCAAGGTCACATGCAAGGTTATGACATCCCATCCCTCATCCGATGAGGGCAATCTTGCCAAACAGCTTCTTCAGCTCCTTGCCTTTTCTGGGTATTTGTTAACTTTGTCTTTCTTTTTTACAACGCTCGCCATGGCCTGATCATTCACTGTACTTACTTACTGTCTGTTACATCACTGGCGTTTCGGGCAGCGATGAAGGTCCTCCATCTCTGGCGGTGTTCACAGCCTCCTTCATCGTGTCAGTAGCTTCCTCTCGGTTTTCACTACTGTCAGTGATACAAATCCCGGGTGGAGACTCAGGAATACTGTCGCACTCAGATGTAGAAGGATTCTTCATTGCTATTTCTGTAACAATTTTGTTTTACCAGTCACAGTAAACCTAGAACCACTCTTAGTCTGTCTTCTACCCTTTGACCTTTTTTTGGCATAAGTGACTCCACTGAGAGCCAAAGCATAGTTCCCTGACTCCAGCCAACATCGCTCTCTGGGTCATTGAGACATGCAAGCCTCAAGTCCAGCAAGGTTGTGGTCCTCTCGGTGGGACCATCCACTGTGCTGAGCTAATTAATGCCGTGGGTAAAAGGAGGGGAGATGGTAGAGAAAGCAGAGGCTACTTCTGTACACTTTTGAGGTCAGTGATGAGAAAATCCTTTGGCAGCTCAATATTGAACTGGAGGTGAGAGCAGAACAAGGTATTTGATGAACCATATTATGAGAACAGGGAACCAACGAGGAGACGGGGGCAACCATGACAGGAGCCAAATATCTGCCACCTACCACTTGGAAAGAGCACCGAGCATTGGAGCCAGCTTAATCGTTCGACGCCAATGTGATTTCTAAAGGGTGGGGTGCGTTTTCCTTGGGTTTATGGTTGAGAAGTTAATCACTATCTTGGCCACGACACAAGGCAGTTGTTCACACAAGCCAAATGTCAGCGTTTGTAAGGGGTTCAGTTTGACGAGCTCTGAGCTGAGCTGTTATAACTGCCTGTCAGCTCGTTGGCCCTGCGTAGATGCCCGAGCCATTACCTCATGGCAGACATATACAAATAATTAAAAACAGTGGTGGTCTGTGCATCACACCAGGTGCCCCACTGGTGTCTGCACTCACTGACAACGCCCCAGGGAAGGTCACTTCACATCCCCACTGCAAGCATTACACTGGAAAGTGAAAAATTGTGCCCCGCCATCAGAACTACATTTTTTTTCCCCATACTGTGTGCCAAACATGGAAGGCACAGCTTTATATGCCATCTTTCTCTCTTTCGCCCTTGCCAATGATAGGAATGATGTGCCCTCAACTGTGATCACCCTCTTCCCTCCACTACCTCACAGGGGAGGGCGAAACCTTCACTGGACAATGTTGGCCCAGCCTCTTTGGACCTCTTGATGCCTTCGAACCCGTATTAGCTGTGATGCTGTGTCACAATGTGCGCTGGCCATATTGGAACCCAAGTGGAGAGACAGACGCTTGCTGTAGAAACAACAATAAGAGTTTATTCATAATAATTCCAAAAGAACATTGATGATTCGGCCCAGCAACACTGCAAGAAGTAGCATTCTCAGAACTAGGACCCCTCAATTAGTGCTAGTTGGGCATCCACTTAAATAATACAATTAACACAGAATCCTTGAGCCTATCAAAATAAACTTAACAAGTTTAAACAGAAAACATCAGGAGACCACTTTACAGATAATGAGACGCTCGAGAAAAAACACAAGGAACTCTAAATGATTAACAACTGTTGTTGAAAAACAAACAATTAATGTGCTCTAAAAAAAACCTTGGAGTCCAATACTCTCTAGCGCCCCACACAGGCCGGATGAACTCATTACACTGTAACACAGCCATCTCATTGGCAGTATCTCGCAGTGGCCAACAAACAGCGATCATAAGAGAGACCCAACCCTGTGCAAACAGAGTTTGGAGCTTTAGCTCAGCGAAGGTTGAGGGCCAGTCGGTGCTGAAGGGTACCCATAGAGCTGCCCTAGATCTCAGGGTGTCCCAAAGTCCATTCATTGTTGGACTGACATTTATATGACCATGCAAACAACAACAACAGATAGATCATCTACTTACTTACTGCTTATTGGGCCATTGGCATGTAGGGCAGCATTGAAGGTCCTCCATCTCTGGCGGTGTTCAAGGCTTGCTTCATCATGTCAGTAGCTTCCTCTCAGATTTCACTTCTTTGAGTCATGCAAGTCCGTAAGACCACAGAATTAGGCCATTCGGCCCATCCAGTCTGACCACCATTTCATCATGGCTGATCCTTTTGCCCTCTCAGCCCCAATCTCCTCCCTTCTCCCCATATCACTTCATGCGCTGACCAATCAAGAATCTATCAACCTCTGCCTTAAACATACCCAAAGACTTGGCCTCCACAGCTGCCTGTGGGAACGGATCCCTCACATTTACCACCCTCTGGCTAAAGATATTCCTCCTCATCTTCTCTGTTCTGAGGCCTTGTCCTCTGGTTTTAGACTCTCCCACCATAGGATATATCCTCTTGATATCCACACCGTCAAGGTCTTTCACGATTCAACAGGTTTCTGAATTCCAGTGAATACAGGCCCAGAGCCATCAAACACTCTTCATGTGACAAGCCATTCAATCCTGGAATCATTTTCGAGAACCTCCTTTGAACCCTCTCCAGTGTCAGCACATCCTTTTTCAGATCCGACCCCTGCTCACAATACTCCGAGTGAGGCCTCACCAGCGCTTTATAAAGTCTTTGCTTTTATATTCTAGCCCTCTCCAAATGAATGCTAGCATCCCATTTGCCTTCCTTACCACAGACTCGTCCTTACCATTAACCCTTCGTGAATCCCGCACAAGCACTTCCAAATCCACTTGCACCTCAGGTTTTTGTGTTTTCTCTCCATTTAGAAAATAGTCAACCCTTTCATTACCAGACACTTCCTGATGCTGTATTCCATTTGCCACTTCTTTGCCCATTCTCCTACTCTGCCTACCCTTCTGTAGCCTCTCTACTTCCTCAAAACTACCTTCCCCTCCATCGATCTTTGTATCATCTCCAACTTTGCAACAATGCCATCAATTCCATCATCTAAATCATTAATATATAATGTAAAAAGAATCGGCTCCAACACAAACCCCTGTGGAAAGCTACTAGCCATCAACTGCCGATGAGAAAAGGTTCCCTTTAATTCACACAGTTTGCCTCCTGGCAGTCAGACACTGCGTTATCCATGCTAGAACCTTTTCTGTTATATCACGGACTCATGTTAAGCAGCCTTATCTGTGGAACCTTGTCAAAGACCTTCTGAAAATCCAAATACACATCAACTGATTCTCCTTTGTCTAACCTGCTTGTTATTTCTTCAAAGAATTCCAACAGATTTGTCAGGTAAGATTTTCCCTTGAGGAAACCATGATGACCATGGTCTATTTTATCATGTGCCTCCAAGTACGCTGAGACCTAAATCCTCGATAATCGATTCCTACATCTTCCCAACCACTGCGGTCAGGCTAACTGGCCTATACCTTACCTCCTTCTGCTTCTCGCCCTTCTGGAAGTGTGGAGTGACATTTGCAATTGTCCAGTCTTCCAGAACTATTCCAGAATCTAGTGATTCTTGAAAGATCATTGCTAATGCTTCCACAATCACCTCGGCCACCTCCTTCCGAACCCTGGGGTGTGCACCATCTGGTCCAGGTGACTTATCTGAACTCTGAAGTATCTGGTCCAGACACTTCAAAGATTTCAGTTCCCCAAGAACCTTCTCCTAGCAATGGTAACTGCGCACAGTTCAGGACCCCTGACACCCTTGGTGCTAACAAACTCAGGATACGACAGCAGAAATTAACAATGAAAAATTATTTAGAGAACAATACAAGGAATAATCAAAGAAAGAGCTCGCTCACTTGGGACTTGAGCACTGAAAACGATAGTTCACCGAGAACTCAAATCCAGGGCTCAGCAATGAACCCTGCTCGAGAATAACCTTAAATACAGCACAAGACTCAGACAACCCATGTGGGCCAAAATCAAAAACTAATCACTTAAGAACGAGAAGCATAAGGAAACTATTCACATAACAAGTGTCATAAAAAATCACTTTGACAGCTTAATGATGAGGGTGGTCATTAAGCAACTTTAATAAACTGAAATGAATGACATTCAGGTGCGTCGAGACCTGCTGCTACCGGGCGCTCCTTGCTAGCCCGAAGGGATCAGGACAAAAATAGTGTGGTCTTGGAACCAAGGGCGAGGCTGCTGGCCAAGAGGTGACACATCGTGTCTTCTGTACGTACAATCATGAGAACAAGGTGGTCAACTGTATGTAGTTACAGCATTTTGTGGATGTGCTGTTTTGATAATGCATGTGCTTGTATTTCATCTGTGTACATATGTAGGTGTTTAACTGCTGTAATTTGGGAATAGCAGCAGGAGATCCAGTCTTTCATTCGTTATGTGCTGTGTCGTGTAACGTGGGTGATTGTGCCCTTTCCATGACCAGGATTGTTCTTGGCAAATTTTTCCACAGAAGTGGATTGTCATTGCCTTCTTCTGGGGAGAGCCTTCACAAGTCCAGTGACTCCTTGGAGTTTAGAAGAATGAGGGGGGACCTCACAGAAACATTTCGAATGCTGAAAAGCATAGACAGAGTGGATGTGATAAAGTTGTTTCCCATGGTGGGGGAGTCTAGTACAAGGGGACATGACTTGAGGACTGCAGGGCGCCCATTTAGAACAGAGATGCAAAGAAGTTTTTTCAGCCAGAGGGTGGTAAATCTGTGGAATTTGTTGCCGCGGGCGGCAGTGGAGGTCAAGTCAGTGGGTGTATTTAAGGCAGAGATTGATAGGTATCTGAGTAGTCAGGGCATGAAAGGTTATGGTGAGAAGACGGTGGAATGGGTCTAAAGGGGAGATTGGATCAGCTCATGATGAAATGGCGGAGCAGACTCGATGGGCCAAATGGCTGACTTCTGCTCTTTTGTCTTATGGACTTCCAGTCATTATTTCTTCAGAGGTTGTCTGCCTGGCGTCAAGAGGTTGCCAGGACTTGTGATCTGCGCCAGCTACTCATATGGCCATCCACCAGCTGCTCCCATGGCTTCACGTGACCCTGATCGAAGGAGCTAAGCAGGTGTTATACCTGGCCCAAGGGTGACCTGCAGGCTAGCAGAGGAAAGGAGCACCTTACACCTTCTTTGCTACAGATGTATCTCCACTCAGCTGTCCATAGAGAGGTATTATATTAATCGAGCAGATTAGCATAATTTTATAAAAGGAAAATTGATATTCTTTATGGAGATATAGGGAAATATAGTTGATGTAATCTTTCTGGGTTTTTGGCAGGCAGTTGCTAAGGTGTCATAAAAATTTTTGCTGCAATGGAGCTTATTACATTGGGTATTTTTTTATCATCAATGAACTAGCTAAGGACATGCCTTGTTCTCATTGCTACCATCAGGAAGGAGGAACAGATAGTGAAGACACACACTGAATGATTCAGAAACAACTTCTTCCCCTCTGCCATCAGATTTCTGAATGTACGTTGAACCCATGAACACTACCTCACTATGATTTTATTTCTATTTTTGCACTACTTATTTAATTTAACTATTCAATACATATTGAATTGAATTTCAGTTTATTGTCATTTAGAAACCACAACTGCAATGCAGTTAAAAAATGAGACAACGTTCCTCCAGAATGATATCACAAAAGCACACGACAAAACAGACTACACCAGAAAATCCACATAATGTTTAGCAATCCCCAAATCCAGAGTCCGGACAGGCTGCTGCGTATTAATATCGCGCTACCATCTTAGCGCGTTCCCCGGAAAGGAGCTCCAAACCCACCAGACAAAAACAAGACTACCCAGACACACCGAGTCAGGAGACCAACTCTACCACCCAACAAACCAAAAACTAAAGCTACAAGACCTGCACAAAACCACATAGTTACATATAGTTATAGTTAACATATAGTTACAACAGTGCAGACAATACCATAATTGATAAAAACAGACCATGGGCACAGTAAAAATAGTCCAAAGATGTTAAAAGACTATAAGTTCGAAAGAAACTACCACACAGTTTCCACAAGTCCTCAGGGTCCCGATGGACTCTTCATCCCACGCAGGTGGCAGAAGGGAATACCCCCGCTATGGACTTCCACGGCGACGCTGGACTCAGCCTCGCGGACGCAGCGCACACTGAAAGCACCGCCAGATCCACTGGATTCTTACTGTAATCCAGTTTTTTTCTCTCCCTTATCATGTATTACTGCCGCAAAGTTAACAAGTTTCACAACATCTGCTGGTGATATTAATCCTGATTCTGATTCATCGTCACCTCCATGGACCCTGTCTACACTTCTCACTGCCTCAGGAAAGTAGCCAAACTAATTAAAGACTCTGCCCACTCTGGACATTTTCTCTTCTTTCTTTTCTCAAAGGGAAAGTGGTGCAAAACCTCGAAAGCACATCACCCTAGCTTTAAGGACAGCTTCCATCCCACAGTTACATGACCATTGAATAGAACATTAAGATGGCTCCTTGACCTCATCATCAACCTGTCGTTGACCTGCACCTGATTGTCTACCTGCAGTGCATTTCTCTTGACAGTAAATTCTGCATTCTGTTGTAGCTCTTCTTTGGTTCAACCTTGATATATCGCTGTGATGGAGAACACTCATTATACATAACATTTACACACACACATTGCATAACATTATACATAACGTGTTGGCGCATGGCCTAGTGGATAAGGCATCGGTCTAGTGATCTGAAGGTCACTGGTTCGAGCCTCAGCTGAGGCAGCGTGTTGTGTCCTTGAGCAAGGCACTTAACAACACGTTGCTCTGCGACGACACCGGTGCCAAGCTGTATGGGTCCTAATGCCCTTCCCTTGGACAACATCGGTGGCGTGGAGAAGGGAGACTTGCAGCACGGGCAGCTGCCGGTCTCCCATACAACCCTGTCCAGGCCTGCGCCCTGGAAACCTTCTAAGGGCGCAAATCCATGGTCTCGTGAGACTAACGGATGCCTTTATTCATAACACACACACACACTCACAAACATCACCTTGTGCTGAGTGTACACATTTCACCGTCTTCCCTGGTACGTTCTCCTAATGGGTCCTAAACCGAGCTGATGCATTTCGGTTGGTTTTAAGGTGCCTTTCCTGCCGCACCCGGCAGAATATTCCATTAATGAGCGTATATAATTTGTATACTATATTTAGAAACATAGAAACATAGAAAATAGGTGCAGGAGTAGGCCATTCGGCCCTTTGAGCCTGCACCGCCATTCAGTATGATCATGGCTGATCATCCAACTCAGAACCCTGTACCTGCTTTCTCTCCATACCCCCGGTCCCTTTAGCCACAAGGGCCATATCTAACTTCCTCTTAAATATAGCCAATGAACCGGACTCAACTGTTTCCTGTGGCAGAGAATTCCACAGATTCACCACTCTCTGTGTGAAGAAGTTTTTCCTCATCTCGGTCCTAAAAGGCTTCCCCTTTATCCTTAAACTGTGACCCCTCGTTCTGGACTTCCCCAACATCGGAAACAATCTTCCTGCATCTAGCCTGTCCAATCCCTTTAGAATTTTATACGTTTCAATAAGATCCCCCCTCAATCTTCTAAATAAGATAGGTACTTCAGTTTATGTGTTTTTATTTATTGAGATACAGCATGGAATAGGCCCATCTGCCCCGTCGAGCTGCACTGCCCAGCAACTCCCAATTTAATCCTATCTGTCAGGACCAATCAACCTATCAACCGGTACCTCTTTGGACTGTGGGAGGAAACCAGATCACCCAGAAGAAGCCCACACGGTCACAGGGAGAATGAATAAAGTGGCAGGAACTGAACCTGGTGCGCTGGTATTGTAAAACGTTTTGTGCTAACCTCTGCACTACTATGCCAGCATGTTTGTAACTACATTGTGGGGTGCATCATACTCTAATTCATGTATCGTCTTAAGTTAACTTTGCTGGTAATTAAAGATAGTATGTCCTAGGGCCTAAAAAACAGCAGCAGATTGCCCTCAGTAAGAGAGAGAGAGAGAGAGAGAGAGAGAAAGAGAGATAGGGGCTGCCAGGAATTCACACTGGAAGCATAAGAGTGGATCGAGTATTGGAATCTCATGTGGATAGGGTGGTGAAGAAAGCTCTTTGTATGCTGGCCTTTATAAATCAGAGCATGGAGTATAGGAGTTGGGAAGTAATATTAAAATTGTACAAGGCATTGGTGAGGCCAAATTTGGAGTATTGTGTACAGTTCTGGTCACCGACTTACAGGAAAGATGTCAACAAAATAGAGAGAGTACAGAGGAGATTTACGAGAATGTTACCTGGGTTTCAGCACCTAAGTTACAGAGAAAGGTTGAACAAGTTAGGTCTTTATTCTTTGGAGCATAGAAGGTTGAGGGGGGACTTGATAGAGGTATTTAAAATGATGAGGGGGATAGATAGAGTTGACGTGGATAGGCTTTTTCCATTAAGAGTAGGGGAGATTCAAACAAGAGGACATGAGTTGAGAGTTAAGGGCCAAAAGTTTAAGGATAACACGAGGGGGAATTTCTTTACTCAGAGAGTGGTAGCTGTGTGGAACGAGCTTCCAGTAGAAGTGATAGCGGCAGGTTCGATTTTGTCATTTAAAAAAAATTGGATAGGTATATGGACAGGAAAGGAATGGAGGGTTATGGGCTGAGTGCAGGTCAGTGGGACTAGGTGAGAGTAAGCGTTCGGCACGGACTAGAAGGGCTGAGATGGTCTGTTTCCATGCTGTAATTGTTATATGGTTATAGTATTGTGTTTTCCGGTCGATAAGTTTTTGTAAATATTGGCAGCTTTCTTTTCACTATTTTCGTTAATTTTTGTAAGTTTGATTTTTGATGCACCCTTGCACTAAAATGCTAAGTGACTCTACTCATTTTTTTTCTTTAGTCATAACCCACGTATCAACTAACATTGTGAAATTATCTATATAGATGGTATGCCAAACAAAGATATTCACTGCGGTACCACATAAAGAAGTGTTTTGCAATGAACCAGAATTGATTACAGAGCCTAAGGTAAAGGAACCCTTAGAGGAAATGATCATAATATGATTGAATTCACCCTGAAATTTAAGAAGGAGAAGCTAAAGTCAGATGTATCAGCATTACAGTGGAGTAAAGGGAATTACAGAGTCATGAGAGAGGAGTTAGCCAGAATTGATTAGAAAAGAACATTGGCATGGATGACAGAAGAGCAGCAATGGCTGGAATTTCTGCAAGCGCGGGCAAAGAAGTGGCAGATGGAATACGGCGTAGGGAAGTGCATGGCGATGCAACTTGGTAGAAGAAATTAAGGTTAACTATTTTCTAAATGGAGAAAAAAAATACAAAAAAACTGAGGTACTAAGGGACTTGGGAGTCATTGTTTTAGGATTCCCTAAAGGTTAATTTGAGGTTGAATCTGTGGTGAGGAAGGCAAAAACAATATTAGCATTTATTTCAAGAGGACTAGAATAAAAAAGCAAGGATGTAACGTTGAGAGTTTATGAAGCACCAGTGAGACCTCATTTGGAGTATTGTGAGCAGTTTTGGGCCCCATACCTTAGAAAGGATGTGATGATACTGGAGAGGGTTCAAAGGAGGTTCCTGAAAATGATTTCAGGATAGAATGGCCTGTCGTATGAAGAGCGTTTGATGGTTCTGGGCCTGTGTTCACTGGAATTTAGAAAAATGAGGGGACCTCATTGAAACCTATTGAGTGGTGAAATGCCTTGACAGAGTTGATGTGGAGAGGATGTTTCCTATGGTAGGAGAGTCTAGGAGCAGAGGACACAGCCTCAGAATAGAGGGGCATCCTCTTAGGAGGAATTTCTTTAGCCAACACGTCGTGAATGTGTGGAATTCTTTGCCCAGCCAGCTATGGAGGCCCAGTCTTTACATATATTTAAGGCAGAGGTTGATAGATTCTTAATTGGTCAGGGCATGAAGGGATACTGGGAGAAGGCAGGAGGTTGGGGCTGAGAGGAAAATTGATGCCATAATGGGCCAAATGGCCTAATTCTGTTCCTATATCTTATGGGCTTAAGAAGGTCTATGGCATGCTTGCATGTATTGGACATGGGCCAATTCAGCTGATCAGATGCCTTCAGGGTAAGTTAAACTCCAAGTGGAATTGTAACTGGAAACAGATTTTATGTACCTTGGTCCTTGTATTCTAGTTGCATACTGAAAACATCTTATTTTGCATATAACAAATTTGATGCATTTTGAGTAATAAGTGGTGCTGTTGGCCCAGTATTGTTCTGGGAACTTATTCAGCACTATCCTGGCGTGCTAGTTACTGGAAGATTTAATAGTGAAGCGCAGGATAATCATATAATGTCATAGGGTGGCCCCATACCGTAAAACTCTGATAATGGTGAAAGAAGATTATAGTTGGGAGCTTAACATCCAAGGATACAAATTGTAACAAAAAGGCAGGCAGGTAGGCTGAGAGACTGGTTAAAAAATACAATCAGATCCTTGGAAAGCAATGACACAGGAATATAAAAAGTAGACTTCTTGTGGGTAGAGTTAAGAAACTGCAAGGGCAAAAAGACCCTAATGGGAGTTATTTACACGCTTGTGAACAGTGGCCAGGATCTGGGCTACAAATTACAAGGAGAGATAGAAAAGGGCCTGTAAAAAGGCCAATGTTGTGATGATCATGGATGACTTCAATAAGCAAGTAGATTGGGAAAATTAGGTTGGTGCTGGATTCCAAGAGAGGGAGTTTATAGAATGCCTACACAATGGCTTTCTGAGCAGCTTGTCATTGGCCCCACTAGGGGAATGACAATTCTGGGTTTGGGTGGTATATAATGATCTGGAGTTGAAAGGAGCCTTTAAGAGGCAGTGATCATAATATGGTGGAATTCACCCTGCAATTTGAGAAGGAGAAGCTAAAACCAGATGTATCAGTATTACAGTGGAGCAAAGGAAATTACAGAAGCACAAGAGAGGAGTTGGTCCAAGCAAAGTTACAGAAGCACAAGAGAGGAGTTGGTCCAAGCAAAGTTACAGAAGCACAAGAGAGGAGTTGGTCCAAGCAAAGTTACAGAAGCACAAGAGAGGAGTTGGTCCAAGCAAAGTTGATTGGAAGGGAACACCAGCAGGGAAGACAGCAGAACAGCAATGGCTGGTGTTTCTCAGGGAAGTTTGGAAGGTGCAGAAAGATATATCCTAAAGATAAGTATTCTAAAGGGAGCACGAGGCATATGTGGCTGACAGATGAAGTCAAAGACAGCATAAAGGATATGAGAAAGCATATAATATTGCAAAAAGTTAGAGGATTGGGAAGCATTTAAAAACCAACAGAGGGCAACTAAGAAAGCAATAAGGAGGAAAAGATGAAATATAAGGAAAGGTGGCCAATAATATAATAGGATACAGTAAGAATTTTTAATCTATATGAAGAATAAAATAGAGATGAGAGTAAATATCGGACCTCTGGAAAATGACGCTGGAGAGGTAGCGATGGGGGACAAAGAAATGGCAGAAAAACCTGAGTAAGTATTTTGCATCAGTCGTCACTGTGGAAGACACCTGCAGTCTGCCAGAAACGTGGGAGTGTCGGGAGGTAGAGTGAGTGTCGTTGCCATAAATGAGGAGAAGGTGCTTGGGAAGCTGAAAAGACTGATTAGATAAGTCACCTGGACCAGATGGGCTACATCCCGATGTTCTGAAAGGGGAAGCTGAAGAGATGGTGGAGGCATTAGTAAAAGGAATGGTCCCGGAGGTCTGGAAAATTACAAATCTCACTCCACACTTTAAGAAGTGGGGGGTGGATGGGGGAGGAACAGAAGAAAGCAAGTTATAAGACCAGTTAGTCTGGCTTCACCGACTGGAATGATGTTAGAATCTATTATTAAGAATGAGGTTGAAGGGTACCTGGAAGCTCGTGATAAAACAGACCTGAGTCAGCATTGTTTTATCAAGGAGAAATCTTCTGTAATAAATTTGTTTGAATTCTTTGAGGTACTAACAGGCAGGACAGACAGAATAGAATCAGTGGAAGATGTTTATTTGGATTCTCAGAGGGACTTTTACAAGGTACCGTGACAAGAGCCCATGGTATTATGGGACAGGTACTAGCATGGATAGAAGATTGGCTGACTGGCAGGAGGCAAAGAGTGGAATAAAAGAGCCTTTTCAGATATCTGCTGGTGACTAGTAGCGTGCTGCAGGGCTCGATGTTGGGACCACATCTTTTCTTGTTACGTGTCAATGATTTGGACGCAGGAATTCATGACTTTGTGAACGATCCAAAGACAGGCGGAGGGGTAGGTAGTGTTGAGGAAGCAGGGCGTCTACAGAAGGACCTAGACAGGTTGGGAGAATGGGCAAAGAAGTGACAGACGTAGGGAAAAGCATGGCCACGCAGTGTGGCAGAAGGAATAAAGATGTGGACTATTTTGTAAATGGGGAGAAAAATCACAAATCTGAGGTGCAAGGGGATTAGGGAATCCTCATGCAGGACTCGCTGAAAGTTAACTTGCAGGCTGCGTTGGTGTTATGGAGGACAAGTGCAATCTTAGCATTCATTTTAAGAGAACTAGTATGCTAAAGCAAGCAAGCAATGCTGAGGTTTTATGAGATTATGAGTTTTCAAACTGGTCAGACTGTTCTTTGAGCAACTCACACAAAATGCTGGAGGAACTCAGCAGGCCAGGCAGTATCTACGGAAAAGAACGCAGTCGATGTTTTGGGCCGAGATCCTTCCTTCTTGAGCAACAGACATAAAATGCCCAGATGCTGCCCGGCCTCACACAAAAACTGCTGGTGGAACGAAGGGTCTCGGCCCGAAACGTCGACAGTGCTTCTCCTTATAGATGCTGCCTGGCCTGCTGCGTTCCACCAGCATTTTGTGTGTGTGTTGTTAACGTCGACAGTGCTTCTCCCTATAGATGCTGCCCGGCCTGCTGTGTTCCACCAGCATTTTGTGTGTGTTGCTTGAATTTCCAGCATCCGCAGATTTCCTCGCGCTGCCCGGCCTGCTGAGTTCCTCCGCCATTTTGTGTGTGTTGCTCGGATTTCCAGCATCTGCAGAGGGTTGAGACTTGTTTGAGACTGCACTTTGAGTATTGTTTACTGCTTTGGTACCCTTGCCTAATAAGACACGTGCTGGCTTTGGAGAGGGTCCAGAAGAGGCTCATGAGGATGATTCCAGGAATGAAAGGGTTAACATATGAGGAGCGTTTGATGGTTTGGGACCTGTACTTGCTGAAATTTAGAAGAAAGAGGTTGGGGGAGGGGGATCTCATTGAAACATATTGAATATCGAAAGGCCTACATAGCATGAATGTGGAGAGGATGTTTCCTATAAAGTGAGAGTCTAGGACCAGAGGGCACAGCCTCAGTCTAGAGGGGCACCTATTTAGAACAGAGATGAGAGTGGAATTTCTTTAGCCAGAGAGTGGTGAATCTGTGGAATTTGTTGCAACAGGCACTTTTGGAGGTCAAGTCATTGGGTATATTGAAGGCAAATGTTGATAGCTTCTTGATGAATCAGGGTGTCAAATGTTACGGGAAGAGAATGGGGTTGAGAGGGATCATAAATTAGCCATGACGGAATGGTGGAGCAGGCTTGATGGGCTGAGTGGCCTAATACTGCTCCTATGTCTTATGGTCTTATGAGTTGGTCATCAGGTTATAGTTGCTGCTGAGACCACAACTGCAGTCTTGTGCGCAGTTTTGGCCGCCTAACACAGGAAGGATGCAATTAAGCTGGAGGGAGCGCAGAAAAGATTCACTAGGACTACAGGGCTTGAGTTATGAGGAGAACCTTGACAGGGTGGGACTGTTTTCCCTGGAGCCAAGGAGGCTAGATGAGACCTCAGGGGTCACAGTCTTTTTCCTTGGCACGTGGCCAAGTGGTTAAGGTGTTGGACTGGCGATCTGAAGGTCGTGAGTTCAAGCCCCGGCCGAGGCAGCGTGTTGTGTCCTTGAGCGAGGCACTTAACCACACATTGCTCCAGTCCACCCAGCTGAAAATGGGTACTGGCAAAATGCTGGGGGTTAACCACGGTAGACTGGCATCCTATCCGGGGGAGGGCGGGGAGTCTCGTACTCTCAGTCACTTCATGCCACAGAAACCGGGATAAGCATCGGCCTGATGAGCCTATAAGGCTAAGGACAGACTTTAACTTAAGGAAATTTAGACCTAGAGGGCACAGACTTCGAAGTTTCAAACAGGACCTGATAGGCAAATTTTTCAAACAGAGGGTGGTGGGTTTTATGGAGCTGTCATAAGAAGTGATAGTGGCAGTTATGAGTTGGTCATCCTGGAAATTTAAACTGGTTTATGGATAACCATGACTTTAAAGCAGGGGTTCCACAACGGGGGTCCACGGACCACTTGCATTGGACCATGGCATAAAAACGGTTGGGAACTTTGGTTTAGACAGGGGTGTCAAACTCATTTTAGGTCATGGGCCGGATTGAGCAAAATGCAGCTTCATGCGGGCCGGATCAGTCGGACGCGTGCGAACGCAGCTTTCGTTGCCTCCGTTTTTTCAGCCTGCTCTCATGTGTCTCAGTCTCTGCTATAACTACAAAGTGTTTCACTTCACAAATTCCGTTTCTTATGAAGAAGACTGCCGAGCAAGACTGCCGAATAAACACCAAAAACCCTGAAAACCTGGTACCTGAATAAACTCAGCATTAGCCATATCATACGCCATAGGCGCTTCGATTACTGGGGCCAGCTTTAATAGTAATTAGATATTATCTCACGGGCCAAAGATAATTCCACCATGGGCCGGATTTGGCCCACGGGCCTTGAGTTTGACATATATGGTTTAGAGGGTTAGGGGCCAAACGCAGACAGATGGGTCCAGCTCTGGTAGGCAACTTGACTTGCTTGGACAAGTTAAGCTGAACAACCCATTTCTGGCACTACGCTCGACTGAAAGAAACACAAGTGAATCGCTGGTTTACCTGGAAAGATTATTTGAGTCCCCGGATGGTGGGAAAGGCAAAAACAAGAGACTAGGTGTTGGATTTGTTGTGGGCATGGGGAAGTGTTATAAGGAGGGAGTGATTGGTAGTGGTGGAAGAGCAGTCCAGACATTTGTTTAGAGGAGAACTCTCTCAAAATGCTGAACAGGGAGTGGAGGAGAAGGTCTCGTCTCATTAAAGGCAGCAGAAACTGCACGCTGTTTTGGTCGTCATATTAATGGAAAGACACATAAGATGGTTAAGGAGGATTCATGTGGTTGATTTCTGTGATTAAGGGGCTTTTAACAAAGAAAGGTTGAGCACATTGTAGCTACGTACTGTGTACTCGCTGGAGCTTAGAAGAATAAGATGTGATCTCACCGAAGTGTATCGAATTCTGAGGAGGGTTTACAAGGTAGATGTATACCTTGTTGAATGTTGAATTTCCCCATGGGGATGAATAAAGTATCTATCTATCTATCTATCTATCTATCTATAGACATTAGAATACCCGTTTCAGAGGGAGATGAAGAAGTTCTTCCCGCAAAGGTTTCTGAACATACTTATTTATTGCTATGCAGCACAGAGTAGGCCATTCTGTCCACCAATCCCCCAATTTAATCCTAGCCTAAACACAATGCCTAATTAACCTAACAACTTGTACGTGTAGCATCCATGCCCCAATTTATCCCCATTCACCTAGGGTAAACTGCGGTCGCCCCACCAACAGTGCAATACTTCGGTGTAAATACGGAGTAATGCCCCCCCCCCACGGTACACGCTTGCAACACAAATACCAGACAATACACCAAAGGTGAGTAAATAATTACAACTTTATAGTTATTTCTTAGTGAGGGATTAGTAGAAACAGATAACCTAAAGGCACCAAATCAGTAAGTTTATCAGTTTGTGCACATAATATTTTAACACGTTGGAGCTCACTCCTCTGGTTCCATCCACAACGACCTTCGGAGCCTTCGGCCACCGTCCGAACCGCCGACGTCCAGTATCCGCCGCCCTGGAACCGCTGTCCACTCCTCACACGTCTGTCCTCCTCGCTCTCCTCCCGATAAAGACCGCGAACTCCCGCTCAGCTCACACATACAAGATAGCATAACAATTCTCCATTGGTTAGTTCCCCCCTTATAGATAGATAGATAGATAGATACTTTATTCATCCCCATGGGGAAATTCAACATTTTTTCCAATGTCCCATACACTTGTTGTAGCAAAAACTCATTACATACAATACTTAACTCAGTAATAATATGATATGCATCTAAATCACTAACTCAAAAAGCATTAATAATAGCTTTAAAAAAAGTTCTTAAGTCCTGGCAGTTGAATTGTAAAGCCTAATGGCATTGGGGAGTATTGACCTCTTCATCCTGTCTGAGGAGCATTGCATCGACAGTAACCTGTCGCTGAAACTGCTTCTCTGTCTCTGGATGGTGCTATGTAGAGGATGTTCAGGGTTTTCCATAATTGACCGTAGCCTACTCAGCGCCCTTCGCTCAGCTACCGATGTTAAACTCTCCAGTACTTTGCCCACGACATAACCCAATCATTCCAGATACAGAAACCCATTACAGCCTTAAGTAACATTACAGAGAAGCCATTTTGTTAGCCTGAACAGTTAACACCACAGTTACTGGTACTAATAGCCCTACATACGTCTTTGGACTGGGGGAGTAAACGAGAGCACCTGGAGGAAACCTACGCGGTCACAGGGAGAACATACAAGCTCCTTACAGTCATTGGCGGGAATTGAACCCCGGTCACTGGTACTGTAAAACGTTGTGCTAACCACTGAACTACCCTGTGGAATGCGCTACTCCAAGGAGCAGTGGAATTTGATTGCGGAGTATATTCAGGACCGCGATTGAGAGATTACGGGCCCACAGGGAAGACAAACATTATGAAGACTGGACAGGAAGGTGGAGTTGAGTCCAAGATTAGACCAGCGTGCAGATGCTAGAATCTGAAGCAGTAGACAGTCAGCTGCAGGAAATAGATCAGACAGCACCTAGAGGTGGAAGAGAATTGCCAACGTTTCAGAGTGAAGACCCGCATCAGGTCTAAGAGTGGCGAGGGAAGATAACTGGTATAAGGACTAGCGAGTCCTGATGGAGGGACTTGACCCAAAACGTCGACTGTTTACTCTTTACTATCGGCGCTGAGTTCCTCCAGCGTGTTGTATGCGATGCTAAGGACCAGTGTTACGTTTCTGAATGCAAGGGCAGGGTTGACAAGTGTTCTATCTTGCCAACTGCGATCTCATGCTGCAAATGCAGGACGGATGCATTTTTCAGGTGTATATACCTATACGTCTCAGTGTCAGTGGCTCCATTTCTGCACAGCAGTCCGTGCGCTTACAGGATGTCTGTTTCTGGCGAGGGCCGGCATAGATCTGCTTGCACATTCTTGTCCGTCCTTCAATATATTTTGATCGTTCCCTGGTTTCCTTGGCTGCATAAGTCTCGGGAAGACAACCTCCGGCCCGACCAAACTCGTGAGATTGAGCTGCTCTCCCATCCCAAGCCGCTGTTTGTGTAGATGCTGTGTAATTTGCTACCCCGTTACAAATTAGCGCCACAAAATACCAGGTGGTACACCGCACACGGTTGAAAGATTATCTTCATGATTCTTAATTTGACTAAAGGCTTAGTAAAGAACAAAAAAAAAGAAGAGAAAAGGGCCCATTTTAATCAAACAGTCGAATGTGCACAAGTTGGAGCTCACAGTTTCTCCATAGTCACCGATCCTCCATCGATTTCACCCCTGGCTTCGTCGAGTCACGGTCCCGCTCCGGGTCGAATCCGACTACCTCCTCTCTCCTGTGCCTTCATCTCCTCTTGAACAAAACCCCCAAACCCAACCTTAGTGTCGCTCAACAGAGAAACCTCCCCTAAATTTTACCATCTTAATTGGATGGCACACATTTCCCCTTGTCCCTTATCTTCAATAATAACCCAAACAAGCGTGAAAACAGAACAGACTGCTGTTACAGAGCTGCCAAAAATAAAATACATACAGCATAACTGTAAAAATATGAACCAGGGCATTACAATTGTAACTTTTTTTTTAGTTTATTGGATGCAATCTTTTATTTTTTTAAAGCATTTTGGTTATTTAATCCTTCTCATAATGACAATCATAGAACAACCAGATCACTGTAAAACATTCCAGAAATCACATCACTACAGGAAGTGCATGCCTTATGAGAATAGGGTAAGGGAACTCGGCCTTTTCTCCTTGGAGAGATGGAGGATGAGAGGTGACCTGATAGAGGTGTATAAGATGATGAGAGACATTGATCGTGTGGACGACCAGAGACTTTCTCTCAGGGCAGAAATGGCTAACACAAGGGGGCATAGTTTTAAGGTGCTTGGAAGTAGGTACAGAGGAGATGTCAGAGTTAATTTCTTTACACAGAGAGTGGTTGGTGCATGGAATGCTCTGCCAGTGACAGTGGTAGAGGCAGATACAATAAGGTCTTTTAAGAGACTCTTAGAGCTCTTAAATTGAGGACACGGAGCTTAGAAAAATAGAGGGCTATGCAGTAGGGAAATTCTAGGCAGTTTCTAGAATAGGTTACATGGTCGGCACAAAATTGTGGGCCGAAGGGCCTGTAATGTACTGTAGATTTTCCATGTTCTATGAAATGCTGGAATCACTGAGCAGGTGAGGCAACATGGGTCATGCACTGAAACGCAAATATACAGGCGCGCGCGCGCACACACACACACACACACCAAGGGTGATTGATAAGTTCGTGGCCTAAAGTAGAAGGAGTCAATTTTAGAAAACCTAGCACATTTGTTTTTCAACATAGTCCCCCTCCTACATTTACACACTTAGTCCAGCGGTCGTGGAGCATACGGATCTTGGACCTCCAGAAAGTGTCCACAGCAGGGGTGATTGATAAGTTTGTGGCCTAAGGTAGAAGGAGATGAGTTATTAACTTCAAATGTTCTGCATAATCACTCAAAGAGTTGAACTGCACGTACATGTAACGAGAGCTGTATAACTCATCTCCTTCTACCTTAGGCCACAAACTTATCTAACACCCCTGCTGTGGACACTTTCTGGAGGGCCAAGATCCGTATGCTCCACGACCGCTGGACTAAGTGTGTAAATGTAGGAGGGGACTATGTTGAAAAAATAAATGTGCTAGGTTTTCTAAAATTGACTCCTTCTATCTTAGGCCACAAACGTATCAATCACCCCTCGTATGTACATAAATAAATAATATATAAACTCAGTGGCCATTTTATTAGATACACTTGCACACCTGCTCGATGATGCAAATATCTAATCAGCCAATCATGAGGCAACAGCTCAATGCATAAAAGCACGCCGACACAGTCAAAAGGTTCAGTTGTTGTTCAGACCAAATGTAAGAATGGGGAACAGACGTGGTCTCAGCAACTTTGATTGCCGGTGCCAGACGGGGCGGTTTGAGTATCTCAGAAACAGCCGATCTCCTGGGATTTTCGTGCGGAACAGTCTCTAGAGTTTACAGAGGGTGGTGCGGGGAAACAAAAAAATCATCCAGTGAGGGTCAGTTCTGTGGGTGAAAACATCTGGTTAATGAGAGAGGACAGAGGAGAACGGGCAGACTGGTTGAAGCTGGCAGGAAAGTGACATTACAACTGTGGTGTGGAGATAAGCATGTCTGAACACACAACACATCTAACCTTAAAGCAGATGGGCTACAGCAGCAGTAAGCTACGAATGTACACACAGCGTCCACTTTACTAGGTACAGGAGATACCTAATAAAGTTCACTCTGAGTGTCGTTTCCATTACGAATGTGTGTTAATCAACTGGGTGAATTGTTCAATGTTTCTTTATAGATAAGTTACATCTCTAATATCAGTGAATCTCTAATGACAGCTCAGACATCATCTGTAGGTTTGCTGATGATGGAACCGTTGCTGGCAGAATCTCAGATGGAAACGAGAGGGCGTACAGGAGTGAGTTATACCAGCTAGTTGAGTGGTGTCGTAGCAAAAACCTTGCACTCAACGTCACTAAGACCAAAGAGCTGATTGTGGACTTCAGAAAGGGTAAGATGGGGGGACTTATGCCAGTCATCAAAGAGGGATCAGAAGTGGAAAGGGTGAGCAATTTCAAGTTTCTGGGTGCCAGGATCTCTGAGGACCTAACCTGGTCCCAACATATCGAGGCAGCTATAAAGAAGGCAAGATGGCGGATATATTTCATTTGGAGTTTGAGGAGATTGAGGAAAACTTCCACAGATATTCCATGGAGATCATTCTGACTGTTGCATCACTGTTCGGTATGAGGGCGGGGGGCTACTGCACAAGATTGAAGCAAACTGCAGAGAGTTGTAAACTCAGTCAGCTCCATTGTGGGTACTAGCGTCCGTTGTATCCAAGACATCTTCAAGGAGCGATCCCTCAGAAAGGCGGCGTCCATCACTAAGGACCCCCACCACCCAGGACATGCTACCATCAGGAAGGAGGTACAGCAGCCTGAAAGCCCACACTCAGTGATTCAGGAACAGCTGTTACGCCTCTACCATCAGATTTCTGAATGACATTGAACCCATGAGCACCAGCTCACCACTTTTTTATTTCTGTGTTTGCTCTACTTATTTAATTTCTTAAATAATATCTTAATTTATATCTTAATTTTAATCTATATTATTTTAATATTTTAATCTATTTATATCTTAATCTTAATTTATATAGTAAAATAGATAGATATAGACACATACTGTATGTAATACACAGGCTTCTTCTATATTATCATGTATTACACTGTGCTGCTGCCACAAAGTTTATTAAATTTCATCACGTACGCCAGTGATATTAAACCTGATTCTGATTCTGAAGACACCAATCGACGCAAATTCCTTATTTCAGGAGTTTCCACGAGAGGTGAAGCAGCAGGAACTGGCGCTGAAATGGTTAACAGAGCTGCTCTTGGTGCGCCTGGGCCAGGGCTGGACGCAGCTCATGTGAAACGGACCAGCAGTGGAGCCCGCAGACAGGCTGAGCGCGCACACTAGAAAATGTCTTGTGTACTGTGAGCCGCTTCCCCTTCTTGTTCAATAACAGCCCGGGGCCATTCAATTTAGGTAAGTTTAAAACTCCCTCTTGAGCACCCAGGGGAGAGAGATGCCAATGTTGGTCTAATTCTCCTGACTCCTATTCCAGAGTTCAGCCTTTCGAGCAAGAGAAGATGTTACTGGAAGTGAGAGGGGGGTGCAACCTTTTTACAGAAAGGAAGGGAGACTGTGGGGAAATTACCAAAGCTGCAAAAACAACATCAAATAACTGCAACAAACATCAAAAAAAGTCCCAGAAGAAAACTAAATGCTTAGCTTTAGAATTTGTACTTTTCAAACACTTGGCAAAGATTTTAGTTTTACTTTGCTTGCTTTAACTCTTTGAGTACCTCTTTTACAATCAGAATCAGGTTTAATATCACCGGCGTATGTCGTGAGATTTGTTGACTTTGTGGCAGCAAAACATAATAATAGACCAAATCTATAAAATATGTATATTAAATCATTGAAGTAGTTCAAAAAGAGAGGATAAAAGTAGTGAAGTGGTGTTCGTGGATTCACTATCCGTTCAGAAATCAGACAGCAGAGGGGAAGAAGCTGTTCCTGAATCACTGAGTGTGTGTCTTCAGGCTTCTGTACCTCCTCCCTGATGGTAACAATGAGAACAAGGCATGACCTGGGTGATGTGAGTCCTTAATGATGGACACCGCATTGCTCCTTGGAGATGTGGCTGGATACTATGGAGGCTAGCGCCCATGATGGACAATGTTCCCGCTAAGGTGGGCGCACGCACACATCTTTTGCCGCGAGCGCACCGAGGAATTTGACCCGCACACAAAAGGTTGTCACTCTCTCCCTTGTGTTGGCGTGTTAAGCATATTTCACGATTGTACACAACCACATTTCCTTTGCCGGTTTCTGATGTCGACGGTGGTGACAACGTGGAGTCTGCCATGATTCGTCTGCAGATTTTAGAACTGGCTTACTTATACTGTTTTTATTGAAGAAATTATTCAGTGCGCACATTGGACAAAAGAATGCACAACACAAGATATGTGCACTGGTCACTACAAATTAGAGGGAACATTGATGATGGACTCACTAAGTTTACAACTCTCTGCAGCTTACTTCAATCCTGTACAATAGTTGCCCCCCACCCCACGCATTCCAGACAGTGATGCATCCAGTTAGAATGCTCTCCACAGTACATCTGTAGAAATTTGTAGGTTTTTTTTTAAAATAGCAAATCTCAAACTCCAAGTGAAATAAAGCTGCTGTCTTGCCTTCTTCACTGTAGCACGTTACTTCATAGATCCCCTTTATGTCTTCCACATCACCTCCCCAGTGTTGCCACTACATTGACAAACCTTTAATTCTACGTCTTCTTGTACAGTCGTGCAAACTGAAGTAGTGCAAGAAGACTAACTTTTCCTCTTGCACTACTGTACTGCGCACTATTCTAATGTGTTGTGCTTGTCACGTTGTTTCTTGTTGTACTTATTATTAGGTTCCTTAAGGTTGTCATAGTTAGGGGTGTAGCAAGGACAAGCTCCCACTACCTATTAAATTCTCCCAATGGCGTGCGTCTTAAATAGCCTCTGACAACCAAGTCCAACTCCTGGCCTTTTCATGTGTGGCTCAGCTACTAAGCCTGGCAGAATAGTTTCTACAGGAGAAGGGGCAAAGTCCATCATTAAAGACCCCAGCCACCCAGGACATGCCCTCTTCTCATTGTTACCATCAGGGAGGAGGACCAGAAGCTTGAAGGCACACACTCAGTGATTTAGGAACTGCTTCATTCCCTCTGCCATCCAATTTCTAAATGGAAATTGAACTCACTTTTTTATATTATTTCTGATTTTGCACTATTTTTAACAATTTAATATACATAGATATTTACTGTAATTGATTTCCTTATTTATTTTTTCTATATTATTGTGTATTGCACTGTACTGCTGCCACTAATTTAATGAATTTCACGACATATGCCAGTGATATTAAACCTGATTCTGATCGGTGAAGATTGAACAGAGTGCAGAAGAAAACAAACTGTGTGAGTGACAATATAAATAGCAATAAATAACAAGATAAAGAGCCCTTAAAGTGAGATAATTGGTTGTGGGAACATCTCAATGGATAGATAGATAGATAGATAGATACTTTATTCATCCCCATGGGGAAATTCAACATTTTTTCCAATGTCCCATACACTTATTGTAGCAAAACTAATTGTGTAGTTATCCCCTTTTGTTCAAGAGCCTGATGGTTGAGGGGTAGTAAATGTTCTTGAACCTGGTGGTGTGAGTCCTGAGGCTCTTGTACCTTCTGCCTGATGGCAGCAGCGAGAAAAGAGCACGGCCACGGTGATGGGGATCTCTGATAATGAACTCTTTCGAAACATTGAAGTCTCTTTTTCTTACCACAAAATCTGTAAGTTGTAATGCACTGAACTGTGTAAGGTGCGATATGTTATTCACATAATATCAGTGTTCCCAATGATAAAGTAAATACTATGTCTCCTCTACAATACGGGAGTGTTAAAATCCATCAGTAGTCCAACATCTTGTCTAGTAGTCAGAATAAAACTAATTGAAATGGCCTGAAGCTTTTCAGCCACTGGTGTGAATCCACTGAAATTTTTGTCCATTATAAGACAGTTATAGAAAGATTTCAGATACGGTGGTTGGTAGCAGACAGACAGATAGACAGATAGACAGACAGGGAGACAGACAGACAGATGCTGAAAATCCAAAGAAACACACATAAGATGCTGGAGGAACTCAGCAGGCCAGGCAGCATCTATGGAAAAGAGTAGACAGTTGACATATTGGGAAGAGACCCTTCTTCAGGATAGACAGATAGATAGACAGACACAGTGACACACAGACAGACAGAGAGATAACTAAATAGGTAGTTGGACTGATAAAGTTGAGTTTATTAACATTTGCACAAATACCTGTCTGCACAGGTGCAATGAAAACCTTACTCATTGCATCACAAGTATAAAAAACATAATTAAGCATAACTTATACATGTTTTACAAGAAAAAAATTAAAATAAAAATATATTCCATGTTATGCAAAGTTTCATAGTGCTACTTCCTTTTTCATTATTTTTATTAATTTCTTACCTAACAGAATGCAGGGTACAGTAAGATACATAATATATATCAATTACAATATATTGAGATCACAGATGAAGTGTAATTACCCCATATCCATATAGATTAAATTTAAACATAAAATTGAAAAGAAGTAATTTTATGATAAAAAAATCTAAACCCACTACCAGAAAAAAACAGCTGTTTGGTTAAAAAAAAAGGAAAAAATCCTTAACATATAGTAAAGCATATTGTTAGCCAACATCTGTGCTTAATAGCAAATCAAAGATTTTGAAATTAATTCCAAAAAGGTCCCCACAATGTTAAAAAATCTTGTTTTAAAAAATCAGAAATTGAACGGTGAATCTTCTCTAAATTTAATCAAGACGTAACATTAGTGCTACTAAAGAGTAGTGATTTGGAATTTGCCAGTTGGTTCAAGTCCGAATGATTGAAGGGAAATAGCTGTTCTTGAAGCTGGTGATGGGTGACTTCAGGCTTCTGTATCTCCTGTCCGATGGTAGCTGCAAAAAGATGGCATGGCTTGGGCTGTGGAGATCTTTGATCGTGTAAAAGTCATAGGCAGCCGAGCTGTACACAGTTCTGTATATGTGCCCAAGACTTCTGCACAGCACCCTATCTGTCAATCTATCTCCTACTTATCTACATTTCTATCTATCTATAGATATACAGCAGCTTTAAATTCCTGGATGTTAACGTATTGGATGACTTGTCCTGGGCCCAGCTCAAGGAAAGTGTTCCAGGACGTGCCCCCTTCTCATTGTTACTGTTGGGAAGGACATACAGAAGTCTGAAGACACACACTCAGTGATTCAGGAGCAGCTCATTCCCCTCTGCCATCCGATATCTGAATGGACATTGAATCCATGAACACTACCTCACTACTTTTTTATTTCAGCTATTTTTTGTACTAATTTTAACTTAACTATTTAATAGACATATACAGACTTAATGTAATTCTGTTTTTTAATCTATATTTATTTATATAGAGAATAGAACATAGGCATCTACAGCAGATTACAGGCCCTTCGGCCCACAATGTTGAGCCGACCATGTAACCTACTCTAGAAACTGCCTAGAATTACCCTACCAATTAGCCCTTTAATAACTCATCTCCTTCTACCTTAGGTCACAAACTTATCAATCACCCAAATGAATTATTAACTTCGAACTTTCTGCATAATCGAAGAGTTGAACTGCATGTGCATGTAATGAGAGCTGTATAACTCATCTCCTACCTTAGGCCACGAACTTATCAATCACCCCTCTATTTTTCTAAGCTCCATATACCTATCTGAGAGTCTTTTAAAAGACTCTATGGTATCCGCCTCCAACACCATCGCTGGCAGTGCATTCCATGCACTCACCACTCTCTGTGAGAATTGAATTGAATTTTGAATTGAACTGAATTGACTTTATTACTTACATCCTTCACATACATGAGGAGTAAAAATCTTTACGTTACGTCTCCGTCTCAATGTGCCATGTCATTTATGATAAATAGTATGTACAACAGGATAGTCAATATAACATAGAAATACAATTGTGTCAGCATGAATTAATCAGTCTGATGGCCTGGTGGAAGAAGCTGTCCCGGAGCCTGTTGGTCCTGGCTTTTATGCTGCAGTACCGTTTCCCAGATGATAGCAGCTGGAAACTTGCCTCTGACTTTCCCTCTTACTTCCAATCACCTTAAAACTATGCCCCCTCGTGCTAGCCATTTCAGCCTTGGGAAAAGGCCTCTGGCTGTCCACACAAGCAATGCCGCTCGTCATCTTATACGCCTCTGTCAAAGTCACCTCTCATCCTCCATCGCTCCGAGGACAAAAGGCCACATTCACACAACCTGTTTTCATAAGGCACACTCTCCAATCCAGGCAACATCCTTTCAAATCTCCTCTGCGCACCCTCTATAGTATCCACATCCATCCTGTAGTGAGGTGACCAGTATCATGTTTTGTATTGTACTGCTGTTGCAAATTAACAAATTTCACGACATATGCCAGTGATATTAAACCTGATTCTGATACCAAATGTAGCACCTCCTGTAGTGGTGGAGAAGGGTGCGTCTCTGCTGAGAGTCCACTACTCTCTGCAGCTTCCTAAGTTCCTGCACATTCGGACTACCTTACCAGACCCTGGTGCAATCAGTTGGGATACTTTCAACAGTACCTCTGTAGAAGATTGTTAGAGTGCTCGATGATAAGCCAAAGCTCCTTAACCTCCTGAGGAACACTTTCATTATAAATGCAACTATGTGCGGGGCTCAGGACAAGTCATCCAATATGTTAATACCCAGAAATTAAAAGCTGCTGACTCTGTAGATAGACAGAAAAGTAGATAAATAGATAGATAGATAGATATATTGACAAATACAGTTCTCCACATCTTACTGCTCCACATTGACAAATACAGTACTGTGCAAAAGTTTTAGGCACATACACACACACACACAAATATATATATATATATATATATATATATGTATGTATAGGTATATGTATATATGTGTGTGTGTCTATATATATATATGTATACACACACACACACACACACACACACACACACACACACACACACACACACACACACACACACACACACACACACACACACACACACACACACACACACACACACAGAGCTGGGGTGCCTAAGACTTTTACACAGTACTGTTTTTGACAATGTGGAGCAGAGAGCACGTTTGTAAATATGATATGGCGGGAGCAAAGGGTGTTCGGAATAGCAAGGGTGGAGCATCGCGGGAGGAGTGTGGGACAGGTGGCAGAGAAGCAGTGACAGAGGAGGTGGCAAACATAACCAACCATGAGACACCAGACAAGGTCATTTGATTCTTAACAATTGTTTTATTGATCATTACAGAATGTCTCTCTGGTGCTTCCCGCTCCCTCCCCTCTCCCTTCCCTTTTTCCCAACTACAATTCCCCTCTCCCTGTCCCCTTCCCACTCTCAGTCCACAGTAGAGGCCCAGATCAGAATCAGGTTTATCATCACTCACAGATGTCATGAAATTTGTTTTTTTTTTGTAGCAGCAGTACAGTGTGATACATAAAATTACTACAGTACTGCACTCTGCAAAGGTCTTAGGCACCCTAGCTATACTTCTGTGCTGAAGACATTTGCAAACTGTTGTACCTATCCAAATTTCTCTTTAGGGTTGTAATGGAACTTGTTCTATTAGTTCCACTGGCAGCTAATTCCACACTTTTACTACCCACTGAATGAAGAAATTTAAAGTATGAGACCATAAGGTATAGGAGTTGAACTAGGCCATTTGGCCCATCGAGTCTGTTCTGACATTTCATCATGGCTGATCCATTTCCCTCTCAGCCCCAATCTCCTGCCTTCTTCCCTTCATGTCCTGATCAATCAAGAGTCTATTAACCTCGGCCTTAAATATACCCAATGACTTAGCCTCCACAGCTGCCTGTGGCAAGGAATTCCACAGATTCAGCACTCTCTGGCTAAAGAAATTCCCGACGAAGGGTCTCGGCCCGAAACATTGACACTGCTTCTTCCTATAGATGCTGCCTGACCTGCTGTGTTCCACCAGCATTTTGTGTGTGTTGCTCGAAATTCCTCCTTATCTTTGTTCGAAAAGGACGCCCCTCTATTCAGAGGCTGGGTCCTCTGGTCTCAGACTCTCCCACCACAAGAAACGTCCTCTCCACATCCACGCTACCGAGGCCTTTCACCGTTCGATAGGTCATTCTTCTGAATACCAGTGAATACAGGCCCAGAGCCATCAAATGCTCTTCAGATGACGAGCCAGTCAATAGAATCATTTTCATGAAATCTCCCCTCAATTCCCCATAAATATTTCGCTTTTCACCCTAAACCTTTGACCTTTAGTTCCAGTCCTACCCAACCTGAGGGGACAAAGCCTACATGCATTCACCGAGGATTGTCAGATTAGGCTACGCAAATAGGCGCAGGGTGTTTTGGAGGGGAATAAGTCTTTTGGGCAGGGATTTCCAACCTGGAGTCCACAGACGCCTCCTTTAATGGTAGGGGTCCTTGGCATAAAATAGGTTGTGAACTCCTGCTTACGTGTGATGCATGGGATGTCAGACAAACGGGCTGCTTTGTCCCGGGTTGTGTTAAACCCGCCTTGTATCACAACTGCTCTCACCCAGGCAAGTGGATTTGAATTGAGTTTGAATTAGAATATCTGAATTGACTTTATTTCTTACATCCTTCACAAACATGAGGAGTAAAAATCTTTGCATTACCTCTCCGTCGAAATGTGCAATGTGCAATCATAGTAACTTATAATAAACAGAACAGTCAATACTCAAATCAGTGTGAGTTCATCAGTCTGATGGCCTGGTGGAAGAAGCTTTTCCTGGAGCCTGTTGGTCCTGGCTTTTATGCTGCGGTACCGTTTCCCGGATGGTAGCAGCTGGAATAGATTGTGGTTGGGGTGACTCAGGTCCCCGATGATCCTTTGTGCCCTTCTGTCACACCTGTCTTTGTAACTGTCCTGAATCATACGAAGCATAACTACAGATGCATTGAGCTGTCTGCACGACTGTCTGCAGAGTCCTGCGATTAAGGGAGGTACAGTTCCCATACCAGGCAGTGATGCAGCCAGTCAGGATGCTCTCAATTGTGCCCCTGTAGAAAGTTCTTAGCATTTGGGGGCCCATACCAAACTTCCTCAACCGCCTGAGGTGAAAGAGGCGCTGTTGTGCCTTTTTCACCACACAGCTGATGTGTACAGACCACGTAATCTCCTCGGTGATGTGGATGCTGAGGAACTTAAAGCTGTTTACCCTCTCAGCCCCAGATTCATCGATGTCAATAGGGGTTAGCCTGTCTCCATTCCTCCTGTAGTCCACAGCCAGCTCCTTTGTTTTTGCGACATTGAGGGAGAGGTTGTTTTCTTGACACCACGTGTCAGGGTGATGACTTCTTCCCTGTAGGCCACCTCGTTATTGTTTGAGATTAGGCCAATCCATGCAGTGTCATCGGCCCTCTGGAAAACACTCCACCACACTCCAGACTTCCTCCTTGTGGATGGTGGACGGGCTTTGAGATGTCAGGAGGTGAGTCACTCACTGTAGGCTTCCCGGCCTCCGACCTGCCCTTGTAGCCAAAATATTTATGTGGATGCCCAAATGCAGGTCTGTGGAACATTCACACAGTTTTTCATCACTATGTTCCAGGTAACAGTCTGGTACACGAGTCCCATCTCTGCAGCCTCATGATGCTGTACGCCAATCAACATTTCTGCTCAGAACAACCACATAAAATTACTACAGAACTATACAAGAGCTTTAGACATCCTAGCTATAAGATGTCAACAAAATAGAGAGAGTACAGAGGAGATTTACTAGAATGTTACCTGGGTTTCAGCACCGAAGTTACAGAGAAAGGTTGAACAAGTTAGGTCTTTATTCTTTGGAGCGTAGAAGGTTGAGGGGGGACTTGATAGAGGTATTTAAAATTATGAGGGGGATAGATAGAGTTGACGTGGATTGGCTTTTTCCATTGAGAATAGGGGAGATTCAAACAAGAGGACATGAGTTGAGAGTTAGGGGGCAAAAGTTTAGGGGGAACACGAGGGGGAACTTGTTTACTCAGAGAGTGGTAGCTGTGTGGAACGAGCCTCCAGCAGAAGTGGTAGAAGCAGGTTCGATATTGTCATTTAAAAAAAAATTGGATAGGTATATGGACAGGAAAGGAATGGAGGGTTATGGGCTGAGTGCAGGTCGGTGGGACTAGGTGAGAGTAAGCGTTCGGCACGGACTAGAAGGGCCGAGATGGCCTGTTTCCGTGCTGTAATTGTTATATGGTTATATATATATCTACCTAGGACCTGCCCAGTAGTGTAGATACATACAGTAGATAGATAGAAAGATAGTTTCATAGATAGATGTATGATAGATGTAGACATTGATAGATAGATAATTAGATGTAGACACGGATAGCTAGGAGGTAGATTGATGGAAAAGAGCAATAAAAATAACGAGATGAAAAAGTTCAAAGTACATTTATTATCAAAGTGTGTGTACTAGCGAGATATGCCAACTAGTGGAGTGGTGCCGCAGCAACAACCTGGCACTCAACATCACTGAGACAGAAGAGCCGATTGTGGACTTCAGGAAGGGTAAGGCGAAGGAACACATGCCAATCCTCATAGAGGGATCAGAAGTGGAGAGAGTGAGCAGTTTCAAGTTCCTGGTTGTCAAGATCTCTGAGGATCTGACCTTGGTCCCAACTTATCGATCCAGCTATAAAGGCAAGACACAGAGTTTGAAGAGATTTGGAATGTCAACAAAAACACTCAAAATCTTCTCTAGATGTACCGTGGAGAGCATTCTGACAGGCTGCATCACTGTCCGGTATGGGGGTGGGGGGCTACTGCACAGGACCGAAAGAAGCTGCAGAGGGTTGTAAATCTAGTCAGCTCCATCTTGGGTTCTGGTCTACGAAGTATCCAGGTCATCTTCAGGGAGCGGTGTCTCAGAAAGGCAGCGTCCATTATTAAGGACCTCCAGCACCCAGGGTGTGCCCTTTTCTCACTGTTACCATCTACTGGGTAGGAGGTACAGAAGCCTGAAGCCACACACTCAGCGATTCAGTGACAGCTTCTTGCCTTCTGCCACCCGATTCCTAAATGGACGTTGAACCCATGAACACTACCTCACATTTTTAATATATATTACTTCTGCTTTTGCACAATATTTTACTCTATTCAATATACATATACCATGATTTATTTATTTATTTATTCCTCTAGATTATATATCGCATTGAACTGCTGCTGCTCAGTTAACAAATTTCATGACACATGCCGGTGATAATAAACCTGATTCTGATAGATTCTGCAAACATGAGGAAATCTGCAGATGCTGGAAATTCAAACAACACACACAAAATGCTGGTGGAACGCAGCAGGCCGGGCAGCATCTATAGGGAGAAGCACTGTCGACGTTTCGGGCCGAGACCCTTTGTCAGGACTAAAACTTGTATACACTGGAATTTAGAAGGATGAGAGGGGATCTGATTGAAACATATAAGATTATTAAGGGATTGGACACGCTGGAGGCAGGAAGCATGTTCCCAATGCCGGGGGAGTCCAGAACCAGAGGCCACAGTTTAAGAATAAGGGGTAGGCCATTTAGAACAGAGTTCAGGAAAAACTTTTTCACCCAAAGAGTGGTGGATCTGTGGAATGCTCTGCCTCAGAAGGCAGTGGAGGCCAATTCTCTGGATGCTTTCACAAGAGAGTTAGATAGAACTCTTAAAGATAGCGGAGTCAAGGGATATGGGGAGAGGGCAGGAACGGGGTACCAATTGTGGATGATCAGCCATGATCACATTGAATGGCGGTGCTGGCTCGAAGGGCTGCATGGCCTACTCCTGCACCTATTGTCTATTGAAACGTCGACTGTGCCTCTTCCTATAGATGCTGCCTGGCCTGCTGCGTTCCACCAGCATTTTGTGTGTGTTGTCTGATAGATTCTGATTCTGATATACAACCTTGAGATCCTTCCCTTTGCAGGCAGCCACAAAACAAAGAAACCCAGCCCAGGTCAGGTAAGGGCCACTGGATAATATACACAGAGAGTCCATAAATCGAAAACCTTAGGCAGAATTTGACAGATAAACTGAGAGAGCAAAGTGGATGGTGTACATACAGAGATAAGTGGACCAAGATTAAATAATAGAGGTACATTCGATGGATAATGTGGGGGAATAAAGTCATGGTAGTTATAACATTATAGGCAGACAGACAGATAGACAGCTTGGTGAACAGATGGAGACAGCTGAAGTATGTCTATCACTCACCCACGCTCTCTGGGCTGACACAGCAATGCAAAGGTTGGTTAGACTTGCCTGTAGCCAGCCTCTGGGTATATCATCGCTGACTAGCAGAGGCAGATGAAAACAGCAGCTGCATTATTTAGGCCAAGCTGAGAGTCCAGCTCTGCTTGTTTGGCTTCTTCTGTTCAGCAAAATCATCCTCTCACCGAGAGGGAAGCGAGGAATGATTTACCAACTGCAGCCAAGCAAAGACGATGCTAAATAAATGGGCTCCGAGGAGCATCTGAAAGGATGAAAGGGAGGTAAAGAGGCAGCGAGGTTCCCAGAAAAAGAAATAAAATTCAGGTACTGGTCAGGTATGGCCACAGCAAGGTGAAGGAGGTACTGAAGAGATCAGAATTAAGAGAATGCGCCCATCTTTGGGGAGTGGGGGCGGGAAGGTGTTTGTTCTTGATAAAAGACAAAGTTAGCGTGGGTAAAGCTAACACATTTTATTCAGAACATTCCAGTCTGTCACGAGTGCACGCGACCAGCTCTTGGCTTCAGCTCGACCTGAGCGGGTGCGACCAGCTCACCAAAGCCGCTTCCGGTTCCGGGTGAACCGCCCGCACGGCACGCTGGGAATTGAAGTTCTTTATCATGTACCCACATAATAACACGGGGAAGGTAGGAGGTTATTCCTGTTAAAGTGGAATTTGGCGTGAAGATGGAGAGAGAAGTGAGTGCAGGTTCAAGGATGCAAGATCCAAAGAGGTAAAAGGACTCACTGGGTCAGAATCTCTGGGGGGGGGGGGGGGGGAATGGATAGTTGATGTTTCGAACCTTGAATTCTTGAATTCTCCAACTTCGAGTGAAATATTCTGCCTCTGTCCCTTTTCACCTCCCTTCTGACACTGAACCAACCCCCATCACCTTCTCTCATTCCCCTCCGCCAGATTGTCCACCTGCCTATCACCTCACACACTCCTTACTGTCCCCTACCCCCCCCACTGTTCCTCTCACTCCTCCTTCACTTTCATGCCTCACCTTCCACCCCTCCCCCACTCAGATTCTCCGTAACTTCCACCACCTCCAACAAGATCCCACTACCCAGCACATCTTTCCCTCCCCCTCTTCTGCTTTCCACAGGGATTGCTCCCTACGCGACTCCCTTGTCCACTTGTCCCCCCCCCCCCCCCCCCAATCCCTTCCCACCGATCTCCCTCCTGGCACTTATCCTTGTAAACGGAACAAGTGCTACACCTGCCCTTACACTTCCTCCCTCACCACCATTCAGGGCCCCAGACAGTCCTTCCAGGTGAGGCGACACTTCACCTGTGAGTCGGCTGGTGTGGTATGCTGCGTCCGGTGCTCCCGGTGTGGCCTTTTATATATTGGTGAGACCCGACGCAGACTGGGAGACCATTTCACTGAACACCTACGCTCGGTCCGCCAGAGAAAGCAGGATCTCCCAGCGGCCACACATTTTAATTCCACATCCCATTCATTCTGATATGTCTATCCATGGCCTCCTCTACTGTCAAAATGAATCCAAACTCAGGTTGGAGGAACAACGCCTTATATACTGGCTGGGTAGCCTCCAACCTGATAGCATGAACACTGACTTCTCTAACTTCCGTTAATGCCCCTCCTCCCCTTCTTACCCCATCCCTGATATATTTAGTTGTTTGTTTTTTTCTCTCTCTCTGCCCATCACTCTGCCTGTTCTCCATCTCCCTCTGGTGCTTCCCCTCCTCTCTTTCTCCTGAGGCCTCCCGTCCCATGATCCTTTCCCTTCTCCAGCTCTGTATCACTTTCGCCAATCACCTTTCCAGTTCTTAGCTTCATCCCACCCCCTCCGGTCTTCTCCTATCATTTCGTATTTCCCCCTCCCCCCACTACTTTCAAATCTCTTAGTATCTCTCCTTTCAGTTAGTCCTGACGAAGGGTCTCAGCCCGAGACGTCGACAGTGCTTCTCCTTATAGATGCTGCCTGGTCTGCTGTGTTCCACCAATATTTTGTGTGTGTCGTTTCCATTACCTTTAGTTCCTTTGCCGCTTCCACATATCATCTCCGAGCTCCTGGTACTGTTCTTTTGTCTGCCTATCAACCCCCACCTTCCTGACACACCCTCACCTGGATCCACCTGTTGCCTGCCACCTCTTGCTCCACCCCTCCCCCTCACCTGCTCGTACCAACTACCTTTCACTCCAGGTGAATGTTCGAATGTTGAAAGGGTTGGACAGAGTAGATGCGGAAAGGCTGTTTCCCTTGGTGGGTGCGTCCAGGACAAGAGGTCACAGTCTTAGAATTAGAGGGTACCCATTTAAAACAAAGATGAGGAGAATTTTTTTTTTAGCCAGAGGGTCGTGGATTTATGGAATTCATTGCCACATACAGCTGTGGAGGCCCGATCATTGAGGGTGTTTAAGGAGGAGATTGATAGGTATCTAATTAGTCAGAGTATCAAGGGATATGGGGAAAAAGCCAGAAATTGGAACTAGATGGGAGAATAGTTTAGCTCATGGTGGAGTGGCGGAGCAGACTCGATGGGCCGAATGGCCTACTTCTGCTCCTTTGTCTTGTGATCTTGTGAAAGAGTGCCCGCACCTGAAACGCCGACTATCCATTTCCAGCTGCCCGGCCCCTGGATTTCTTGTGTGATAACCTGTTCAGGTGCTCCGTGCACGGGGTCTAGTGGGATTACATGCTCTATATTAGCACGCTGTGAATCCTGAGCACAGTCTAACCTGGAGCATGAGTTCCAGTTCCCAGCTTCCGGGACAGCCTGCTGGTGAAGTAAAGATCCCGTTGTTTTGAGCTAGCTCTCAGCTGGATTACAGGTTATGCCCTAAGGGATACAGATCCCATTTGGAAGAATGGAGAAGAATCCCATCGCTGGCATGATTGACTCGACAAACATCCTACAGTGCATTGGCGTACTCTTTAGGCAAAAGGCACAAAGCAACCCACACAACAATGCTGGAGGAGCTCAGCATCTATGGAAATGAATAAAGAGGCCAACTTTCGGGCTGAGACCCTTCTTCAGGACTGAAATGGAAGCAGGAAGGTGCCGGAGTAAAAAGATGGGTTGAGGGGTGGAGGGGAAAGAAGATAGCCGGAAGGTGATTTGGTGAAGCCAAGCGGGTGGAAAAGGTGAAGGGCCGGAGAAGGGGGAATCTGAAAGGAGAGGAGAGTGGACCATAGGAGAAAGGGAAGGAGGCGGGGACCCAGGGGGCAGTGATAGGCAGGAGAGAAGAGGTAAGAGGTCAGAGGGAGGAATAGTGGAAGTGGGGGGGGGGGGGGTGAGAAGGGCAAATTTTACCAGAAGGGCAAATCGATGTTAATGCCATCAGGTTAGAGGCTACCCAATAGGATTTAAGATGTCACTCCTCCACCCTGGAGCTGGCCTCATCGTGACACACAAGGAGGACGTGGACTGACATGTTGGAATGGGAATGCTGTTCTATTGCCCACTCAGGCTTCTTCTCACCTATCACCTCCCCCTCAGGATTCCCTCCATGATTCTCTTGTCTATTTGTTCCTCCCCACTAATCTCCCACCTGCCTCGTATCCCTGTAAGAGACAGGAATGCCCATTCACCTCCTCTCTCACCTCCACTCAGAAATGCTACACCTGCCCATTCACCTTCTCTCTTAACTCCGTTCAGGGCCCCAAACTCAGCAACACCTCACCTGTGAAGCTGTTGCGGCCATCTACTGTATCCGGTGCTTTTTGACGTCCTCTACATCGGTGAGACATAACGTGAATTCGGGGACCGCTTTGTCGAGTGCCTCCACTGCATCAGCCAAAAGCAATATTTCCTATTTTAATTTAAGTTCCTATCCTCATTCGTGCTCTATATGTCAGTCTTTTGTCGCAATGAATCTATTCTCAGCGTGGCAACACTTTACTTTCAGTTTGGGTCGTTTCCAACCTGATGAATTTCTCCTTCCGTAATTTTTTCCCTCCCTCTTTCTTCTTCTATTCCCCACTCTAGCCTCCGACCTCTTCTCCTCATCTCCTCCTGGTACCTCTCCTTCTTCCCTTTCTCCTATGGTCCACTCTCCTTTCTTATCTGATTCCTTCTTCTCAAGACCTTAACCTTTCCCACCCCTCCTAGCTTCACCTATCTCTTTCTAACTGGTCCTCTTTCCCTTTCCCCCCACTTTTTTATTCTGGCATCTTCTGCCTTCCATTTTCAATCCTGAAAATGGCCCAAAAAATCAACTATTTATTCATTTCTGTAAATGCTACCTGACCTGCTGAGTCCTTCTAGCATTTTGTGTGCGTTCCTTCAGTAGGTAGTTTCTTTCTAGATTTTACGATCTTCTGCGAGGTTAAAGAGTTGGACAAGCAAATTAAAGATGGCCGTCTTTGTGAAAAGGCCAAACAAAGTCAAGTTTATTGTCCTATGCACAAGTGCAGTGAAATATTTACTGCAGTAGCGTCAATGGCACATATGCTGTATTCATTAGAAAATCATAAATTATACGCAATTAGAACAAAACAAATTGCATTTTAGTGCAAAGTGAGTAAAGCGGTCATAGAGTTGCTGAACGGTAGGGATCGGGTTTGTGATGTTGGTTCAAAAACCGAATGGTTAAAGAGATGCAGCTGTCCTTGAACAAGGTAATTAATCAGAATAAGAATATAGTTTATTATTACTGGCATATGTTGTGAAATTTGTTATTTGTGGCAGCAGGATATAATAAAAACTGTAAATTACTGTAAGAAGAATATTTTTTTTAAGTTAAATACATAGTTCAAAAATGAAAAAGAGAGGTAGAGTTCATGGGTTCATCCCTTTCAGATATCAGATGGCAGAGGGGAAGAAGCTGTTCCTAAATCGCTGAGTGTGTGCCTTCAGGCTCCTGTTTCTCCTCCCTGATGGTAGCAAGGCATGACCTGGGTGATGGAGGTCCTTAATGATGGTTGCCGCCTTTTTGAGGCATCAATCCTTGAAGATGTCCTTGATGTTGGTGGAGCCAGTGCTCATGACAGAGCTGACTGAGTTCACAAATTTCTGCAGCTTATATTGATCGGGTGTAGTGCCTCCTACCCCTCGTACCATACAGTGATGCAGCCAGCTAGAATGCCCCCCACGGTACATCCGTAGAAATTTGCTAATGTTTTTGATGATGCACCACACATGAGGTGTGGGACCTAAGGTTTCTCTGCCTCCTGCCCGGAGATAATTGTGAGAAGTTGGCATGACGTGGGTGATGGGTTCTTTCAAGCTGGTCATTGCCTTCTCGAGGCAAAGCCTCCTGTAGATATTACTGATGGTGGGTAGGGATGTACCTGTGATGTATTGGCCAAAGTCCACTACAATTTCCATGGATTAAAAGCAGGTTTACTAAAATGATTCCAAGATTGAAAGGCTTGTCATATGAGAAGCATTTGATGACCCTGGGCCTCTACTCACTGGAAAGAATTAAGGGCGAACTCATTGAAACCGGTCAAATGTTGAAAACCCTCAATAGAGTGGGCACGTAGAGGATGTTTCGCATGGTGGGGAAGTCTAAGACCAGAAGACACAGCCTCAGAACAGAGGATGTCCTGTTGAGGAGGGATTTCTTTAGACAGATACTGGTGAACCTGTGGTATTTATTGCCACAAGGCGGCTGTGGAAGCCAAGTCTTGGTGTATATTTAAGGCAGACGTTGATAGATTCTTTATTAGTCAGGGCCTGAGAAGGTAGGGGATCAACCATGATGAAATGGAGCCAAATAGCCTAATTCTGCTCCTAGATCTTATGGTTTTATGGTCTTTCTTGCAACTTTTTGTGCTCCTGTGGATTTGAAGTCTTGTACTAGACCAGCCTGCTGAGTAAAGGGATAATGAGCAATGGCACTGTCTGTGCCAACAGAGCTGTGATTACATACGAGGGGTGATTGATAAGTTTGTGGCCTAAGGTAGAAGGAGATGAGTTATACAGCTCTCGTTACGTGCACGTGCAGTTCAACTCTTTGAGTGATAATGCAGAAAGTTTGAAGTTAATAACTCATCTCCTTCTACCCGAGGCCACGAACTTATCAATCACCCCGATGAGTTATTAACTTCAAACTTTCTGCAAAGTCACTCAAAGAGTTGACCTGCATGTGCATGTAACGAGAGCTGTATAACTCATCTCCTTCTACCTTAGGCCACAAACTTATCAACCACCCCTGCTGTGGACACTTTCTGGAGGTCCAAGATCCGTATGCTCCACGACCGCTGGACTAAGTGTGTAAATGTAGGAGGGGACTATGTTGAAAAATAAATGTGTTAGCTTTCTAAAATTGACTCCTTCTACCTTAGCCCATGAACTTATCAAACACCCCCCTCCCCCGTAGCTCAATTCTGACGAAAGTTTATCAACCTGATTTATTGACTCTGCTTCTCCTTCCATGGATGCTGACTGACCTGCTGAGTAGTTCCAATGCTCCTTGTTTTATTTCAGATTACCAGCACCTAGTCAGTTTTAACCTTTTCATGGGATAACATAGTCCTTTAAGATCAAGTGCTTACCTAACGCCAGTCAGGCTGCTGGCATTTAGGGAAGCAATGAAGATCCTCCATCTCTGGCGGTGTTCAAGGCTTCTTTCATCATGTCAGTAGCTTCCTCTCAGTTTTCATCACTGTCAGTCACACAGGTCCCGGGTGGAGACTCAGGAATACCGTCACACTCAGATGTAGAAGGATTCTTCTTCACTGTTTCTGTAACAGTTTTGTTTGACCAGTCACTAGACCTGAGCTGAGCCCCTGAACCTGGAGGACTCTTGGGCCACTCTCAGCCTGGCCTCTACCCTTTGACCTGTTTGGCATGGGTGACCCTACCAAAGCATGAAGCCCTGACTCCAGCCGGCATAGCTGTCCGGCTGGGTCACTGATGCATGCAAACCTCCAAACCACGACAAGATTGTGGTCATCAAGTACCTCTTTGGAAAGCCTAGAATCTAGATTTCAGGATTTCACATATCGGTGCTGTTCTGATGTGCTCCCTCAGTGTGAGAGAGTAAGGGTCCAGACAGGAGAACCCTCCAGCCACCCCCACCGCCCCTCGCCACAGGGACACCTCCCGACCTGTCAATGAGCTTTCCAGTCTGAGGAAACCACCGGCAACAGGAAATTCCACACATTGCAACGAGCCAGCAGGTTCCAGACAGGCAGGGCTGTGTCGCGGCAGTTTTACAGTCCCTGCGGAGGGTTCTCCGCAAGACCTCCCGTCCCTTTGCCAGAATCGGTAAGGAAGGAACAAAGCCAGCGTGGGTCCTCATGATGGAATCCTTCCACTTATCTGCTTTGCTGTGTCCCCAGACAGGCTAGAGTGAGGTTATTCCACCCTTTGTGTCTGCTGGCTCTTTGAGAGAGTGATCCCACCCGCTTCCTCACACTCATGGTCATGCAACTGTTTCCTTTATTGGGATGACGTTTATCCAGTTACCTTTTCACAATTACTCTACCCCACCCCTGCTACACTACATGCACACTATATCACAAATCAGAATAAGTCCCTGCAAAAAAAAAGCCTTCACACCCCCTTTATCAGTGAAATCCCTCCCTTTCTATTGTGAATTCTCTTATTAACTTTTATTAATCCAATCACCAATGATCTAGTCTGTGTTTATAGAGTAGAATTATGCCATTTGGCCCACTGAGTGTCCCACCATTTCATCATGGCTGATCCATTTTCCCTCCCAGCCCCAATCTCCTGCTGTCTCCCCGAATCCCGATGTTGCGCCTTTAACCTATCACAATGCGAAAGTCACATCAAGGCAGAGCTGTTGGGCATTGGACCACGTCTGGGGATGCTGGAGAAGCAAATCTTTGATTGAGGGCATAGTTCATAAAGAGCATTTCTATGAGGAAAATGAGGCACAAGGATTTAGGGAGAGAATTCCAGAATTTGGGAGCTGAAGAGGGATTTAGGGAAAGCCAAAAGGCAAGGAATGGAGAGGAGTAGATATCTTCAAAAGCTAGAGAGAAATTTATTTACTTACTGCCTGTTATACCAGCAATGAAGGTCCTCCATCTCTGGTGGACTTCAAGTCAGTAGCTTCCTCCCGGTTTTCACCTCTATCGGTCTTGCAAGTCCTGGGTGGAGATTCAGGGATACCATTGCACTCAGATGTAGAAGGATTCTTCATTGCTGTTTCTGTAACAATTTTGTTTTACCAGTCAGGGTTGTTACATGGATGAGAGGGGAATAGAGGGATATGGTCCAGGTGTAGGTCAGTGGGACTAGGCAGAAAAATGGTTCGGCACAGCCAAAGTAGGGCCGAGGGGCTTGTTTCTCTGCTTTAATGTTCTATGGTTCTATGTTAGCCCTGAGCTGAACCCCTGAACTGGGTGGACCGGTGGACCACTCTTAGTCTGGCCTCTATCCTTTGACCTGTTTGGCATGGGTGACCCTACCAACAGCCAAAGCATAAAGCCATGACTCCAGCCAACATCGCTCTCTGGGTCGTTGAGGTGCGTAAACCTCCAAACCACGACGAGGTTGTGGTCCTCTTGGAGGACAGAAAGATTTAGGAAGAGAATGCAGAGCTTAGAACAGGATATGAGTGATGTCATGCAGGATGTCAAAGAATTTAATGGTACTGCCCTTCAACAACCACTCTTCTCTCTCCACAAGCAAGAGAAAATCTGCAGATGCTGGAAATCTGAGCAACACACACACACACACAAAATGCTGGAGGAACTCAGCAGGCCATCTCTGGAAAAAAGTTCAGTCGATGTTTCAGGCCGAAACCCTTTGGCAGGGCAGGAGGAGAAAAAGCTGAGAAGTAGATTTGAAAGGTGGCGGGAGGGGAGGAGCACCAGAGGGAGGCAATGGGCAGGCAAGGAAATCAGCGGAGGGATCTCCCAGTGGCCACCCATTTTAATTCCACTTCCCATTCCCATTCTGATACGTCCATCCACGGCCTCCTCCATTGTCGCGATGAGGCCACACTCAGGTTGAGGGAACAACACCTTATATTCCGTTTGGGTAGCTTCCAGCCTGATGGCATGAACATCAATTTCTCAAACTTCCAGTAATGCCTCCCCCACCTCTTCAGCACTTCCCATCCCCCTGTCCCTCTCTCATGCTACCTCCTTGCCTGCCCATCGCCTCCCTCTAGTTCTCCTCCCACCCTCCCCTTTTTTCTTTCTACTGGCCTACTGTCTCTTTCACCAATCAGCTTCCCAGCTCTTTGCTTCATCCCTCCCCCTCCCAGTTTCACCTTTCACCTGGTGCTTATCTCTCCCCTTCCCTGAACTTTCAAATCTACTCCTCAGCCTTTTTTTCTCCAGTCCTGCCGAAGGCTCCCAGCCCGAAACGTGGACTGTACTTTTTTTCCATGGATGCTGCCCGGCCTGCTGGGTTCCTTCAGCATTTTGCGTGTGTTGCTTCTTCTCTCTCCACGTTGTCTACCAGAACCTGCTCAGAAACCTGCAATTCCAACAACGGAGTGTGGATATCGAGCTGGCAGTTCACCACAGCGAGGGGAGGGGTTAAATGACATGGAGAAAGCCAGAACACTGACATCATTGTCACAAAGTTCACACCTGGTTCCGGGCACCAGGGTAACGTGAAGCTATTACAGCTTGGGGTGTTGTATTTTGGAGTTCAAATCCAATGTCATCGGTAACGAGTTTGTACGTCCTCCATTCGGAATGCACGCGTGTTCTCCAGGTGCTCTGGTTTCCTCTCACAGTCCAAAGACGTACTTCTCTGCAGCGTATCTCAATAAATAAATAATTCAATCAATCAAGCTTTTAGAATTGGGGTTCATGGCCATAGATTCCTCCAAGTTGCAGTGAAGATGGTAGAGTTGGTAAGAAGGCATATCGTGTTGGCCTTCGTTAGTCAGGCGATTGAGTTCAAGAGCCATGAGGTAATTTTGCGGCTCTGTAAAACACGTGAGGAGCATAAAGGCAGCCAGGGCCACCATAGAGCCAAAAGAAGCAATCAGTGTGTAGAACCAGGTGAAGTGAGGTTCTCAATGAGTAACTCCCATGTGGATTCACTGAGGAGAATGACATGGAGGACAGTGAGACCAGGATGAAAAGCGTAGGTAATCTGTCGTAACTGTGGAGGAACAGAGAGATCTCGTCCATGAATCCCTCAAAGCTGCTGCACAAGTTCATAGGGCGATTACAAAGGTTGTGCGTTGGCCTTCATTAATCAGGGAATGAGTTCAAGAGCCCTGAGATAATGTTGTAGATCTATAAAACTCTGTACTCCTGTGCAAAAATAATCATGAGATATGTGAGTGATGATAAACCTGATTCTGGTGTGGGTCTCTATTGTGGACTGAGAGTAAGAAGGGGGCAGGGAGAGGGGAATCATAGTTGGGAAAAGGGGAAGGGAGAGGAAAGGTGTGGGAAGTCTATCCACATACTTGTATACCCATATACCTTCCAATAACTTTCCCACAATTGATGTCAGACTTACTGGCCTATAATTTCCTGGTCTGTGTTTAGAGCCTTTTTTTAAACAGCAGGACAATATTGTCTATCCTCCAATCCTTCAGTACTCCACCTGTTGCCAAGGATGTTTTAAATTTCTCTGCAAGGCCCCCAGCAAATTCTGTACTTGCCGCCCGTAGGGTGCGAGGGAGCACCTTGTCAAGCACCTCGCTAAAGTTCATGTAGATAACGTTTTCTGGCCTACCCTTAAAATGTTACTTCCTTAAACAATGCATTCAAAAGCTCTTTCCCTCTTCGTAGAGGGAGAAAATGTTTAAGGTGGTGGATGATGTGTTGATCACCTTTGTCCTGAATGCATTGAGTTTCTTAGGTATTGTTAAGCTACACTCATCTAGGCAAGAGGAATGGATTCCACAATAATTCTGACTTTTTCCTTGTGATGGTGAAAAGACTTCGGGATGTTAAGAGGTGATTCACTCACCTCATTTTATATTCCTGATCCAGTTGAGATTCTTAATCTTAATCTGGAGAATAGCGTGTTAATGGCAGGATTCTTAATAGTGTGGAGGGACAGAGGATCTTGGGCTTCACGGCCATAGATCCCTCCAAGTTGCAGTGAAGATGATAGAGTTGGTAAGAAGGCATATCGTGTTGGCCTTCGTTAGTCAGGCGATTGAGCTCAAGAGCCACAAGGTAGTATTGCAGCTCTATAAAACACTGGTTTAACCACACTTGTGTTTAGTTCTAGTTGCTTCATTACAAGAAGGATGCAGAAGCTTTAGAGAGGGTACAGAGAGATTTACCAGAGCGGTGCCTGGATTAGAAAGCAAGGACAGGTGAGTGAGCTAGGACTTTTATCTTCAGAGAGAAGGAGGATGAGAGGAGGCCTGATAGAAGTGCTCAGGATGATAAGAGGCATAGATGGAGTAGGCAGCCAGAGATGTTTCCCCAGGGCGAAAATGGGAAATCAAAGGAACATTACTTTAAGATGTTGGGAGGAAAGTATGCAGGGAGGTCAGCGGCAAGTTATTTTACACAAAGCGGTAGGTGCATGAAATGATATTCAAGGGTCTCTTAAACATGCACGTAGATGGTAGAAAAATGGAGGGCTATGTGGGAGGGAAGCATTAGATTCATCTTGCAGTAGGTTAAAGGGTCAACACAACATTGTGGGTTGAAGGGCCTGCACGGTGCTGTACTGTTGTTCTGTGTTCTAAGTTCTAGTCAGTGGTTGCCTTTGCGTAGCTGACGATGAGAGACAAGGCAAGATAAATGCCGCTGAGTGGCAAAGGTAGATGACTTGAGTTCCTCTTGGTGGAGCTGATCATTGCCTCACTATTTGTCGTGCAAGATACACTCCACTGATTGGAGCGTGTCTGAATGCGGTCCAGCTCTTGGTGTACAAATACACGGACGGTTTCATTTGCTGAGTAGCTGACTGAAAGTAAAACTTGTGCAATCGTCAGCAAACATCCCCACTTCTGACCTTATGACGGAAGGGAGGACATCAGTGAAGTAACTGGTGATAATTGGGTGCAGGACACTGCACTGGGGAACGTGTGCAGTGATGCCCTGGGGCTGTGTGGTGAACTAGATATACCTGTCTGACTGCTCCTGTGGCTCCTCCCACAGACCCCTGTATAAAGGCGACTGTGGGCTGCTGCTCTCGCTAATTTTCCCCAGGATGTAGTGTTGTTCATTCTTCCAGTCAATAAAAGCCGATATCTCGCTTCCGACCTCTCAGCGTGAGTTATTGATGGTGCATCAGGCTGGAATGATTGACCTCCAACAACCAAACCCTCTTCATTCATGCTACGTCAGAATGAATCACTGGAGAAAGATGGCGCCAGAGAACAATGCTACCAAATGCGGCATCCCCCCCCCCCCCCACCCCCCCGGCAGTTCACGAAATCACTTCTTTCGCGTCCTCTTTTTTTTTCTTTCAAGTGTGGTTCTGCTACCGTTGGATCCCGTGATCTGCATTCTGGTGGGGTGTTTTCGGGCCGATTGAGCGACCTGGCCTTGGGCAGTGGACACCCGAGGAACCAACGTTCACAACGACTGATAACCAGGGATAGAGGCCACCGGAGATCACCCGGCTATCCAGCTGCCTGGGACCCAGCAGAGACGAGCGGCCGGCGCAACAGCCAACCAATCCGAGCGATGAGTCGCAGCAATATAAACGAGAACACACCGCAGAAAAACCACTCCGTTATCATGATGTCACCTCGACTGGTAACAAAATGTTTGTGACCGAATCTCCAGGCTCGGCAAACAGCCCTACAAACAAATAGATACCTCTGATAACAGGAAAATACTTCCGTTATTTCTTCTGTCTATGCTCCTTATATTGGTCTCTGAACCATTGTTCTATCAAAAGTCAAAGGCAATGCCGAGTTTATTATCATCTGTACAAGTACTTGCTGGAATTCAGAAGGATGAGGGGGGATCTCATTGAAATCTTTCGAATGTTGAAAGGCCTAGACAGAGTAGATGTGTAAAGGATGTTTCCCATGGTGGGGGAGTCTAGGACAAGAGGGCACAGCCTCAGGATAAAGGGGCACCCTTTCAATACAGAGATGCGGAGAAATTTCTTTAGCCAAAGGGTGGTGAATTTGTGGAATTTGTTGCCACGTGCAGCTGTGGAGGCCAGGTCGTTGGGTGTATTTAAGGCAGAGATTGATAGGTTCTTGATTGGACATGGCATCAAAGATTACGGGGAGAAGGCCAGGAACTGGGGTTGAGGAGGAGAAAGAAAAAAAGGATCAGCCATGATTGAACAACGGAGCAGACTCGATGGGCCAGATGGCCCAGTTCTGCTCCTATATCTTATGGTCTTCTGGTCTAATAAAAAAACCTACTTACATCAGCATCAGAGAACCAAACAATAGTCTCCATTGGTCCGGGTTAACCATGGATACTGTGTCCTAGCTCTCGAGATTGAAGTACAAGCCAGAGTAGTACAATATGGAAGGCAAGCTGTTGATAATGGCAAGCTAATGATAAATTAGCTTGTTTTTACTCTCATATAAATCTGATTTGTGGTAGATGTCACTCTAAGGTAGCCTGTCTGACTCATATGTTTTGGCCTTGCCCTCTTTTGGAAAAATTTTGGAAAGATATTTTTGATACATTTTGAACACCTACGCTCGGTCCGCCAGAGAAAGCAGGATCTCCCAGTGGCCACACATTTTAATTCCACGTCCCATTCCCATTCTGATATGTCTATCCATGGCCTCCTCTATTCTCAAAATGAATCCAAACTCAGGTTGGAGGAACAACACCTTATATACCGGCTGGGTAGCCTCCAAACTGATGGCATGAACATTGACTTCTCTAACTTCCGTTAATGCCCCTCCTCCCCTTCTTACCCCATCCCTGACATATTTAGTTGTTTGCCTGTTCTCCATCTCCCTCTGGTGCTCCCCCCCTCCTTTCTTTCTCCTGAGGCCTCCCGTCCCATGATCCTTTCCCTTCTCCAGCTCTATATCACTTTCGCCAATCACCTTTCCAGCTCTTAGCTTCATCCCACCCCCTCCGGTCTTCTCCCATCATTTCGCATTTCCCCCTCCCCCCACTACTTTCAAATCTCTTACTATCTTTCCTTTCGGTTAGTCCTAACGGAGGGTCTCGGCCCGAAACGTCGACAGTGCTTCTCCCTATAGATGCTGCCTGGCCTGCTGTGTTCCACCAGCATTTTGTGTGTGTTGTTGTTTGATACATTCTCTATAGTTTTGCACATTGATTTACAACCTCACCCTATCACCGTAATTTTCGGTTTACCAATGATTGATCGGCCCTCTTCAGCTCGGCGGATGATTGCATTTGCTACTTTAATGGCTAGAAGATCTATTTTATTGATCTGGAAAGAGATGAATCCCCCAACTACATCTCAGTGGTTTTCCCAAACCAAATCATGTTTAAACTTAGAAAAAATTAGAAGTGGTACCTTTGATCCCTCGGTTAAATTTGAAGGAACTTGGAGGCCAGTACTTTCATAGAATGTAATTTGACCTTTTCCGATTCCTTTATATTATTTATTAATTTGAGTAGAGGAGTGGAGTTGACGACATTAATGACGTTATCCGATATAATAGAATAGCCCAGCTTAGTTTAGTTTAGTTTTAGTTTGGTTTAGTTTAGTTCACTTTGTTTTTGATTTTTCATTTGGGGTTTTTTTTCCATCTTTTTATTTTTTTGTATCTTGTCTATATTAAGAGTTTGGGAGGTCAATTACATTGGTGTTACCTATAGTTTCTACTCACATGTGTTAATGGCCAACAACGTACTCCCACTCCCTTTGTACTATGATGACCGTCTTTGAAAATTTAATAAAAAGATTGGAAAAAGAAGCTGTTGGATAAATTATTCAAACTTCTACAAGAAAGAACACAATTAGAACTCCCCCTCTCCACGCAGCTGATGAATCCAAAGGAACCAATACAGCTTGGTAGCATCACAGGACTTGTCAAGCAGCATTCAGCTCAACGCAGAACAGCCGAACGGACTCTTGCTCTGAATTTTTCCTCAGTGTTTACTCCCGAAGCATTCCTCATGAGTGGTTATAGCCGCAAGGCAGAGGAAATTTGAGATCAGAGATTTCCTTCTCCGAGATGAGAAGCCAGCCATGGCTGACGAACCCCATCTGCCTGAAGCAATTGGTTTTAACCCACCTTTGCCCCTTCTCCTGTCAGTAGAAATGGTTCCACTTGGCGTAGTAGCTAAACCACGCGTGAAGGCCAGGAGCTGGACTTGGCACATGCCATTTGGACCATTTAGTAGGTAGTAGGCCTCCGTTAGTCTTGATAGACCATGGATTTGCGCCTTGGAAAGTTTCCAGGGCACAAGCCTGGGCAAGGTTTCTTTTTTATGCCCAAGCTGCAAGCCTCCCCTCTCCACGCCACCGATGTTGTCCAAGGGAAGGGCACTCGGACCCATACAGCTTGGCACTGGTGCCATCGCAGAGCAATGTGTGGTTAAGTGCCTTGCTCAAGGACACACACACAGCCTCAGCCAACACTCGAACTAGCGACCTTCAGATCACTGGATGAACGCCTTAACCACTTGGCCACGCGCCAACTGATTTAGTAGGTAGTGCGAACCTCCCCTCCCCAGCGCTCCCTGCGACACAAAATTCACCAGGAAAAACATAAAATAGGGATAAATTATTCAAACTTCTACAAGCAAGAACACAATTAGAACGAAATAGGGAAGTCCGTTTTAGTGCAAAGTGGTCATAGCATTGCTATACCAAAGTACTGGCTAGGCTCTGCAGGTTGATTCGGAAGAAATTAGCTATTCTTCAACCTGATGGTTTGGGATTCCGGGCTTCACCCATGGCAGAAAATAAAACAGCATCACAAAAATCAGACAATTGTGGACTTAAATCCCTACAACATTTATAATGCATTTAGGATCAGATAATTGTAAATAAATCAGCTGCGTTCTACAACACAGAAACGTCCTTAGAGCATCAGCCGGGCTCTGAAACCTTCTCTCCAGCAGTCATGTGAAACCTCTTGAGCACATTTTTCTTCAAGTAGCTCCTTGAACTCGGCAGGTTCTTCCAGGCAAACACAATGCGCATCTTGGGAGTCCAGGTGCTTGACCTCAGATTCTGTTTACCGAGAGATCCTCAGGAAGGGAAAGTTACAGAAGCAGGGAAGTGAAGTATAACTGTGCAGTACGTATCACACAGCGAATGTTCCAACGCGTTGCCAAAGGAGTGATGCTTGACCAATTTGACTCCGGCCACTTAAGGTAACATGGCAAAGGCTTGGTCAGACAGGTAGATTTCAGGGAGCGATAAGAGGTGTAAGGCCCCCCCTTCCCTCTACTAGCCTGCAGGTCACCCTTGGGCAAGGTGTAGCACCTACTTTGTCCCCCCCTCCCCCGATCGGGGTCATGAGAAGCCATGGGAGCAGGTGGTGGATGGTCGTATGAGCAGCCGGTGCAGGTCACAAGTCCTGGTTATGCGACCACTGACGCCAGGCAGACAATCTCTGAAGAGTATTGATAATGGCTGAGGTCACCCGTCTTGTAAAGACACTGCCCAGAAGAAGGCAACAGCAAACCACTTCAGTAGAAAAATCTGCCGAGAACAATCGCGGTCATGGATGGGACCGTGATCACCCGCGTAAGGACAACGCGGCAAACGACGATGATGATGAGGAAGTGGACCAAAGATGCTGAACATCGATTTCTCCAAATTCAGGTGATTTCTCTCACCTCCCCCTCCTCTCCATTTACTTTCCCTATTTTGGCTCCCCTCTTACTCCTTCTCTTCTCCTCACCTGCCTGTCATTCCCTCCCCCCTACCATGGTGCCTTGTCTCCTCCCCTTTTTCCCCACTGTCCCCTCTCCTCTCCTATCAAGTTCCTCCTTCCTCCCTCTTTACCTTTCCAACTATCATCTTCCAGCCTCTCCCTTCATCACCTCTCCCCCTCCACACCTGGCTTCACTTATCACCTTCCAACCTTTCCTTCTTCCCCTCCCTCCACCTCCTTTTCCTTTATTCTCCCTCTCTTTCCAATCCTGATGAAGGGTCTGAGCCTGAAATGCCAGCTGCTTATTCATTTCCACAGAGGCTGCCTGACCTGCTGAGTTCCTCCAGCATTTTGTCTGTGTTACTTAGGTGATTTAGGTGGTAAAGAAGGTATAGGAAATGCTTGTGTCTCTATTAGTTGAGGCTTTGAGTTCAAGAGTCAGGAAGTTATGTTGTAGCTTTATAAAACTCTGTATAGGTACCAGCTAGAGCAGGCGTTCCCAGCCTGGGGTCCATATGTATGGTGTCCGTTAGTCTCGCGAGATCATGGATCTGCCCCTGGAAAGTCCTCTCCAGGGCACAGGCCTAGGCAGGGTTGTATGGAAGACCAGATGTTGCCCATGCTGCAAGTCTCCCCTCTCCACGCCACCGATGTTGTCCAAGGGCCGATACAGCTTGGCACCAGTGTCGTCACAGGAGTTGCCGGAACGAGGTTGAAGGAACATCGGACTGCCTTAGGGACCCCAGCTCCGGATTTGTCCTTAGGGTTTACTCCCGAAGCCTTTCCCATGAGTGGCAGCGGAGGTTTGAAATCAGTTTTCCCTCTCTTAGCTGGGCTGCCTTCCCAGGCTGACGAGCTCCATCTACCCCTTCGGCTAATGGTAAGAGTCCATGACATAAAAAAAGTTCGGACTCTCTGATCTGGCTTCGGAGCTCATCCACCCAAACCGTGAGCGAGGTTTTATTGATCTAAACGCCAGGCCGATTTGGAAAGGTCGGGTAAGGGCCAGGATGTGGCACCGGGGTCCAGGCCCAGAGCGTATCGATGCATCAGGGCCTAATCCTTTGAGAGAGGAATGACCTGATGTTTAGATGGCTTAAACACCAGGCCGGATGGATTGTAAAGGCAGGGTGTCGGGACTAGAGGCGAGAGTCAGGCCGGTTCTGCTCGCTGTTCAGCGACACCTGCTCTGCTCTTCACTCCACTGAGGCTGAGGCTGCGGGCCTAGTCTGGGCTGCGTGTCTACGGACTCACTTTCGTTCTGAAAGCAGACATCCCACCTCTCCCGGAACTTCCGGGAGTCTCCCACATATTGATAGCGGCTCCCTGACACCTGCAAATTATATACAATATCCCGGAAATCGATTTTTTTGAGAGCGAGCGAACGAGAGGGGGAGATAGAGAGAGCGAGAGAGACAGAGAGACAGTGAGAGAGAGAGAGAGACAGTGAGAGAGAGAGACTGACAGACAGACAGAGAAAGAGAGAGTGAGCGAGGGAGAGACAGAGGGAGAGAGAGAGACAACATGGCAGAACATTCCAAAAAAACGTACTTCACCCCAGACTACACTAAAGTGTACCCCTGCCTAATAGAGGTCAAAAATAATGACAGTGTTGCTCGCTGCACTGTTTGCAACAGTGACTTTTCTATTGCCCATGTTGAGGTGAGTTTAACAGGTGTCATTTGTTTATTAGCATAGCTAACATTATTTAAACTAGCTGGCTAGCTGCTAAGGAGCTACTCTATTGCAGACATTCCACCTCTCCCGGGAGTCTCCCGCAAATTGATGGTGCTACCTCCCTGAAATGAGTTTTTGCAGGGTGGGATGTCTGTGAAAGCCGCTTGCTTGCTTTAACCGTTTGCACAATTTGTGTATTTTTTCCTCCCTGGGTGTTTGCTGGATTTTTAAAATGGGTTCTTTGGGTTTCTTCTTTTGTGGCTGCCTGTAAGGAGATGAATCTCAGGGTTGTATTATGTCTACATACTTCGATAATAAATGTACTTTGAACTTTGAGTTATAGAGAAATGGAGGTCATTTAAGGGTGAAATTATGAGGGTATAGAATCTTTATGTTCCTGTTCGGTTGAAAGGAAAGGTTAAAGGTTTGAAAGCGCCATGGTTTTCAAGGGATATTAGAAACTTGGTTCGAAAAAAGAGGGATGTCTACAATAGATATAGGCAGCATGGAGTAAAGGAATTGCTCGAGGAATATAAAGAATGTAAAAGGAAACTTAAGAAAGAGATTAGAAAAGCTAAAAGAAGTTACGAGTTTGGTTTGGCAAATAAGGTGGAAGTAAATCCAAAAGGCTTCTACAGTTATATTAAAAGCAAGAGGATAGTGAGGGATAAAATTGGTCCCTTAGAGAATCAGGGTGGTCAGCTATGTGTGGAGCCGAGGGAGATGGGAGAGATTTTGAACGATTTCTTCTCTTAGGTATTCACTAAGGAGAAGGATATTGAATGGTGTAAGGTGTGGGAAACAAGTAAGGAAGTTATGGAACCTATGACAATTAAAGAGGTGGAAGTACTGGCGCTTTTAAGAAATTTAAAAGTGGATAAATCTCTGGATCCTGACAGGATATTCCCCAGGACCTTGAGGGAAGTTTGTGTAGAGATAGCAGGAGCTCTGACGGAGATCTTTCAGATGTCATTAGAAATGGGGATTGTGTCGGAGGATTGACGTATTGCTTATGTGGTTCCATTGTTTAAAAAGGGTTCTAGAAGTAAGCCTGGCAATTATAGACCTGTCAGTTTGACATCAGTGGTGGGTAAATTAATGGAAAGTATTCTTAGAGATAGTATTTATAATTATCTGGATAGACAGGATCTGATTAGGAGTAGCCAGCATGGATTTGTGTGTGAAAGGTCATGTTTTACAAACCTTATTGAATTTTTTGAAGTAGTTACGAGGAATGTTGACGAGGGTAAGGCAGTGGATGTAGTCTATATGGACTTCAGCAAGGCCTTTGACAAAGTTCCACATGGAAGGTTAGTTAAGAAGGTTCAGTCGTTAGGTATTAGTGCTGGAGTAATAAAGTGGATTCAACAGTGGCTAGATGGGAGATGCCAGAGAGTAGTGGTGGATAATTGTTTATCGGGATGGAGGCCAGTGACTAGCGGGGTGCCTCAGGGATCTGTTTTGGGCCCAATGTTGTTTGTAATATACATAAATGATCTGGATGATGGGGTGGTAAATTGGATTAGTAAGTATGCCGATGATACTAAGGTAGGAGGTGTTGTGGATAATGAGGTGGGTTTTCAAAGCTTGCAGGGAGATTTATGCCGGTTAGAAGAATGGGCTGAATGTTGGCAGGTGGAGTTTAATGCTGAGCAGTGTGAGGTTCTACATTTTGGCAGGAATAATCCAAATAGAACATACAGGGTAAATGGTAGGGCATTGAGGAATGCAGTGGAACAGAGAGATCTAGGAATAACAGTGCATAGTTCCCTGAAGGTGGAGTCTCATGTAGATAGGGTGGTGAAGAAGGCTTTTGGAACGCTGGCCTTTATAAATCAGAGCATTGAGTACAGAAGTTGGGATGTAATGTTAAAATTGTACAAGGCATTGGTAAGGCCAAATTTGGAATATTGTGTACAGTTCTGGTCACCAAATTATAGGAAAGATATCAATAAATTAGAGAGAGTGCAGAGACGATTTACTAGGATGTTACCTGGGTTTCAGCACTTAAGTTACAGAGAAAGGTTGAACAAGTTAGGTCTCTATTCATTGGAGCGTAGAAGGTTGAGGGGGGATTTGATCGAGGTATTTAAAATTTTGAGAGGGATAGATAGAGTTGACGTGAATAGGCTGTTTCCATTGAGAGTAGGGGAGATTCAAACAAGAGGACATGATTTGAGAGTTAGGGCGCAAAAGTTTAAGGGAAACACGAGGGGGTATTTCTTTACTCAGAGAGTGATAGCTATGTGGAATGAGCTTCCTGTAGAAGTAGTAGAGGCCAGTTCAGTTGTGTCATTTAAGGTAAAATTGGATAGGTATATGGACAGGAAAGGAGTGGAGGGTTATGGGCTGTGCGGGTAGGTGGGACTAGGTGAGATTAAGAGTTCGGCACGGACTAGGAGGGCCGGAATGGCCTGTTTCCGTGCTGTGATTGTTATATGGTTATAACAGGAGAGAGGTGTGTTTTAGAAGACCTCAAGTGTATGGAGAATAGAACATGGGAATACTGGAGCAGTATGTGGATAGATAGGGTGAGGGTTATTTTGCCTATGCTGATGCCTTGGGGGTTTTAATAAATGCCAAGGGCACAAACTCTGACGTCCTGTGACACAACGTGCAGGCACGAGGGAGATAAGAGAATGTGAGTCTTTCACATTGAGAAAATTAATCTGAAGCAAGTAAAGAGATCAACTTCAGGAGAAAAGCAGAGGGACTGGGAAATGGGCAAATACATGGCGGGTACAGTTTAAGGTCGGGAATTGCCAAGAGGCACAACTTGGTATGGTGAATGTGAAGAGGCAATGTAACTAAAAGAGCCCAACGTTGACAATGTCTCTCATTTGTATAGCACCTATGGTGGTTGTCCACCATGTCCGACGATGATAGGAAACCTGTGTGGGAGAGGTTTCAAAAGAAGAAAAGCCATTGCACTGGGGCAGTTAAATCCCTCAGCCTCAGAAGTCCAGGTCCAGTGGTACGAACAAGCGTCACAAACTGGCTCTTCCTCGGTTGCAGTGAGTGACCATGACGTCTTCCGTGCCACGTCGTGCCCTTCGCGCTCCGTGGAGTGTTGCAGTACCGGATTCCCTGGCTGTCGGATCTCACCATAGATCTCCTCTGCCCAGTCCGTCGGAGCCGACTTTCAGATGCCAGGGCAAGAACATCCCCCGCTCACCAGGGTAAGAGGCCGCTGGCTACCCTCGCCTGTTTTAGCCCACCCTGTCAAAATGGTACCGAAGCGCTTCTCTGAGCCACAGGCGAGAGCTGACCGTCCAGTGTGCAACAAAGGTGAGGGAGTTGCCCCAGATCAGACACGGAAAGCCCCTTCACCAGAGATAATGCTCCCTGGACACTCCATAACACCTACAACGCAATACAAAAGACTTCACAGAGGCAATGTAAGTTTAAAGCAATTCTGGCTGAGCCACATAACACTTGGTCAAAGAGGTAGGTTTTTTAAGCAACACAAAGTAGGAAAGAAACTTACACTTCCTTAGTAGACTGCAAACTTTTGGCATGACATCTAAAACTTTGACACATCTCTAGATGTGTAGAGACTCGCTGCATCGTGGACTGGTATATGGAAACACCAACGCCTTTGAACAGAAAATTTTACAGAAGGTAATGGATTCAGCCCAGTACATCATGGGTAAAGCCCTCCCAACCATTGAGCACGTCAACATGAAACACTTCCACAGGAAAGCAGCGTCCATCATCAGGGACCCCCACCACCCAGGCCGTGCTCTTTTCTCGCTGCTGCCATCAAGTAGAAGATGCAAGAGCCTCAGGACTCACACCACCAGGTTCAAGAACAGTTACTACCCCTCAACAACCAGGCTCCTGAACGAAGGGGATAACGACACTCACTTCTCCATCATTTGAGATGTTCCCACAACCAATGATCTCACTTTAAGGGCTCTGTCTTGTTATTTCCTGTTCTTATTATTTTTTGCTGATTATTTATATTTGCATTTGCACTCTGGTTTGACCTTTCATTGACCCTGTTGGCAGAATCGGACCTCAACTCAGAATCGGGTTTAATATCATCGGTAAATGTAGTGAAATTTGTTAACTTTACAGCAGCAGTACAATGCAATACATGATAAATCAGTGTAGAAAAGAACTGATTATAGACACACACACACAGAGATATATATATGTCTATTAATAAGTTAAAAAATGTAAAAAAAGAACAGAAATAAATGTAAGGGGGTTTCTTCTTTCTTTATGTTACTGCATGTGTTAATCAAAATGGCTTCTTTGTTTTGTTAAAAGTGGGAATGCTTCTCTGTTATGATAAGTGCTTTCTCTCAAAGCTTGTTTGGGTTTAGAGTTGCTGATAACGAGAATTGTACTCATTTATTAACCAGTTGGGATAGAGGTTATTCTTCTGGTGGGCCTGTTAAGCCAGTAGTGTTGGCGGGCTTTTGGGAGAGTCGGCCCGAGGGGGTGAGAGAGAGAGAAGACGCGATGTTGTAAGCTGGGCGACGGAACGGACCCTGAGCGGGGGTCCGAGGCTAGGACTTTCGGCGAGGAGAGGAGACAAGGACAGACGTGCTTGGTTGATCACTTCGGGTGGTCCTGAGCTGCGAGTCAAGGAGGTCTGATGAGGATCAAATGGTGGCTAGAAGACTTCATTGATTGAGCTCCAAGTGATTTGAGCTCCAAGCGTGAAGTGGTTTGGACTTCAATAAGTTTGGCGCCTTTTCTTTATTTTCTTTTCTTTCATATATACTGTATTGTTATTAATCACTTAGTTCTAGTAAGATCTATAAAGTGTAAACATTTAATCGCCTATGATGTACTGTCTGTTATTTGGCGGGGTGGGGACATCACACAGTGTCTACACAAACTGATTATCCAGTTAGGCGGGGCCGAAGGCTGCTCCCCCAGACGGAAGCAAGCTGAGTGAGCCTGAGGCTTGCCAAGGCTTGCCAATAGCCAAGGCTATTGCCAAAAATAGTGAGGTAGTGTTCTTGGGTTCAATAACGATTTGGAAATCGAATGGCAGAAGCTGCTCCTGAATTGCCGATTGCGAGCCTTCAGGCTTCTGTACCTCCCTCCCGGTGGTAACAATGAGAAGAGGGCATGTCCTGGGTGGTGGGGGTCCTTAATGATGGATGCCACCTACCTAAGGCACCACTCCAAGAAGATTTCCTGGATACTACTGAGGCTAGTACTCATGATGGAGCTGACTAATTTTAACAAGTTTCTGCAGCTTACCTTGATCCCGTGCAATAGCCCCACACCCCTACACCAGACGATGATGCAACCAGTCAAATGAAGGAAAAGGCCAGAACTAAAGAGGGTTTGAGAGCTGACGGAGATTTTACAGAGAAAGCGGAGGGTTTGTCAGGAACAGGGTGTGGGATGGGGACGGAACAGGATCTAATGTTATTTGGTTCAGTCTCAATTGCTTTGGTTGCCATTGCTTCTGTTAACAACTTTGGAATGTTTATGTTGCATAATTGGTGTCATAGGAATGAAAATTGCTGCCCAACATATTGACACAATTACAAAGAGGGCACGACAGCAGCTATATTTCATTAGGAGTTTGAGTAGATTTGCTAAGTCCCAAAAGACATTCGCAAATTTCTACAGATGTGGCATGGAAAGCATTCTAACTGGCTGTATCATCGTCTGGTATTGGGGGTTTGGGGGGGGGGGTACTGCATAGGATCGAAGTAAGTTGCAGAGAGTTGTAGAATCAGTCCGCTCCATCACGGGCACTAGCCTCCCTAGTATCCAGGAGCGATACTCACAAAGGCAGCATCTATTATTAAAGACCTCCACAATCCAGGATGTGCCCTTTTCTTATTACTGCCATCAGGGAGGAGGTAGAGGAGCCTGAAGACTCACACTCAAAGTTTGAAGAACAGCTCCTCGCCCTCTGCCATGAACAGTTTTGCTACTTTTGTGCTCTTTTTGAAGTGCTTGTTTAAGTTTTTTTATCTCCAGCATATTGCCTATTATAATATATAGCATACTTCGGGTAGATGGAGCTTGTCAGCCTGGGAAGGCAGTCCATCTAAGAGAGGGAAAACTCTGATCTCAAACCTCCGCTGCCTTGCGGCCATACCCACTCATGGGAAAGGCTTCGGGAGTAAACCCTGAGGACAAATCCGGAGCTGGAGTCCCTAAGGCAGTCCGACGTTGCCTTCAACCTCGTTCTGGCAACTCCTGCGATGACACTGGTGCCAAGCTGTATCGGCCCTTGCCCTTCCCTTGGACAACATCGGTGGTGTGGAGAGGGGAGACTCGCTGCATGGGTAACTGCCGGTCTCCCATACAACCTCGCCCAGGCCTACGCCCTGGAGAAGACTTTCCAGGCACAGATCTATACCATACATACATACTTCATGTGTTACACTGTACTGTTGCTGTAAAACAACAAATTTCAAACATGAGATGAATACGCAGCATAACGGAGTAACTGACAAATTAAACAACGAACTGACCTGTGTCACAGCAAGGCCTTCCCGTTTTATACCTGTTGGAACAGGCCATCACATGACCTCCCACTGGCTGGAAAATTACATCATGTGACCTCATACTGGCAGGAAATTACATCACCCCACCATCACAAGACCATTACATCATGCTCTCCAGATGCTCAATTACATCATAGTCATAAGACAGTCACAAGATACCCACAGGGTATGTAACAGTGTGTATATGAGACAACGTGAGGGCCACTGCAGGAGGAGGGAATGAGGAGGAGATTGTGCATGGCGATGGGTGTGCAAAGGAGAATTTTGTGCGGGAAGCGGGATTCAGTAGAGAAACAAGGGGGAGAGGGTATGTGTGGGAAAACAGTTTGAGGAGATATGGCATGTCAACAAATACATTCAAATACTTCTATAGTTGTACCGTGGAGAGCATTCTGACAGGCTGCATCGCTGTCTGGTATGAAGGGGCTACTGCACAGGACCGAAAGAAGCTGCAGAATACATAGCTGCATGGATTGTTATTTCAGTTTCTTTGTGTAGAGTGAAAAAAACAGTAAATCAATGTAATAAAGATATTTGGAAATAAACAAATATTTAATCAGATTTTTTTTAAGTTGGCTGTTACTACACTGGGCAGCAAAGATTTTGCTTCCTGAATACTTTTGGGTGTATCTTATGGATTTTGGGCTGCTGATCATGAAAATATTCATGAAATTTCCCTATCATGCACCAATTTTAAAAAAAAAACACCTATACTTGTTATTTCAATTCATAATTCAAGTCAAAAAAATGTTGCAGTTAATGTAAGCTGAAAGGTTTTCAATCTTGTCCTGGGTATGCTCAGGCAGGGCGGATACTGCACGGCAGGACAGATTTTAGAAATGCTATACTTTTCCGTGAAGGATTTTGATACTTGAGACAGATGTTTCCCAGGATATTTGATGCCAAGATTAAGGAAGGCATTTTTTTGTTGGTCCACATATCAAACAAGTCATCAATGACAGGCAATTCGAAGAACTTCCAGTGGGACGGGAGAAAATCGCATGGAAGGCATTCAAGGATGTTGTTGAAATTTTTCTTGGCAACTGCAGAGCACCGAACTACGTCCAGCTGGTTGACACCATGCTTCAAGCATACAAAACCATGAAGTGCAACATGTCACTAAAGATTCATTTTCTGCATTCCCATTTAGACTTCTTCCCTCAAACCTTGGCACTGTCAGTGACGAGCACGGTGAAAGGTTTCACCAGGACATTGCGGTATCAGGGCAACTGGAATCCATCAATGCTGGCTGATTATTGTTGGACACTGAGTACAAATGAAAATCATCAAAAAGACTTTTTTAGAACAGTTGAACTATTGCAAAGTGTCAGCACTATTATGCAAAATTATACTTGTGTTCATCTTCAAACGGTCTATCATAAACAAAAAAATTCTGAGGAAGCAACACTTCTGAAAAAATTAGCTGTCCAGGTTACATCATACTGGAAATGTAACTCACTGTTTAATTTCCCCTATAAAAGCTGTATTGGCAAGGAATTAAAACCTAATTGATTTTGTATCATGGAATCACAGAATCATGGAAATTTACACAGATGGAAGATATCCAGCCCCAAACAAGAGAAAGTCTGCAGATACGGGAAATCAAAGCAACACACGCTAAATGCTAGAGAAACTCAGCAAGCCAGGCAGCATCTATGGAAAAGAGTACAGTCACGATTTCAGGATGAGACCCTTCAGCAGGACTGGAAAAATAGATGAGGAGCAAGAGTAAGAACGTGGGGAAGGGGAGGAAGAACCACAAATTCATAGGTGAGAGGGAGGGGTGAGGTAAAGAGCTGTTCCCCCTCCAACCTGAGTGTGGCCTCATCACATCAGTAAAAGAGGCCACGGATTAGCATGTTGGAATGGGAAGAGGAATTAAAAGAAGTGGCCGCTGGAGATCCCACTTTTTTCTGATGGTAATTTAGCAATACTCCTGACTGCTGGTCAAGAAAGAGCTATCTCTAACATGGGCTCTGTGGCTGTACATCTTTTCTGGTTACAGCTCTTCAATTGTGCGCACAAATGCTGGGGAGGGTGTCTTCCTTTCTTACACATTCTGGCAGTGCGTGTTCCAGGCCCTACGAAAGGTTATTTCCTTATTTTTGCTCTAACTACTCAACCAATTACATAGTTCCAAGTTCAAAGGTAATTTATTATCAAGCTATGTATACATTATACAACCTTGACATTCGACTCCTTACAGGCAGTCACCATAGAACCATAGATCACTACAGCACAGTACAGAATCTTCAGCCCTCCATGTTGTGCCAACCCATATAACCCTTAAAACAAAGTACTAAACCCACATTACCTCATAACCCTCCATTTTTCTTTCATCCATGTGCCTGTCCAAGAGGCTCTTAAATACCCCTAATGTTTTAGCCTCCACCACCATCCCTGGCAAGTCATTCCAAGCACTCACAACCCTCTGTGTAAAAAACTTACCCCTGATGTCTCCCCTAAACTTCCCTCCCATAATTTTGTACATATGCCCTCTGGTGTTTGCTACTAGTGCTCTGGGAAACAGGTACTGAATATCCACCCTATCTATGCCTCTCATAATCTTGTAGACCTCTATTAAGTCCCCTCTTATTCTTCTACGCTCCAGAGAGAAAAGCCTCAGCTCTGCTAACCTTGCTTCATATGACTTGTTCTCCAAACCAGGCAACATCCTGGTAAATCTCCTCTGCACCCTCTCCATAGCTTCCACATCCTTCCTATAATGAGGTGACCAGAATTGAAAACAATCAGTGTTGATTGAGTCACAATTGAGTCACAAAATAAGAAATCAAAAAGAACTAAAAAAAAAATCAACTAACACCCATTATGCAGAGAGAGAGAAAAAAACTAATTGTGCAAACAATCAACACAAGAAAATGATATTCATCAGTAAGTAATCAATACTCTCTCATTTTTACCTGGTCTGCTAAATGGAAATACCTCCTTCTTATTCATCAATACTGTTCATAATTCTGTACACATTAATTAAATTTCCCTTCTGTTTCCTCATTTCCAAAGAAAAAAAGCCCTAATTTATCTAATCTTTCTCCATAGTTAGTTTTCTAGCTCAAGCAACATCATTATAAATCTTCTTTGCTGCTTCTTCAGTCCTGGTCAGAACTCTTTGGAGCACTTGAGCGTCATTCATAGTTCCAGCATCACCACCCTCTCTTATTACCTACCCCTTGGCTAACGAAGTGTCTAATTTTCCTGTATTACCATTTTTTCACATGTTATTCATTATTGTTGGCAGAATTTCAGATGGTGATGAAGAGGCGTACAGGAGCGAGCTAGATCAGCTCGTTGAGTGATGTCACAACAACATCCTGGCACTCAACGTCAGTAAGACCAAAGAGTTGATTGTGGACTTCAGAGAGGGTAAGATGAGGGAACACACAGTAGTCCTCGTAAAGGGATCAGGAGTGGATTGGGGATGAATTTCAAGTTCCTGGATGTCAACATCTCTGAAGATCTATCTTGGGCCCAACATATCGATGTAGTTACAAAGAAGGCACAATACTTCATTAGGAGTTTGAGGTGAGTCAGTATGTCACCGAAGACATTCTTTACTGTGGACTCATTCTAACTGGCTGCATCACTGCCTGGTATGGGGGTGGGGGGCAGTGGGGCACTGCACTGGATTCCAGTCAGCTGCAAAAATTTGTCAGCTTCATCATGGGAACTTGCCTCCCCAGCATCCAAGGAGTGATAACTCAAAAAGGCACAATCCATCATTAACCCCCACACCCATCACCCAGGATATGTCTTCTTCTCATTGCTACCATCAGGGAGGAGGTACAGGAGCCTGAAAGTACAAACTCAATGATTTAGGAATTGCTTCTTCCTCTTTGCCATCGGATTTCTGATCCCATGAACAATACCTCACTACTTTTTTTCTCTTTTTTTGCACTACTTATTTAATTTAATGTTTTAATATATAGAAGTATTTCTTACTGAAATTTACAGATCTTGATGAGACCATGGATCTGTGCCTGGAAAGTCTTGCTTCAGTCTGTGCTGGTAGAGCAGCGTCTGTTGTGGCTGTAGAGGCCCACACGGGAGTGACAGTCTCGGCCGCAGCGACCGCACTTGAAGGCGCTGTCCTCCGGTGTTGTCTTGGTGCGGTTTTCTCGGCGAGTGCGCTTTTCTTCAACAGCCAGCCTCAGCTTCTCTTCTTCTCTTTTTAGACCTCTGCCTAATTCCAGCCTCACTTGCAGTGTCCTCCCACCTCTCGACGTTCATGTTCAGTGACTTCATGTCTCCCTCGCAGACATCTTTGAAATGAAGATGGGACCGCCTTTGTGCTCTCTTGCCGGAGGCCAGGTCCCCGTACAGCAGGTCTTTCGGGATCCTCCTGTCTGACATGTGGTGTACGTGGCCCAGCCAGTGGAGACGGTGTTGTTGGAGCATGGTGAAGAGGCTGGGTATCTAAGTGCGGGCCAGGACCTCATTGTAGGTGACTCAGTCAGTCCACTTGATGTCCAGGATGCGTCTCAGGCTGTGAAGGTGGAAGACGTTGAGACGCTGCTCTTGTCTGGAGTAGAGGCTCCAGGTCTCACTGCCGAAAAGCAGTGTGCTGAGGACGCAGGCCCTGTAGACTGCAACCTTGGTGTGCGTCGTCAGCTTTCTGTTCTCCCAGACTCTCTTTGTCAGCCTGGCGAATGTTGAGGCTGCTTGTCCGATCCGTCTGTTGACCTCGGGGTCTAGGGAGAGACTGTCCGTGATGGTGGAGCCAAGGTATGTAAACTCGTGAACTACCTCCAGCTCATAGTTGTTGATGGTAATGGCAGGGGGGTGCTTAGCGCCTTGGCCCAACACATTGGTCTTCTTCAGGCTGATGGTCAGGCTGAAGTCCTGGCAGGCCCGTGAGAAGCTGTCCATGAGGCATTGCAGTTGCTCTTCAGATTGTGTTGCCAGTGTCGCGTCGTCTGCAGACAACACGTCCCTGATGAGCACTTCACGAACCTTGGTTTACGCCCTCAGCCGGAACAGACTGCACAGCCTCCCATCCGATCTGGTGTGGAGGTAGACACCATCAGTTGATGTTCCAAAGGCGTGCTTCAGCGTGACTGCGAAGAAGATGCCAAACAGGGTGGGGGCAAGCGCACGGCCCCGCTTCACACCGCTGCGGATGCTGAAGGCCTCCCAAGAAGAGCCGTCAAACTGAGCAACGTCCGTCGTGTCTGTGTGGAATGACTGAACCATTTTGGTAGGAATAATCCAAATAGGACATACGTGGTAAATGGTAGGGCATTGAAGAATGCAGTAGAACAGAGTGATCTAGGAATAATGGTGCATAGTTCCCTGAAGGTGGAATCTCATGTGGATAGGGTGGTGAAGAAAGCTTTTGGTATGTTGGCCTTTATAAATCAGAGCATTGAGTATAGGAGTTGGGATGTAATGTTAAAATTGTACAAGGCATTGGTAAGGCCGAATTTGGAGTATTGCGTACAGTTCTGGTCACCAAATTATAGGAAAGATGTCAACAAAATAGAGAGAGTACAGAGAAGATTTACTAGAATGTTACCTGGGTTTCAGCACCTGAGTTACAGAGAAAGGTTGAACAAGTTAGGTCTTTATTCTTTGGAGCGTAGAAGGTTGAGGGGGGACTTGATAGAGGTATTTAAAATAATGAGGGGGATAGATCGAGTTGACGTGGATAGGCTTTTTTCCATTGAGAGTAAGGGAGATTCAAATAAGAGGACATGAGTTGAGAGTTAGGGGGCAAAAATTCAAGGGTAACACGAGGGGGAATTTCTTTACTCAGAGAGTGGTAGCTGTGTGGAACGAGCTTCCGGTAGAAGTGGTAGAGGCAGGTTTGGTATTGTCATTTAAAGTAAAAATGGATAGGTATATGGGCAGGAAAGGAATGGAGAGTTATGGGCTGAGTGTGGGTCGGTGGGACTAGGTGAGAGTAAGCGTTCGGCACGGACTAGAAGGGCCAAGATGGCCTGTTTCCGTGCTGTAATTGTTATGTGGTTATATCCTGAGGAGCCTCAGAGGACAACGAGTCTTATTATTATGTATTTCAATGTACTGCTGCCACATAAGAACAAATTTCACAACATATGCTGGTGAAATTAAGCCTGATTCTCATTCGCACTCTGTTCTGCTACTCTCAAGGATCTGCAGAATTGTGTTCCAAGGTCCCTGAACCCAACTTACCACCCTCACATTCACTGGACATTCCCTTCCCTGGGTGTACTTTCCCAAATCTGTTCCCTCGCATTCATCTACATAAAATTCCATTTGGCAATGCTTGTCCAAGCAATCAGAGCCAAAATTAGTTCTGCGTTCTTAAGCCTTCCTTCTCACAATCGACCACATAGCCAATATTAGTATCATGTCCATATTTGTTTATCACATCCACTACCTTCAGGTCTAAAGTAAGTAAGGGACCAATCATGGAGCCAATGGAATCTCCTTAGCAACAGCTCACCAATCAGAAATCGCCTGTCAGCCATGTCCCTTTGCTTCCTGCCATCGAGCCAATTCTAGAACCAGTTTGTCACTCTCTCAACTCCCTTTATATTTTTGACCAGCGTACCATGTGTGACAATGTGCAAAGCCTTCCTAAAATCCTCTTGCAGTTTATCAAACCTACTGTGTTCATTCAGTCAAGGATTAATCGGTCATAATCTTTCCTTAACAAATCCATATTGAACATCACTGATTAATCTTTGCTTTTATAAATTGAATTTCATACAGGTCCTTTTGAAAGGATTTCATTATTTAACCATACCGACTTCAGATAATAACTTGCTGGTATCCCTTCTTCCCTTTAAAAAAAATATAAAGTTCACATTCCTCCAGTTCTCTGACATGACTTCTGTGCCCAGAAACAATTGGCAAATTGGAGTCAAATCTTCCTCAATTTCCTTTTTTGCTTCTTTGGGATACATTTCATCTGGTCCTGTTAAGTTATCCATTTTTAATGATGATAAAAGCCTTAAATCCTCCTTTCCCTGTGGTTCTCCGAATCCAGTAATTTGCAAAGAACAATCATGGTCATAATCACCTACGTCATACGACACGACACATAATGATGGTGATTCAATCCAATATTCCATTTTCAGTCACCTTAACCACTTCTCTTCATTTGGGAAACAGAGGCAAAGTATTTATTCGAACCTTAGCTTACACAGACGACCTTCTGGTTCTTTAAAAGCCACAGTCATTTTGTAGTTATACTGTTTGCACACCTAAAGCACGTTTGAATTCTCTGTGATTTTGCTTGTCAGTGTTTGTTCAGACCTTTCATAATTTCCTAAATTTCTTCTAATTTAACTCCTGCTCCTTCTCTACTCTCCCAGATCTTCTGGTGCCTGTTATGCAAACTTCTGTTGAATGTTGAAATCAAGCCCACTTTCACCACTTGCCCAGGCAGCTCGTTCCACATTTTCACCACCCCTCTGAGAGAAGAAGTTACTCTTTATGTTCCCCTTGAATTTTTCACTTTTCACCCTTAACCCATGACCTCCAGATCTAATCTCAGCCAACCTCAGTGGAAAAAAAACCTGCTTGCTTTTAGCTTATATATCGTTTGTTTGTCATGTGCCGTGGGCAATCACGGTCTTTCCGTGACCATGATTGTCCTTGGCAAATCTTTCTACAGAAGTGGTTTGCCATTGCCTTCTTCGGGACAGTGTCTTTTCAAGATGGCTGACCCTAGCCATTATAAATCCTCTTCAGAGATTGTCTGCCTGGTGTCAGTGGTCGCATAACCAGGACTTGTGATCTGCACCGACTGCTCATACGACCATCCACCACCTGCTCCCATGGCTCCATGTGATCGGGAAGGTGGGGGGGCTAAGCAGGTACTACACCTTCCCCAAGGGTGACCTGCAGGCTAGCGGAGGGAAGTAGCGCTGTACACCTCCTTTGGGAGAGAACTATCTCAACTCCACCACCCTAACTACGGCCCTCATACGACCAACGTTCACAAGAAAAACATCAATTAATAAATAATGTGCAAATTTTACAAGAAAGCACAATCTTACAAGGAAACGCAAATAGTACAAAGAAACAAAGTCTGTTTTAGTGCAAGGTGGTCAAAGGGTTGCTCAAAAGAGCTGAATGGTTAAAGGGAACAACCTGCCTTCCCTTTAATGTTCGAGTGGCAGTCACCATAGCCCCATCTAGCTGCATTGTCGGACCTCTTCCTTATGACACTATCCCTTCACAGGTGGACTTCGTTGACAGTAGCTGCTGCTCAAAGCTCCAAAACCTGGTGGGGGAGCTCCTGCAGCTGATTACACTTCCCAGCTCTGTGGCTGTCCGACTGTCCCCGCAGTTTCTACGTGGCTCACGTCGTGCCCACCACAGGTCAGAGGTAGCCCTGCCTCTATTCATTAGACCGGCTCGTTGAACAGAAACCAGAGCGGTGCTTCTTCCCCTCTCTGCGTGAAGTTCCCAGTCACCAAAGTCAGGAGTATTGCCTTCCGTAAAGGCTGAGGCTGCTTACTGCGACAGTGAGTGAAACCTTTTTGTTGTTATACTGGCTGCAGTTTCAAAGATCTGGGTGTGTTCCTCCTGCCGGTAATTATTTGGTAACCATTTCTAACTAGCCCAGCCTAGCTATATAGAAACATAGTAAACCTACAGCTCGAATCAGGCCCTTCGGCCCACAATGCTGTGCCGAACATGTACTTACTTTAGAAATTACCTAGGGTTACCTATCCAGGAGTCTCTTAAAAGACCATATTGTATCTGCCTCCAACACCGTTGCCGGCAGCCCATTCCACACACTCACCATTCTCTGTGAAAAAAACTTCCCCCTGATATCTCCTCTGTATTTACTTCCAAGCACCTTAAAACTGTGGTCTCTCAAGTTAGCTGTTTCAGCCCTGGGAGAAAGCCTCTGACTATCCACACGATCAATGCCCCTCATCATCTTATACACCTCTATCAGGTCACCCCCCATCCTCCGACACTCCAAGGAGAAAAAGCCGAGTTCACAGCCTATTCTCATAAGGCATGCTCCCCAATACAGGCAACATCCTTGTAAATCTCCTCTGCACCCTTTCTATGGCTTCCACATCCTTTCTGTAGTGAGGTGACCAAAACTGAGCACAGTACTCCAAGTGGGGTCTGACCAGGGTCCTATATAGCTGCAACATTACCTCTCGGCTCCTAAACTCAATCCCATGGTTGATGAAGGCCAATGCACCGTATGCCTTCTTAACCACAGAGTCAATCTGCGCAGAAGCTTGTAATGTTCTATGGACTCGGACCCCAAGATCCCTCTGATCCTCCACACTGTCAAGAGTCTTACCATTAATACTATATTCTGCCATCACATTTGACCTACCAAAATGAACCACCTCACACTTATCTGGGTTGAACTCCATCTGCCACTTTTCAGCCCAGTTTTGCATCCAATCAATGTCCCGCTGTAACCTCTGACAGCCCTCCACACTGTCCACAACACCCCCAACCTTTGTGTCATCAGAAAATTTACTAACCCATCCCTCCACTTCCTCATCCAGGTAATTTATAAAAATCACGAAGAGCAGGGGTCCCAGAACAGATCCCTGAGGCACTCCACTGGTCACCGACCTCCATGCAGAATATGACCCATCTACAACCACTCTTTGCCTTCCGTGAGGACGCCAATTTGGGATCCACAAAGCAAGGTATCCTTGGATCCCATGCCTCCTTACTTTCTCAATAAGCCTCACATGGGGTACCTCATCAAATGCCTTGCTGAAATCCATATACACTACATCTATGGCTCTACCTTCATCAATGTGTTTAGTCACATCCTCAAAAAATTCAATCAGGCTCGTAAGGCACAGCCTGCCTTTGAAAAGCTATGCTAACTATTCCTAATCATATTATGTCTCTCCAAATGTTCATAAATCCTCCCTCTCAAGATCTTTTCCATCAAGTTACCAACCACTGAAGTAAGACTCTCTGGTCTATAATTTCCTGGGCTATCTCTACTCCTTTTCTTGAATAAGGGAACAACATCTGCCATCCTCCAATCCTGCGGAACCTCTCCCATCCGCACTGATGATGCAAAGATCATTGCCAGAGGCTCAGCAATCTTATCTCCCATAAGCAGGGAACGTTTTTTAGCCCCAATGAACGGCATAGAACTGCTCAAGTCAATGCTAAGCTCAATACAACTGCAAAACATAACTATATTCAGAAAGAGATCGAAATTGAAAGGCTTGTCATATGAGGAGTGTTTGACAGCTCTGGGCCTATACTCACTGGAATTCAGAATAAAGGGTGACCTCATTGAAACCTATTGAGTATTGAAAGGCCTCGACTGAGTGGATGTGGAGAGGATGCTTCCTACGGTGGTGGAGCCTTAAACCAGAGGTCACAGCCTCAGAATAGAGGGGCATCCTTTTAGAATGGTGATAAGGAGGAATTTCTTTAGCCAGGGAGTGGTGAATCTCCACAGGCAACTGTGGAGGTCAAGTCACAGGGTATATTTAAAGCAGAGGCTAATAGATTCTTGATTAGTCAGGGCATGAAGGGATGCGGGGAGAAGGCAGAAGATTAGGGCTGAGAAGGAAAATGGATCAGGCATGATGAAATGGCAGAGGAGACTTGATGAGCCAAATGGCCTAATTCTGCTCCTATATTTTATGATCTTATGGTCTAACTGTTTCAGGTCAAAGACACCCCAGTAGAACTGACAATGATGAAACCTGTTTCTATGCTATGCACCTCCTTTTTTCTCTTAACCAAAGCCTCAATATCTCTTGAAAACCAAGGTTCCCTACATTTGTTACGTTTACGTTTTATTCTTACAGGTACAAACTAGCATTGTACTCTCAAAATTTCACTTTCGAAGGCCTCCCACTTATCAAGTACGCCTTTACCAGAAAACAGCCTGCCCCAATCCACACTTGCCAAATGATTTCTGATACCATCAAATTTGGCCTCTCTCCAATTAAGAATCTCAGCTCGCAGACCAGTCCTATCTTTTTTGCATATTTACTTTAAAACTAATGGCATTGTGGTCACTGTGTGCAAAGTGTTCCCCCTACACAAATTTCTGTCACCTGCCCTGTCTCATTCCCGATCAGCAGATCCAGTATCGCTCACTCTTGGCCAGCCAAGAGTAATAAAGGAATACCTAAAGGACTTCTGCCCAGTGAGGTAGATAGACCAAATTTATTTATTTATTTAAATCTTACGTCCATCCTACAACGCGAGGGAGTAAAAAATCTTTGCGCTATGCCTCCGTCGCAATGTACAGACTTCTGAGTTTATAAGTCTCGCGGCTTGTAGAACGAAGCTGTCCGTCACCTGTGGGTCCGGGCTTTAATGCCGCGGTACCGTCTGCCAGACGGAAGCAGCAGGAACAGTTTATGGTTGGGGTGACCGGAGACCCCTGATGATCTTCCAGGCCTTCTTTCTGCACCTGCTGCTGTAAATGCCCCAAATGGAGGGAGGTTTGCATCCACTGGTGCTGTGGGCTGTCCATACTGCAATCTCTGCGGTTGGTGCAGGTCCCATCCCAGGCGGTGATACAGGCAGTCAGGATGTTCTCAATGTTGCCCCTGTAGAAGGTCCTGAGGAAATGGGGGCTCATGCTGAATTTCTTCAGTAGTCTTAAGTGGAAGAGGTGCTGTTGTGCCTTTTTCTTTGCCGACAGCCGGTGTGGTACAGTTCAGGGGAGATCATCGGTGATGTGTGCATCAACAGCAAGGTACACGTGCTAAAAGAATCAAGGTACTGTAAAGTAAGCAGCCCCCTGTTTGACAACGAATTGTCCTCTGCCAGTGTTTCTCACAAGTTTCCCAACTGCAGCGGAGAAGGGGAGACTTTAAAGTCGCGTTTCATGACTCCGGTTTGGTGGTTCTCCCGGCCTCCAAATCACTTGGTCTTTTCACAACCAGCAGAACCCCAGAAAAGTCCGTTTGCCCAGCAGACGGTTACGTCATTTTTTTGAGGGCTCCCTTCCACTCGGAACAGCCCCCGAGAGGGTTTGGATTCTGTGCGGTGTGCATTACACAAAAGATCCGCCCGGCGAGGTGCGGTGGAGTGGCCGGGGAGGGGGGTGGGGGCAGGGAAGGTGAGGTGCGGTCAAGGGGAAGTGGTATGGAGACATGGTTAAGTGTTTCGAGATGGCCTGTGTTTTCAGTAAGGATCTCTTGTGAAGCGAGTTAATTATGAACAGACTGGTAACGTTCACCAATTGGGATCATTAGAACGTTTCAGTCACACGTGACTGAACTCAAATACAGCACTGGTGGCAGAAGTACAACCTTGCCAATTCATCTCATTGATTCTGACAGAGCCAACTCTAATTTTGGGCAATTTCTCTCTAATAAGAACCAGAAAGTCGAGTGGTCACTTGTTAAGGTGCCTTTCTCAGCTCTATTTGGTTTAAGAGCAATTGATGTAAATGGTATCATTAGCAGATTATTAACATTGCAATCCAAAAAAATCTCTAACAGGCTTTGTGCTGCGCCTGGTATTTTCTTTCAGTTCCAATTCCCTCCTCCTGAAGATGCTTGATTCCTAGAGTCGCAGTGCATTACAACAGACCTTTCGGCCAATCTAGTCCACGGTCCCAACATATCGATACAGCTATAAAGAAGGCAAGACGGTGGCTACACTTCATTAGGAGTCTGAGATTTGGTTTGTTGCCTCAGACGCTCGAAAATATCTACAGATATACTGCGGAGAGCTTTCTAACTGGCTGCGTCACTCTCTGCTATGGGGGTGTAGGTGTGGGATCGAAGTAAGCTGCAGAGTTGTAAAGTCAGTCAGCTCCGCCATGGGCACAAGCCTCCGTAGTGTCCAGGACACCTTGAAGGAGCGGTGCCTCAGAAAGGCAGCGGCCAACGTTAAGGACCCCATCACCCAGGACATGCCCTCTCCTCATTGTCACCATCAGAAAGCAGGTGCAGAAGCCTGAAGGCACACACTCAACGATTCGGGTTCTTCCCCTCGGCCGTCCGATTTCTGAATGTCCTGGGTGGTGGGGACCCTGAATGGTGGACAGCACCTTCTCGAGATGTCTTGCTCCTTGAAGACATCTTGGATACTACAGAGGCAGTTACCCATGATGGAGCTGACTAATTTTATATTTCTGCAACTTCCTTCAATCCTGTGCAGTAGCAATGACCATCCGCCCCCCCCATACCAAACGGTAACCCAGCCAGTTAGAATGCTCCCCAGCGTACATTTGTAGAAGTTTTCGAGTGTTTTCATTGACGCACCAAATCTCCTCACACTCGAATGAGGTATAGCCGCTGTTTTGCCTTCTTTATAGCTGCATCAATATGTTGGGTCCAGGTTAGGTCCTCAGAGATCTTGACACCCGGGAACTTGAAACTGGTCACTCTCTCTGCTTCTGATCCTTCGACGAGGATTGTGTTCTCTCGTGTTTTGAGAAAAATAGTCTCTGCGCATTATTAGATATTTAAAAAAGATCCATCTTGTGACTTGGATTGTGGGTCATGTGTCCCAGGAGGTAACTCACCCAGAAAGGGGGATTAATGTTCTTAGTTCTCACCTTGTAGACCTGAGTTAGGATGCAAACTGGGATGATGCTATATTCTGGCAGTAAGGTCTCTCACGTGAAATGGATTTGGACTGTCGCAGTAGAGCTCCCACTGCACACACAAGCGCAAGGCAACTCACAGAATAGTGGAATTTGACCCTGTTTTATTGTCCGTCTCGCAGAGTTCGGGCAGGTGGAAAGGGGTCTCACAGCACAGTACTGCTGCAGGTGTAAAGATAACTTGTTGGACGGGGGATGAAACTCCGAAGCCTAAAGATCTCGAGGCAACGTCCGCCTGGCATGGACACAGGTCATGTGACCCAACTAGAACATGCCAGCTTCTCTCATCAAAATCGATCTGCACAACTCTTCCCTTCCCCTTCTCCTATTGTCAAACCTCCCCAATGTAGCTAAACCGTTCTCAACTACCTCCCAGGGAAGTGACTTGCCCATTCTCGAGGCCTGTCTCAAATAAAGAAAGTTCTTATATTTCATTAGCAGCGTGAGCAGATTCGGTGCGTTGCCGTCTCCACAGATGTGTCATGGAGACCATCCTATCTGGCTGCATCATTGTCTGCTGCGGGGAGAGGGTGGGTACTACACAAGATCGAAGTAAGCTGCAGAGTTGTAAAATTAGTCATCATGGGCACTAGACTCCATAGTATCCAGGACATCTTCAAGGAGCCATAACTGAAAAAGGTGGCGTCCATTATTAAGGATCCCCCCCCCCCCCATCACCCAGGTCATGTCATTTCTCATTGCTACCATCAGGGAGGGGGTACAGGAGCCTGAAGGCACACACACTCAATGATTCAGGAACAGCTTCTTCCCCTCCGCCATCCAATCTCTGAATGGACATTGAATGCATGAACACTACCTCACTACCTTGTTATTTCTAATTTGAACTACTTATTTAATTTAACTAATATATATACAGTTACTGTAATTCACATTTTTTTCTCTATAATTATGTATTGCGTTGTACTGCTGGTGCCAAGACAACAGATTTCCCAACATATTCTGATGATATTACACTCGATTCTGATTCTGAAATCCCGAGTGTTGATAACTATCTCTTATTAACCTCCCTATCGTGAAGTCAGAGAGTCACAGGTTCATAGAAACAGGCCATTCAACCCATTACAACCATGCTGACCATTTACACTAATACAGATGAGACTGGCCTAGGTATGTGTCTTGGTCTGGATGGATAAGATGGGCTGAAGGGACTGGTTCTGTGCTATGATGCTAGTACTCTAATCTTATTTGTCTGCTTTAGGTCTGCTTGCTTCAAGAATGGTCAGGATGGGAAACAGTTTCTTCCCCCAGGCCATTAGGCTTCTGAACTCCCTGCCACATCGCATTCAAAGTGTTCTGTGCCTTACGATATTTCATTTATTCACTTTACGAGGGGTGATTGATAAGTTTGTGGCCTAAGGTAGAAGGAGTCAATTTTAGAAAACCTAGCACATTTATTTTTCAACATAGCGCCTCCTACATTTACACACTTAGTCCAGCGGTCATGGAGCATACGGATCTTGGACCTCCAGAAAGTGTCCACAGCAGGGGTGATTGATAAGTCTGTGGCCCAAGGTAGAAGGTGATGAGTTATACAGCTCTCGTTACATGCACATGCAGTTCAACTCTTTGAGTGATTATGCAGAAAGTTTGGTTAATAACTCATCAGGGATGATTGATAAGTTTGTGGCCTAAGATAGAAGGAGATGAGTTATTAACTTCATACTTTCTGCATAATCACTCAAAGAGTCGAACTGCACGTGCATGTAACGAGAGCTGTATAACTCATCTCCTTCTACCTTAGGCCACAAACTTATCGATCACCCCTGCTGCGGACACTTTCTGGAGGTCCAAGATCCGTATGCTCCACGACCGCTGGACTAAGTGTGTAAATGTAGGAGGGGACTATGTTGAAAAATAAATGTGCTAGGTTTTCTAAAACTGACTCCTTCTACCTTAGGCCATGAACTTATCAATCACCCCTCATGCTTTGTTTGTATATGCATAATTCATCTGTAGATTTTATCCTTACTTTCCTAAGTTTTTGTGTACTATATGTGTGTTATGTGTACTATTGTGCCTTACACCTTGGTGCGGAGAAACACTGTCTCGTTTGACAGTATTCATGTTTATAGTTAAATGACAATAAACTTGACGTGACTTGACTTGACTTCTATATCTTGCTTATTTAAATGCCTGTTTAAACATCTCTTAAACATAGCTTACTTATTTCATCTGCTTTTCCACTGCCTCTTCTATCAGGAAGTTCTACCTTTCGACAACTCTCTGTGTAAAAAAAAACTTACCCTTGCATCCCTTTTAACGTTCTTCTCTTTCCGTTTAAACGAACACCCGCTTGCATTTTATCCCTGCTGTGGTAAAATGACTGTATCTAACCTATTCTCAGCCCCCTTCACTTCAGGGAAAACGGCCTTTCCGATCTCTACCATAAATAAAGTCATCCAGTCCAGTCACCATATCGAAATTAATCTCCTCTGAACCCTCTCCAATGCAACCATGTGCTTCCTATGGTGTACCGTGAAGAACTACACAAAATATTCTGGCCAATATTTTGAAAATTTGCGATATAAAGCTCCAAATTTATGTTCTAGGGACTTTCTCCTGTTTATAGTGGTAAGCATCTCCCTCGTTTTTGTATTCATTGATTAAGTGGCTGGAAGTGAGTGTGATGGGCTGTAATTCCCTCAAAGTTCAAAGTAAATTTATTATCAAAGTAGATATACGTCGCCATACACAAAAGAGATTCCTCACTCCCAGTGTTAGTTTATTTCGTTGTTTGTTTGTTGAGGTTCAGCACAGAGAAGGCCCTTCCATCCCTTTGAGCCACACCGCCTAACAATCCTGCAATTTAACGTTGACCTAATCATGGGACAATTTACAACGACCGATTAACCTACCCGCCAGTACGTCTTTGGACTCTGGGAGGAAACTGGAGCACCCGGAGGAAACCCGCACAGTCACGCGGAGAACGGGCAAGCTCTTTACTTGCCACAGTAGGAATTGATCCTGAGTCTAACCACTGCCGTACAGAAGAAGTAGCGACCGTGAGTGGGAATTCCTCCCAGAGCCGTTTCTCTGGAGGGTCTATCCACTCAGTCCCATTTCCTTTCTTCGAGGTATTTAAACAGATTCTCTACCAACATTCCTCATGGATTCTGCTCCCACCATTTTTGGGCACCTTGACCCCAGGAAAGCTCTGCTTAAAGAAAACCATCTGGACTCGCTCTTTGATTTCTGCCTTCCTGGATGATTTACCCATGAACAAAGAAATAGCGCTCCAGTACAATTGCGTACAAATGGCAAGGAAGAGCTTACATCGGACTTACAAAGGTAAAGAAGGTTGTATGCGCAACTTTGTCTCGGTAACCTGGTCTATGCTTTAGACCAGATGGGATTTGGGTCCCCTGCTTTTGTCTTGGGAACCTGGGCGGTGGTTTAGACCAGATGGGATTTGGGTCTCCTGCCTTTGAAAGTTATTAAGGATTCGACAAGGAATGAGTTTGGGAAGTTTTAGCCCCTATCCCTGCGGAGTTCACCTCGTGACACCAAACTGCCTATAATTTAGCAGTAATTGGCTAATCTCACTTAGAGGCCGCAATAACAGCTATAGAGTGGGAAGTGGAAACATTACCTAGGTTTGCCATTTGTGGGACTGCAGGCTCGGACATTTCTCTCCAGTTTACATTACGGTGCGGACCCCACAGCTACAAGCATAACTTGACTGCTTTGGATTCAGTGGATGTGGAGAGGACGTTCCTCGTAGTGGGGAAGTCTAGGACCAAAAGGCACAAACTCAGGATAGAAGGATGTCCCATTAGAACAGAGATCAGGAGGAATCTCTTTAGCTAGAGAGCACTGAATTGTTGGAATTCATTGCCACAGAGGGCTGTGGAGGCCAAGTCATTTAGTATATTTAAGGCAGAGGTTGAAGAAGTTCTATATTAGTAAGGGCATCAAAGATTACGAGGAGAAGGCAGAAGAATGGAGTTGAGAGGGATAATAAATCAGCCATCATGGAATTGCAGATGGGCCAAATGGCTTAATCCTGTGTTTTACGGTCCTACGATCTTAAAACACTGCGAAAGGTTAAGTGCTGTTTCACAGGGGCCTGACCTGCTGACGTCAAACCCCTCTCGTTGTTTTCATACTGAGTGGTGCGGTCTGCTTGTTGGGCATCAATCAAACACAGGCCGTCACTCCTGTGCTTGAAAGCTGGCGAGCAGATTCCAGGGACGGTCTCAAAGTGACCCGGGGGCCTGTGCGGTGCGGTCAGGTGAAGCCCAAAGAGAAAGGCAGACATAAAGAGAAAGGGCCTGTGTTTAGGAGGTACCGAATCTCACAGCAATCAGCCGTAAGGCGTGGTCCTTGTGGAAAATTGACACAGGGTTACTCTTATGGATGATAATGAGAAAATTGCTTTTGAGACAGTGACTGAGGGATCAATATTGGCATGGGGCAATAGTGCAGGCAATAGCATTTCACTTTATAGCACCAGATTCCACTGAGTAGAGTTCGATTCCCCACTATGCCTGCAAGGAGTTTGTACAAACACAAGAATGTCTGCAGATGCTGGAAATCCAAAGCAACACACACAACATGCTGGAGGAACTCAGCAGGCCGGGCAGCACCTACGGAAATGAGTAAACAGTCGACGTTTCGGGCCGAGACCCCTCCTTCAGGACTCAGAGACTTTGTACGTTTCCCCCATGACTGCGTGGGTTTCCTCCAACTGCTCTGGTTTCCTCCCACAGTCCAAAGACAAATGGTTAGGGTTAGTGAGTTATGGGCGTACTACGTTGGCGCCTGAAGCCAGACAACTTTTGCAGGCTGCCCAGCGGCCAATTTGACGCAAGTGTGCACTTCACTACATGCTTCGATATACAAATAAAGCTAATCTGCCAAGTGGGGTGTTTGACACCCTCCTGGAGAGGGGGGAGGTAGAGCCTCTGTCTAATGTCCCAGCTGAGAGATGGTACCACTGAGAGTGTACCACTCTCTCGGCCTGGGCTTGGTCGCCCTACCCAGGAGAGATGGGAGGTGCTAAACCCCTCGTTTGGGAGGAGGGCCTCAAACCCGAGAAGATCCGCAGATGCCGGAAAAGCTGCCCGGCCCGCTCTCTTCCTCCAGCACTTTGAGTGCTTGGTGCTCTGGGAGGAGAGAACAGAATTGGTTGGAACAGTTAACACAGACAGTTCCTATTCACCTCGGAAGGTTTGAAAGCAATTGTAACCCAAGGGGAAAGATTTGTTTAAGCTGGAAGAGGGTTCCCCAATAGCGGCGCTACTAAGAGGGCAACAATAGATGTCAGGGCCCGAAGGAACGCTGTTGACCAAATGTCCAGATGTGAGTGTAACAGGCAGGAATACACTCCCAGTGCCAGCAGCCAGATGAAAGCCCTGGGACACGAATCCATCGTTCCCAAAAAGTGGCAACGTGTGGTGAAGGGGGTATATGACAAGCCTGCCTTCATAAGTCATGGCACAGAATATCGGAGCGGGAAGAGCATATTACAACTCTATAAAGCTCTGATCTGGCCAGACTCAAAGTGCTAAGGGCAGCTCTGGTCACCACAGAACTGATGGGATTGTGCTGAAGAGGGGGCAGGGAAGAGTTGTCAGAACGTTGCAAGGATTGGACCTCCAGACCTCATGCGGGCAAACAGGGTTAGTATAGACAAGTGCAATGGTCAGCAGGGATGTGTGGGCCGAATGGCTCATTTCTGTGGGGCTGAACAACTCTATGACTCCACAAAATCTATAAGTCTTTCCAAGATACCGATGTTTTGAGAGCACCAGTGGACACTGCCCGGTGAGGAGTCATGGATCGAAGACCTCCAATAGGATAAGTACTTCGACAGACATTCACACCTGTGCCTGGCCATGAATGGACTTCCTAGCCTTTCTTTCTTCCACGGCCTTCCACCCTATGATACTCTCCCTTCTCCAGCCTTGTATCCCTTTTGCCAATCAACTTCCCAGCTCTTAGCTTCATCCCTCCCCCTCCTGTCTTCTCCTATCATTTCAGGTCTCCCCTCCCCCTCCCACTTTCATATCTCTTGCTCTCTCTTTTTTCCGTTAGTCCTGACGAAGGGTCTCGGCCCGAAACGTCGACAGCGCTTCTCCCTATAGATGCTGCCCGGCCTGCTGCGTTCCACCAGCATTTTGTGCGTGAGACAATTTCAGAGCAGTGTTGGTAATGGCTGGAGTCACCCGTCTTGTAAAGACACTGCCCAGAAGGTGACAAATGGCAAGCCACTTCGGTAGAAAAATTTGCCAGGAACAATCATATTCATGAAACCGCGATCGTCTACGTCATTGGACACGACACATGATGATGGTGATGGTGATGGTGATGATGATGATGATGATGATGATGATGATGATGATGATGACGACGACGACGACGATGATGATGATGATGATGATGATGATGATGACAATGATCCTGGGGAAAAGACTGAGACTATTCAGCTTATCCATGCCCTCAAGATTTTATAAACCTCTAAAGGTCACCCCTCAGCCTCCTTCACTCCAGGGAAAACAGTTTGTCTAGTCTCCCTTAAACCTCAAGCCCTCCAGTCCCAGTAATGTTATCGTGAGGCTTTTCTGCACACTTTCCAGCTGATGGTGGGAAACCAGAACTGAACACAAGAATCTAGTGGCCAACTGACCATGGTCTGATACATTGGCAATGTGACATCTTAGCTCCTGTACCCAATGCCCTGACTGAACAAGTCAAGCGTACCAAATACCTCCTTCACCCTTCTGTCTACTTGTGCCCCGCTTTCAGAGAACTACGCACCCACGTGGACCCCTTGGCCTTTCATCTACATGTCCTATCATTAACTGTGTCACCCGTTCAACTTAGCAAATTGCAACGCCTCACACTTGTCTGAGTTAAATTCCATCTGATATTCTTTGTGGCCCACTTCCCCAGCTGATGTAGCTCCTGTGTAGGGATCCAGCTCTACCAAAGTTTGGAGATGTTCTTGATAAGAAGATGGGGTTTCAAGCCTGACTAGGAGGCAGCATGGGAGTATGGTGGTCAGCACAGTGCATTACAGTACAGGCGGCCTGGGTTCAATTCCTGATGCTGCCTGTGAGGAGTTTGTACGTTCTCCGCCTGACTGCGTGGGTTTCCTCCCACCATTGCCAAAGACATCCAAATTTGTAGGTAATTCCGTCATTGTAAACTGTCCTGTGATTAGGCTAGGATTAAGTCGGAAGAGCAAACACGAGGGAATCTGCAGATGCTGGAAATTCAAACAACAACGCACACAAAATGCTGGTGGAACACAGCAGGCCAGGCAGCATCTATAGGGAGAAGCGCTGTCGACGTTTCGGGCCGAGACCCTTCGTCAGGACTAAACGAAAGGAAAGATAGTAAGAGATATTAAATTGGAAGATTGCTCGAAGGGTTGGAAAGGCCTATTCCGCATTGTATCTCAACAAGTAAAAATAAGTCGGGAGCTCATAAATATGCCTGAAACATGAGATTAACACACAAAAAATGGTGAAGGAATTCAGCAGGTCGGGTAGCATAAACGGAGAGGAATGCTTCGGGCCAAAATCCTTCATTAGGACTGGAAAGGAAGGGGGACAAAGTTGGAATGAGAAGGTGGGGGGCAGGAGAAGGAGTACAAACTGGCAGGTGATAGGTGAAGCCAGGGTGAGGGGGCAAAGCGGGAGAAGTAATAGGCAGAATCAGGGTCAGGATTATTATCCCTCACGTTCACTGGGAAATTTGTGCATTTGCGGCAGCAGTACAGTGCAAGACTTAAAAAAAATTACCACAAGTTGCAATAAAAGTGAATAAATAAATACAATTAGAAAATAGTGCAAAAGTGGTCAGGAGTGAGGCAATTCCGAACGTGCTGCATGAGGAGCTGAGGCAGGCAACCCCAAAACTTGAGAGGCATTTAGACAGTCACAGAAGCTCACAGTGTGTATGCAGGAAAGTAGGGTTCATCGGTTCAACAGGTGGCAAGCACAAAGTGGGCCGAAGGGCCTCTTTCTGCACTCGACAACTCCCGATACTTGAGAATGAATGAATTTGATTTTATTTCTTACATCCTTCATATACATGAGGAGTAAAAAGCGTTACGTTACGTCTCCATCTAAATGTGCAATTTATAGTAATTCAGAATAAATAGTATGTACAACAGGACAGTCGATATAGCATAGAAATACAACTGCATCAGCATGAATTAATCTGTCTCATGGCCTGGTGGAAGAAGCTGTCCCGGAGCCTGTTGGTCCTGGCTTTTATGCTGTGGTACCGCTTCCCGGATGGTAGCAGCTGGAACAGTTTGTGGTTGGGGTGATTCGGGTTCCCAGTGATCCTTCGGGCCCTTTTTACACACCTGTCTCTGTAAATGTCCTGAACCATGGGAAGTTCACAACTACAGATGTGCTGGGCTGTCCGCACCACTCTCTGCAGAGTCCTGCGATTGAGGGAAGTACAGCTCCCATACCGGGCAGTGATGCAGCCAGTCAGGATGCTCTCAATTGTGCCCCTGTAGAAAGTTCTTAGGATTTGTGGACTCATGCCAAACTTCTTCAACCGTCTGAGATGAAAGAGGCGCTGTTGTTAACTATAAACCTGAGGATCAACCTGTTTCCACCCAGTGAGTTTGAACAATCCGATTAAATGTTGAAGAAAAGTCACAGCATTGATACACATGGACTATCTGATCATTGCTAAACTGCTTGAGGTTACTTGCCATGCACAAAATGACACAGGAGGACACAGTAACCAAGGTGTGATGGTAGGGAAACAGGATCCATTTCATAACCATATGTGCTATTCGTGCTGTGTGCTATTTGCAGTGTGTTGTGTGTTGTTGGTAATGCGTCTTGCACCTTGGCCCCTTAGCGTCGCTCTTTCCTTTGGCTGTATTCATGTACGGTTGAACAATAATTAAACTTGAGCTTGAACTTAAACCTCAGGTTGACCGAGGCCGTTAGCCATGACAAAGATCAGTTTTTTTTTGGCAAAGTCCGGATTCAATTTTAGCTAAATGCAGGGATATGATGGAGCTGGTGCACAAATGCTCAGTCCCTGCTCCAACTGGAGCTCTCTCCGTGACGCAAGTGTGACTCTGCGTGTGTCTGAACTCAACGTCTCTGCTCCCCAAACCCAGGGTGAGGGAAGGAGTGTGCAATGTGCTGCTGCTGACACCCTGTGGCGCAACTCAGTCATTACACCAAGAAAGAGCAGCATCTAAAACCCACCCATCGGTGACAAAAACTCTCTGGAGTGTGATAGGGATCAGTTGTCAAATCTGTCTTCATTTTGCAACGAGCCGGACAAATAAAACTTTGACGAACTTCTATAGATGCACAGTGGGGACTATCCTGACTGGTATGGAAACACTGGTGCCTAGGAACGGAAAAGCCAACAAAAAGTAGTAGAGACAGCCCAGTCCATCACAGGAAATGCCCTCCCCACCACCGAACACATCTACAAAGAGTGCTGTCCCAAGACAGCAGCATCCATCTTCAGGGACTCTCACCATCTAGGCCATGCTTTCTTCTCTCTTCCCTCCTCATCAGGCAGAAAGTGCAGGAACCTGAGGTCCTCACCACCAGGATCAGGAACAGTTATTACCCTTCACCATCAGGATCCTAAACCAGCGTGGCATATTTCACTCATTTCAACACTGAAATGATCAGTTAACCCATGGACTCACTTTCAAGGACTCTATGACTCAGGTTCTCAATATTAATTTTTGCTTATTTAGTCAATTTGCTTTTGTATTGGCACAGTTTGTCTTTTGCACCTTGGTTGTTTGTCAAACGCCCGTCTTTGCGTGTAGTCTTTCGCTGGTTTTATTGTATCTCTATGTATATACTGTGAATGCCTGCAAGAAAATGAGTCTCAGGATAGTATACGAGGGGTGATTGATAAGTTTGCGGCCTAAGGTAGAAGGCGTCAATTTTAGAAAACCGAGCACATTTATCTTTCAACATAGTCCCCTCCTACATTTACACACTTAGTCCAGCGGTCGTGGAGCATACGGATCTTGGACCTCCAGAAAGTGTCCACAGCAGAGGTGATTGATAAGTTCGTGGACAAAGGTAGAAGGAGTTACTAACTCATCTCCTTCTATCTTAGGCCACGAACTTATCAATCACCCCTGATAAGTTATTAACTTCAAACTTTCTGCATAATCACTCAAAGAGTTGAACCGCACGTGCATGTAACGAGAGCTGTATAACTCATCTCCTTCTACCTGAGGCCATGAACTTATCAATCACCTATCTGTGGACACTTTCTGGAGGTCCAAGATCCGTATGCTCCACGACCGCTGGACTAAGTGTGTAAATGTAGGAGGGGACTATGTTGAAAAATAAATGTGCTAGGTTTTCTAAAATTGACTCCTTCTACCTTAGGCCACGTACTTATCAATCACCCCTCATACTTTGATAATAAGTTTGCTTTGAACAGTGAAAAAAAATCTGTAAAATTCAGATTAAAGTCGTGATCAACCTGGTTCTAACTTCGTCGATTGAATGAAAATGTTCAGTTGCTTTTGTATTCATCAAATACGCAATTTGTTTCCACAATCCATTGAGAGACAGGTTAGGAGTAGAGTTAGCAAGTTGTGGGCACGCTCTGTTGACACCAGAAACTTGGCAACATTTGAGCACATCGTCGGACGCTGTGTGGGCCATTGGCGCAAATGATGCATTTCTCTGCGTGTTTTGATGTTCCGATGTACACGTGAGAAGTAAAGCTAAGATTTAACCTTGAGACACAAGGGATTCGGCAGATGGTGGGAACCTTGAGAGACACACACAAAATGCTGGAGGAACTCAGCAGGCCAGGCAGCATCTACTTAAGGCGGAGGTTGATAGATTCTTGATTAGTCAGGGCATGAAGGGATAGGGGGAGAAAGCAAGAGATTGGAGCTGAAAGGGAAAATGGATCAGCCATGATGGCATGGCAGAGCAGAATCAACAGGCCAAGTGGCCTATTTCTGCTCCTATATCTTATAGTCTTATGGTCTATTGAGGGTAATTATCAAGGATCCCACCTATCCATCCAGCATCCTCTTTGACTCTCTACCATCAGGCAGGAGACTCTGATGCATAAAAACAAGAACGATCAGGATGGGAAACAGTTTCTTCCCTCAGGCCAGTCATCAGGAAGAGCACAAGAAGGTTGCGGGGGAGGAACATAACGTGGCAGATGATAGGTAAGTCCAGGAAGGAGAGTAAACGTGGCCACCGTCGTAATGAAACAAAGATGCCCTTTGATCTTACAACAAGCTCCCTTGAGCAAAAATACCAGATAATGCTTGATGGGGGATCCATATTGACTGGGACAATTCGGGATTGCGAGATTGTTCCAGAGACCAGGTTCAAGGAAACAAGTCAGGCTGCTTGGGTTTAAGGAGGAGTTGTATCCAAACAAAAACTCGGTGGAGATGGGTGCAGGCGGTCAAAGTCTTTCTTCTGATGATGAGGTGAAGGGAGGGCAGGATACACAGCAATCTAGTCAGGTCAAGTTTATTGTCATTTAACTAGATACATAATACATATAGAAACACAACAGTGTTTCTTTGAACCAGGGTATAAAGCACAGCAGTACGCATAACACACAATAACTTATAAAGGCGAGGATAAAAACTACAGATGAATTATGCATAAATAAACTAAAGTGCATAAATTAAATATCATAAGGTACGGAACAGATTAACCAGTGACACTTTAAATGCAATGCGGCAGGGAGTTCAGAAGCCTAATGGCCCGGGGGAAGAAACTGTTTCCCATCCTGACCGTTCTTGTCTTTATGCATCGGAGTCTCCTGCCTGATGGTAGAGAGTCAAAGATGATGCTGGATGGACGGGGAGGACCCTTGATAATACTAAGGGCCCCGTGTATGCAGAGCTCCTGATAAATGCCTCCGACGGATGGCCCCTATGAACCTCTCAGCTGATCTTACAGTCCTTTATAGGGACTTCCGAGCCGATGCTCGGCTGCCCCCACGCCAGATGGAGATACAACTTTTCAGGATGCTCTCAATGGTGCTCCTATCAAATGCAGTTCAGATGGGGTGGTGGAGGGGAGCGGGGGGGCCTCGTTTGTCTCACTCAGCCTCCTGTGCTTTCTGGTTCGGGGAGGGGCGAGGTCACCTGTGATGTGAACTCCCAGGAACTCGGTGCACTGACGAAGAAGCCATGGGGGGGGATGGTCCATCTGCACCTTCCTGAAGCAATGACAGGCCGAGGACCAAAGGGAGGACAAACGTGCTTGCAATTTAACTCGAAATCTTACCCAGAGGTAATCATCTCGGCCGGCTGTTAACAAGCCGCAAAGTTCTTGGAACTGCTTCAAGCTGCCGAGAAGTAATTGTTTTGTTTTGATTCATCTGGGACACACAAGGAGAATGTCCTAAGGTTCTTCTTTAGTTCTCCGTGTAAACTTTCGAGTAAAACTTTGATTGAAGTCAGAATGCTTGATGAGACTAAAGTGAGAGAATGTTCCTTCCTGCGTTAGGCGGTGTTCTGGGCTTGTAACTTAATTTTAAACACCTTCACCATCCAGCTGATGCGTACAGTGGACTACTCCTCCCCTTTGGGGCTGGGTATATCTGTGATTTATAACAGTTGTCAAAAGATCTATTGAGCTGTTTGTGATCTGTCCACATGTTAAAGCTGCTTATTTTTCATTCATTTGCTTATCTTTCACAAAAACATTTAACTTTTAATTTCCTATCCTACTTTGTTCGCCCAGATCAAGAGATAAATACAGACGAGGAGGCCATTTGAGCCATTGATCAAAAAGAAATCAATTTAAAAGGAAAATTGAGGAGAATTCAAGATAAATTACAGATTGTCCCATCAAACTGTTCCTTAAATGATTCCAGGATTTTTGCAGCCATGGCTCTCCAGGGATCCCCATTCCAAGTACTGGGCACTCTCAGCATGAAAGGAATTTTTTAATAGCAGTCGGAGCACATTCGGAATGGAGTTGGGGCGTGCGAGGCGGAGAAAAGTCGGACGGAGGAGCAGCAGATCCGGGGCCCGTCCACGTAAACGTCGAGCGAGGTTGGATTGATCTAAGCACTGGGCCAATTTGAAAAGGTCGGGTACGTGGCAGAGCTAGTTGGCAGGGGGGAGGGGGGGTTGAGTTACTTCATCGATACGGTGTGGTCGGGTCCTAGTGCAAGGAGCGGCCCAATGTCCGGACGATTTAGAAGCGGGGCAGGTGGATTGAAAAGGCAGGGCGGCGGGACCAGAGGCGAGAGTTGGGCTGGTTTTGCTGTGTTTACTCCACTCTGTGCTGAACTATAGACAATAGGAGCAGGAGTAGGCCGTTCGGCCCTTCGAGCCAACACCACCATTCAATGTGATTACGGCTGATCATCCACAATCAGTACCCCGTTCCTGCCTTCTCCTCATATCCCTTGACTCCGCTATCTTTAAGAACTCTATCTAACTCTTCCTTGAAAGTGTAAAGGGGGGTTTCTTCTTTTTCTTTGTTACTGCGTATGTTAATCAAAATGGCTTCTTTGTTTGTTAAAAGTAGGAATGCTTCTTTGTTGCGAGAGAGTGCTGTGGAAGCTTGTTTGGGTTAAAATTTACTGATAACGAGAATTGTATTCCTTTGCTAACCAATTGGGATTAATGTTGTTCTTTCTTCTGAGTCTGTAAGCTATTGTTGGTGGGCTTTTGGGGAGATCGGCGCGAGGGGGTGAGAGAGAGAGGACGCGATGCTGTAAACTGGGCGAGGAACAGACCCCAAGTGGGGGTCCGAGGCCAGGAGGTACCCCGAGGAGAGGAGATGAAGATAGATGTGCTTGGTTGACCACTTCGGATGGTCCTGAGCTGCGAGTCGAGGAGTTCAAAGGGGATCGAATGGTGGCCAGAAGACTTTGGTAATTGAGCTCCAAAGGTTGTGTACGAAGTGGTTTGGACTTTGATAAGTTTGGCGCCTTTTCTTTATTTTCTTTTCCTTCATATATACTGTATCGTTATTAATCACTTAGTAACCTTTATAAATTGAACTCACTTAATCGCATATGGTGTACTGTCTGTTTTTGGGCGAGGCGGGGGACATCACACAGCATCCACATCAGCTGATTACCCAGTTTGGCGGGGCCGAAGGCTGCTCCCCCTAGACGAGAACGAGCTGAGCGAGCCTGAGGTGACCCAGGAGTTACAAAAGCATCCAGAGAATTGGCCTCCACTGCCTTCTGAGGCAGAGCATTCCACAGATCCACAACTCTGTGGTGAACTACATATACCTGTCTGGACACGCCCCCTGCTGACTGCTTCTGTGGTTCTTCCCACAGACCCCTGTATAAAGGTGATGGAGGTCTGAGCCCGGCCTCTCAGTCTCCAGGATGTAGTATGGTGATCACTCACTGCTTGTTCCTTCTTCCAGTCAATAAAAGCCGATACCTTGCTTTTACGTCTCAGAGAGAGTTATTGATGGTGCATCAATTTTATTTGAGATGAAGAGTCCTTGAAAGCGAGTCCATAGGTTGTGGGAACATTTCAATGATGGGGCAGGTGAAGCTGAGTGACGTTATCCCCTTTGGTTTAAGAGCCTGATGTTTGAGGGGCAATAACTGTTCCGGAACTCGGTGGGGTGAGTCCTGAGGCTCCTGTCCTTTCTTCCTGATGGCCAAAGTGAAAAGAGAGCATGGCCTGGGTGGTGGGGGTCCCTGATTGATGCTACTTTCCTGCGACAATGCCCCATGTTGATGTGCTCAATGGTGGTGATGGCTTAATAGACTGGGCCCTATCCACTACGTTTTGTAGGGTTTTCCGTTCAAGGGCTTTGGTGTTTCCATACCAGGCCGTGATGCAGCCGGCCAATATACTCCCCACCACACATCAATAGAAGTTTGTCTAAGTTTCAGATTTCGTGCTGAATCCTCACAAACTTCTAAGGATGCAGAGACGGTGCTGTGCTTTCTTTGTAATTGCACTTGTGTTTATGGCCGAGGACAGATCCTCTGAAATAATAGCGCTGAGGAATTTAAAGTTGCAGGCCCTGGGTGGCGGAGTGGATATCTGTCCCTCCAAAGGAGGCGTAAGGCACTCCTTCCCTCCGCTAGCCTGCAGGTCACCCTTGAGCAAGGGGTAGTGTTTGCTTACCGTCCCCACAACCCCCCGATCTATGTTATGGAAAGCCATGGGAGCAGGTGATGGACGTTCATATGACTGGCTGGTGGAGATACATATGCTGGTTATCTCACCACTGACACCAAGTAGACATCTCTGAAGAGTATTGATAATGTTTGGGGTCACCCGTCTTGTAAAGACACCGCCCGGCAGGTTGGTGACTAGTGGGGTTATATCCTGCTTTTTGTTATTATTATAAAAGACTTGGATGAGGAAGTAGGAGGGTGGATTAGCAAGTTCACAGATCGCAGAAAGGTTAGGGGGGGGCTGTGAATGCTGCAAGGACGTGGCGGTGGAACAAACCCAAGTGCTGAACGCGGGCGCGGAGGCCGAGTCGGGAGGTGTTGCCATCGTAGCGAGCGTGGAAAGGCTTCCAAGGGAGTCTTTGCCCCGAGTCTTGGTTCTAGTAGATAATTCAGGAATGAGGTTCGACTTAGAACTGATAGTCCTAAGTCCCATGGTATGAGGTTACTCGTACACGAGTCGACCAACGAACTGGCACCTTCTGGTTGTGGTCACAGGGTTCTTATACTGCCTGGGTTGGTGCAATGCAGGTGTTTGTAGTTGTTGAAACCGGGGAATGATTGGGAAGTAAACGAGGTGGTTAAGGCCCAATTCCTGAGGAAGATAGCCAGGTGCCGGAAGGGACCATGACAGTGGGTAGTGTGGAGGATTGCTGCAGCTGACAGTGGGACATTGACAGGATGCAGAACAAGGCTGAGAAGCGGCAACTGCAGTTCAACGCAGGAAAGTCTGAAGTGATTCATTTTAGAAGGTCAAGTATGAAGGCAGGAGGAGTGCGGAGGAACAGAGGGATCTTAGGGTCCACGTCCATAGATCTCTCGAAGTTGCTACGCAAGTTGATAGGATGGTTAATATAGTGTGTTGTACTTCATTAGTCAGCAGATTGAGTTCAAGAGCTGTGAAGTAATGTTGCAGCTCTCTGAAGCACTGGTTAGAGATCACTTGGAATATTGTGTACGGTTCCGGTCACCTCGAGAAAGGAAGGACGTGAAAACGTCAGAGAGGGTGCAGGGAAGGTTTACCAGGATGCTGCCTGGACCAGAGTGCATGTTTTTATGAGGATAGGTTGAGTGGGCTAGGGCTCTTTGGAGTGAAGGAGGATGAGAGGTGACTTGACAGATAATAAGAGGCATAGATCGAGTCAAAGACTTTTTCCCAGGGTAGAAGTGGCTAATATCAGAGGATGTAATTTTATGGCAATTGGAGGGGGAATGTCAGAGGTAAGTTTTGTTTTAACACAGAGGGTGATGGGTGCGTGGAAAACCCTGCCAGGGATGGTTGAGGCACATTCATTAAAAACATTTAAGAAACTTTTAAAAAGCCTTTGGCATATATATAGCTAGGGTGCCTCAAGACTTTTGCACAGGACTGTAGTAATTTTATGTATCGCACTGTACTGCTGCCAAACAAACAAACAAACTTCACAACGTATGTGAGTGATGATAAACCTGATTCTGATCTGGGTCTCTGTTGTGGACTGAGAGTGGGAAGGGAGCAGGGAGAGGGGAATCAGGGTTAGAGAAAAGGGTAAGGGTGAGGGAGAGGGAAGCATTAGGCAGACCTGTAGTGATCAGTAAACCAATTGTTTGGAATCAAATGGCCTTGCCTCTAGGTGTCTCTAGGCTGGGTGTATCTGCACGCATGCCACCCCCCCCCCCCACCCCGCCCCTGGCACTCATTCTCTGCCACCTGTCCCACACCCCTCCCACGGCACTCCATCCTCGCTGTATTGTTCTGTATTGTTTTACAGTATGTTCTGTGTTCGCAAGGCAGATGCAATGTAATGTTGAAAACGTGAAGTTATCCACTTTGTTGTGGAAAATAGATTAGCAGGGAGTTTTGAATGGTAAAAGATTATGTGTTCTTAATCTTCAGATGGTTCAAATCAAAAGGTTTCATTTAATATCAGAGAATGTATACAATATACAACCTGAAAGTCAGAATCTTCACAGACATCCTCGAAGCAAGACATCCCAAAGAATGAATGATTGTTACATTAGAATCCCAAAGCCCCCTTCCCCCTCTCCCATGCACAAATAGCAGAAAAAGCATCAACCCTCCCCCTCCCTCTCCCTCTACCCTCCACTCGCACCAACAGAAGCACCTACCCCCACACCCCACCATCATGCAGGCAATAGCAAAAGCCCCCTAAGATCCTTGATCTAGAGCCCATCGAAAACTACAGTCCATAACCCAGCACTTCGATATCTCAGATAGGGTCGCTTTCTTCAAAGGGAGCTAGGTCTCCCTGCCCTCAAAATGGAGACAAGCTCCCACTACCTATTAAATGCTCCCAATGGCGTAAGCCTCAGATAGCCTTTGACAACTAAGTCCAGCTACTGGCCTTCACGTGTGGCTCAGCTACTAATCCTGTTGATAAGGGAGGGGGCAACGGCAGATTACGAGCGCCTGAAAACCAGTCGCTTTGGGCAGATGGGGCCCATCAGCCGTGGTCGGCAGCTCATCTAGGAGAAGGAAACTCTGATCTCAAACCTCGGCTGCCTTGCAGCTGTACCCGATCGCGGGGAAGGCTTCAGGAGTGAACCCTGAGGGAAAAATCCGGAGCTGGAGTCCCTGAGGCAGTCCGATGTTGAGTTCAATGCTGACCGGCAACTCCTGCAAGGCTGCTGGCATCAGACTGTATCGGTCTCTGCCATTCCTTCAGGCACATCAGATGCGTGGAGATGCTTGCTACATGGGAAACAGCTCACTCTGCATATTGCCCTGCCCCGGTTTGTGTTTCACGTAGACATCCAGGACGCAACATCCACTGAGAGGTAGCACATGCAAACAACATGAGCCCACACTGGTCATCAACCACTTACTTACACTAATCTGACCTTAATCCAGTTCATCCGCAAAACAGCTCGTTCTTTTTTTCCTCACGTCTTTCTTTTCTTTTCAAGGTGACTGGGGGCCTGTCGGAGTCCCTGATCTATAGCTGCTTGCTCAAACTACGGTTCTCCGCAGGCGGCGTGTTCTCAGACGCGCCGTGCGGCCTGGTGTCTCGCTATCTCCAAGTGCGGCCTGGAGGACGTGCGCCTTCGGGGTGCAGCCCCTGTAGGTGACCCCCCGGTTCCTTGCCGACTGAGGCATCGTGGGTGACTGAAACATCGAGACTGCAGACGCTGTCTGCTGCTGTCAGAAGATCCCTGTACTCAAGGGATCCTCTCTCTATCTTTTTGATGGTGGGTGAGAGCCTGTCACTCCTCGAGTCGGGGGACCCACTCTCATTGTTACAGGAGCGATCTCTTTCTCCCTCGCTAACGAGAGGGAGCCTGTCTGACGTACCGAAGTGTTGGGTTACGGAATGTATTTTTTTGACAGACTGTAATCAATACCCATTTGGGGGCTTTTGCTATTGTCTGAATGGTGAGGGGATGGGGGCGGGGGGTTGTCGGTGCTTTTGCTGGTGTGGGAGGAAGTGGGGGGTTGATGCTTCTGTGAGGGAGATGGGGGTGTTAACATTTTCATGTCATTCTTTATTTGGGTTTTTTTTCTGCTTTCTGGGTGTTCGTGAAGAGTAAGAATTTCAGGTTGTATACTCTATGCACCCTCTGATATTAAGTTGAACCTCATGAACCTATTTTCGTGCTCCCTGCTTTTCCATCGACCCTCCCACAATCCACCACTCGCCTTCGTACTCAGAGCAATTAACCAATCAACTCTCAGGTCTTTGGGAGGTGGGGAGGGGAGGAAACAGCAGAGGACCTGGAGAAAGTCCACACAGTCACGGGGGGATGTGCAAACACCACACAGACAGCAGTGGAGGTGGGATGGAGCCCGGCTCTCTGGCACCGTGAGGCAGAGGCTCTACCACTCTGGCACCCATATGTCCTCTGGCGTTTAGATGAGTGAGAGGAAATCTCATTGAAATTTATAAAGTTCCCATGGAACTGAACAGGTCCTGTATGGGGAAGGTGTTTCATGTGGCTGTGGGGTTCTCAGTCTCCGAATAAGGGCTCAGCCGTCTCTTCGTTCAGAGGATGGTGGACTTTGGGGATTCTCACCTCAGAGGGCTGTTCAATGCTTGAGTTTATTTTTTAAAAGAGATCGGCAGGTTTCCGGCTATGAAAGGAATCATGAATATATGGACCACGCTGAGTTCAAAGATCAGGCATGATCTCAAATGGTTAGCAGGGCAAATTCGGTGGACAAGTGCCGGCTTCTGATCTTATTTCTAATCTTCTAGCACGCACTCAAGTTTATTAGACCTTCTTGGTGTTGCACAGGCTGATGGGGACTGGGCGGCCCGGCGGCATAGCGGCCAGTGCGTTTGCTTTACTGCACCTGAAATCGCAGACCTGGGATGGGGGGGGGGGGGGGGGGTCGACTCCCGCCACTGCCTGTGAGGAGTTTGTACGTTCTCCCCATCACCGCGCGGGCTTCCTCCCGGGCTCGCCCGTTTCCCCCCCCCCCCCACACCCCAAGGACGTACGGTTAGGGGTTAGCGAGCTGTGGGCATGCCACGTTGACGCCGGGGCGTGGCGACGCTTGCGGGCTGCCCTCTGCACAATGTCGGCCGTTGACATCCAACCGTGCGTCTTACTGTACGTTTTGACGTCTTCCTGTACATCTGACAAAGGAAGCTTTGGGTGTGGGTGTGGGTGCCGGTGTGACTTCAGGAGGAGGTGAATGAGATCATATACGTGGCACAGACGATTATAACAGCACCCTTGTTCTCTCCGCGGAATCTGACAGACAGTGTGGGTTCTTCCCTTCCGGTTTGTCCGTCGTGCTGTCGTTAAGAGAGAAAGGTTGCTTGAGCTTTTCCTGCCCCTGTTAATTGCCCACTTTCCTTCCCGACTGGGAAGAGTCAGTCTATTTGCCCTTGCTGTACCATATTCCTTGTTCTGAGCATACAAGGTTCACTGCTTTGGATTATCACTGTAACCGAACCTTCCCAGCGAGCTGGAGCTGTCTCCTCGCGTTAACAGCGATTGAAGATTTAAGCTTTTTTTTCCCAGACACAAAGCTACAGGTTGAAACATCCACAATTCCACTACTGACGGCTGCCCACAGCGTCTTCTGGACGTTCAGTTCTGCCTTTGTGAGCCCTGATTATTTATTTATAGGAAAACCCTTTGATGGTAAGGAGTGAAGGAATCCAACGTGCTTTTGCTTCCGTGGAGAACTGGCAGCTTCTTAGTCTGCGGTATTCCTCTAAGGAGCGAGTGAACAGATGCACAGGTGGGAATTTTAGCAAAGTTAAGATCATCTTCTGATCCAAAAAGATCTGAAATGCACCGGATAGCCATCAGCGTAAAGGCTCAGTGGCCTAGTTTCATCAAATTAATCCGTAGAGTATAACTACACTCCTCTTAGTATGAAAGACTGGTAGATACCTGGAACGTGCTGCCTGATGTGGTTGCGGAGGTAAACCTGATAGAGGCATTTAGCAGGTAGATACTTTGGCTGGCCGGTGGTGTAGTGGCATCAGCACCGGACTTCGGGGCGAGTGGTCCCGGGTTCGAATCCGGCCGGCCCCCTTGCACGCTTTCCATCCGTGCTCGGTCAAACCTCGAGCTGGCAACTCGGCCTCATGAAAAGCAGTCAAACGTACAGAAGCCCGCTTGGCGTCACAAGGCGCAAAGAGGAACAACAACAAGGTAGACACATGAACGCACAGAGAATGAGGCAATTGGTTTAGTTAAGGGTTTGGTTACCAAGTTAATTAGTTCAGCACAGACATCCTGGGATGAAAGGTCTGCTCCTATGCTGTACCCTGTCCGTACTCAGGAATTTACCTGGCGGGATCTCCCGATAGCCACCCATTTCAATTCTACTTTCCATTCCCATTCTGACGTGTCAGTCCATGAGGTCTCGCTCAGGTTGGAGGAGTAACGTTCAGAGAAGCTCTTCTGCACACCACTGTTCTAACGTGTGGTTACTTGAGTTACTGTCACCTCCCTGTCAGTTTGAACCAGTCTGGCCACTCTCCTCTGACCTCTCTCATTAACAGGGCGTTTTCGCTCACAGGACCACCGCTCACTGGAGTTCGAGTCACGAAAAGCACGGCATAGATAGGGATGGGGGTGAGGGGGGGCAGGGGTATCAACGGAGGTCTGTGAGTTGAATGTTCATGCCGGCAGGTAGGAGGCTACCTAGGCGGGAGATCCCCCATCCCTATCTATTATTTCAGTCTGGTTCTCTTTCTCTCTCTTTTTTTCCCCCCCTCACTATAATCTCCCCCCAGCCCTACCTTTCTTTCTCTTTTATTTCCCATAATTCTCCACCTTCCCCCTAGCCCATTTCCCTGCAGCCTATCGCTTCCCAGCTCTCTACTTTATCCCTCCCCCCACTTCTTATCCCCCCTCGACCATCCCATGTTACTTCACTCCTGATGAAGGGTTTTGGCCTGAAACGTCGTCACTACCTCCTCCCATAGATGCTGCCTGGCCTGCTGAGTTCTGCCAGCATTTTGTGTTTTTTTTAAATGTTTTTATTTATTTCCTGCATCTGCAGATTCACTCATGTTGCCTTTAAATGAATGCCCTCTAGTATTCGATCTTTCGACCCTGGGAAACAAGAGATACTATCCACTTTATGTGAGCCTCTCTTAATCTTATAAACTCCCATCAGGTCTCCCTAAAGCACTTGGCCAAAGAGCTGGGGTAGCAGAGAGATTGACCTCTATTTTGTTCTAATTGTGCTCTTTCTTGTAAAAATCCTGTATTATTTATGTTTATGCTTTTCTTGTGAATGCTGCTGATACGATCTGAACTTCCTTTGATGCTGCAAGTACGTTCTTCATTATCCCCGTGCATACAGGTTCAAAATAAATGGTATTATCAAAGCACATATATTTAATCATATACAACCCTGAGATTCATTTTATTGCGGGCATACGCTAAGTCAATTGATTTAGACCAATAATCATAACTGAATCAATGAAAGACCATCCAACGGGCATTTCTACCAGAGTGCAAAGGACAACAAGCTATGCAAATGCAAAAACAAGGAATAAATAAATAAATTGATAGATAGATAGAATAATAAATAGATAAATAGTTAAATCAATCAATGGATAGATAGATAGATAGATAGATAGATAGATAGATAGATAGATAGATAGATAGATAGATAGATAGATAGATAAATAGAATAATAAATAGATAGTTAAATCAATCAATCAATAGATAGATAGATAGATAGATAGATAGATAGATAGATAGGTAGCAATAACCATCAAGAGCATGAGATGAAGAGTTCTTGAAAGTGAGTCCATTCGTTGTGGGATGACGGTGCAAGTAAAGTTGAGTGAAGTTTTCCCCTTTGGTTTAACAGCCCCTTTGGTTGAGGGGTAGTAACTGTTCCTGAACCTGGTGGTGAGAGTCCTGATGGTTGAGGGGTAGTAACTGTTCCTGAACCTGGTGGTGAGAGTCCTGGGGCTCCTGTACCTTCTTCCCGATAGCAGCAGTGAGAAGAGAGCACGGCCTGGGTGGTGGTGGGGGGGGTCGCTGATGATGGATGCTGCTTTCCTGCGACAGTGCTTTACGTAGATATACTCAGTGGTGGGGAGGGCCTTACCCGTGATGGATAGGGCCTTATCCACTACATTTTGTAGGATTTTCTCTTCAAGGGCATTGGTGCCTCCATTCTAGGCTGTGATGCATCCAGTTAGTACACTTCCCACTATTCCCACTACACCATCTATAGAAGTTTGTCTAAGTATTACACGTCATGCTGAATCTCCTAAGGAAGTAGAGGTTCTGCCATGCTTTCTTTGTAACTGCACTTATGGCAGTGCCCAGGACAGGTCCTCTGAAACAATAGCACCATGAATTTAAACAACACGCGCAAAATGCCAGCATTTTTGTGTGTTGCTTGGATTTCCAGCATCTGCAGATTTCCACTTGACTGTGAATTTAAAATCATTCATGTGACCCAGTTGACTTTGACTTCAACTCCTTTACAGGACAAATCATTACAATCTTGAATGTGGTGCCGGAGAAGGTGGTAGAAGAGATCCTGCAGTAAGTTTAAAATGAAATCAGAGCACTGCATGAATAATTCCTAGGACTAGGGGAAAGGACAAGTGCACAGGACTAATTTAAATTGCTCTTTCAAAGAAATGGAACAGATTTGGTGAGCCAATTGGTCTCTTGGTGCCCAATGTTCTAATGACTCTACTTCTACATTCCTTCAACTTTTCCCATATTGTGCACTTTGGCTTCTTTGGTCCAACATTGCCTGGGGCTTAACCCTTAAACTTCCCTCTCTCAATAACTCGCCTCTCTCCTTCAGATGCTCCTTTCAATGTACCACTTAATGAAGGCTGCCTCCGTAGCTCAGTGCAACACACGCAAGAGGCTGGAGGAACTCGTCGGGTAAGGTAGCACCTACGGAGAGGAATAAACAGTCGTTAAGGAACTCTGTCCTCACACCCCGCTAACCTCCGCATCCAACACATCATTCCTTGTAACTCCCGCCATCTTCAAGGGTTCCCACCGCAAAACATCTCCCCCCACTACCAACTCCCCACTTTCGATCGGAACCTGACGTGGACTGGGGGAACGGCTTCGTCAAGCACTTTCACTCCGTCTGTCATAACAGGTAGGATTTCATGTTGGCCACCCATTTTAATTCTACTTCCCATTCCCATTCTCAAGTAATGGTCCAAGGCCTCCTCTATTGCTGCACCGAAACCACTCTCTTACTCTCTTCTCTTCTCCCCACTTGCCTTTCACCACCTTCTGCCTCTGATGTCCCTCCTCCTTCCCTTTCTCGCAGTTCTCCCTCCTCTCCTATCAAATCCCTTCTTCAGCCCGATACCTTTTCCATCTATCCCCTCCCAGCTTTTTTTTTACTTCAACCCCCTCTTTCTTCCGACATTCCCCCTCGTGCGGATCCACCCATCACCTGCAAGCTCGTACACCTTTCCCTCTCCCCACCCCTTCTTACTCGAGCTTTCTCCCCCTTCCTTTCCAGTCCTGATGAAGGGTCTCAGCCAGAAACGTCGACTGTCGATTCCTCTCCATAGATGCTGCCTGACCTGCTGAGTTCCTTCATTTTGTGTGTGCTACTGTGGATTTTTTTGGCATCTGCAGAATCTCCTGTGTTTGTACTCTAAAGCTCAGAGTCTAATTACATCTCTGAAGTGCTTTGGAATCATTTATTACTCTGTAACTGCTACACAAAGGCAAGTTGTTGCTGATTGTAATATATTTGCAATAGCAAGTAATGATTATTAAGGACAACACAGTAACAAAGCCAACAGACATACTGTCTCCAAGCTCCAGTAATACGGGCTCAGTCTCGACCTCTGATACTGTCTGTGTGGAGTATGCACAGTCGTTCTATGACCATGAATGACTCCAGAAATAAAAGGGTTAACATCTGAGGAGTGTTTGATGGCCTCTCGGTCTGTACTTCTCGAAGTTTAGAAGAATGAGTGGTGGTGGGGGAGGGAATCTCATTGAAACATATCGAATATTGAAAGGCCTAGGTAGGATGGATGCGGAGAGGATGTTTCCTATCGTGTGGGACAGTCTCAGAGTCAAGGTACATCCAGAGATGCAGAGGGGTTTCTTTGGCCAGAGTGGCGGTGAATCTATGGAACTCGTAGCCACAGACGGCTGAGGAGGACGGGTCTTTGAGTATATTTAAAGCGAAGGTTGACAGGTTCTTGATTAGTCAAAGGGAGAAAGCAGGAGAAAGGGGTTGAGGGGGTAATAAATCAGCCATAGGATATCAGAGCAGACTTGATGAGCAGAATGGCCTGGTTCTCCTCCCACATCTTACGGACTGCATGAAATTCTCCTGGCTGTTCAGGTTTCCTCATACATTTGAAAGATGGGTGCGCTGGGAAGTTAATTGGCCATTGCCATTTGCCCTTCCTGTTCAGGGATGTTCCGAAGAGTGTGATCAGGCCACCATCATTCCAATACCCCATACAATAGCCCCTCTCCACTGCTGAAGGTGGGCGGGTGGACTGAGAGGGATCACTTCAGATTGATAGTCAAACACAGGAGACTCTGCAGAGTCTGGAAATCTTCAGCGACACACATAAAGTGCCGGAGGAACTCGGCAGGTAACATCTATGACCTCTGGTCCTGTACCCCTCCACCTCCCACATTTCTTTCCAGTCCCGATGAAGGGTCTTGGCCTGAAATGTCAACTCTCCTGGACCAATTTTTGATAGCCTGGATGGGTCGGAGAGGAATTTTCCAGATTTTTTCTCCTCAATTGGCAACTCAGTTTTTTTTCCCCGGGTGATCACATGGGTTTGGGCGGGATGAATAATAAAATAAAATGGGCGGCATGGTGCCCTGTTGGTTGGCACTGTTGCCTTGTGGGATTCGGTGAAAACTAGAGTTAAGATTGGATCAGTCATGATCTTGTTGAATGGCGGAGCAGGCTTGAGGGGCCGATTGGCCTACTCCTGCTCCTATCTCTTATGTTCTTATGTTTATTCCCAGCCCACACCCCAGGCCAAGACCCTTCATCAGGACTGGAAACAGAGGGGCTGACCTGCTGAGTTCCTCCAGTGTGTTGCTTGTGTTGTATGCACACAGTGGCCATTTTATTAGGTACAGTACCTCCTGTACCGAATAAATTAACTACCGAGTGTATGTTCATGGTCTTCTGCTTCAAGATTCAACATGTTGTGCCTTCAGAGATGCTCTTCTGCGCACCACTGTTGTAATACATGATTATTTGAGTTATTGTCGCCTTCCTGTCAGTTTGAACCAGTCTGACCATTCTCCTCTGACCTCTCTCGTTAACAACGTATTTTCACCCACATAACTGCCACTCACTGGACATTTTCTTTGTTTGTTTTTCGCAGCGTTCTCTCTAAGTTCTAGAGACTGTTGCGCGTGAAAATCCCAGGAGATCAGACATTTCTGAGATACACAAACCATCCCATCTGGAACAAACGATCATTCCACATTCAAAGATGACACTCCTTCCACATTCTGATGTTTGGTCTGAACAACAACTGAACCTCTTGACCATGTCTGCATGCTTTTACGCACTGAGTTGCTGTCACATGATTGGCTGATGAGATATTTGCATTAACAAGCAGGAGTGCCTAATAAAGTGGCAACTGAGTGTATAGTCAAGGTAGTTCAATGGTGATTGGTTATCAACAGCTTCACTTTAACCTTTGACCTGATCAGCGATCCAATTCTCTTTCCAATAAGTCACTGAAGGGTGGGATAACTCTCCATTCAAGAGGGGAATCTGTCAAGGCTTGTAGCAAATTTTGCTGCTTCAGTTCTTAACTTACATAAGTAACCCCTGTTCTCCACTCTTCCTGCAACTCTGTAACTTTAGAGAAGCATGGTTGTACAGCGTAGATGGGGACCATTTGGCTTGCCATCGAATCATACAAACACAGGAGTAGGAACTTCTGGGGGTACAGCCACACCCATCTCCAACCCGCCACACCTAGGTTGGGTAACCGAACTTAAGCCTTCTATATGGAATCATTATTTTTGGGAGGCAACTCGTGTTTTAAAAGCGGCAGACACTTTAGGAATTCACAAGTTTCCAAAGCATCTGTCAAAATGCCAGAGGGTCGTGAATCTGAAGTATTCATTGCCACAGACAGCTGTGGAGGCCAAGCTATCTGGAATATTTAAAGTAGAGATTGTTAGGTTCTTGATTAGTCAGGGCAACAAAAGGTTATGGGGACAAGTCAAGAGAATGGAGTTGGGAGGGATAATGAATCAGCCATGATCAAATGAAACAGACTCAATGGGCCAAATGGCTAATTCTGCTCCTGTGTCTTATGGTCTTATGATCTAAAATTATTTGTGGTCACTGTGTGTAATAATACAAATGTCTGAGATACCTTGCAGGTCGGACACAGAAAAGATCAAGGCCCTGCAAGGTTAATTGGGTCTTCTGGTACAGTTTATATTCAGCCTATATCTCTACACACTTTAAAAAGTCTACCCCACCAAATCATTGCTCCTAGAACCATCAGACTCATAGCATTTGCAAGAAAACAGGGGCAGAAGATGGCCACTCAACCCCTCAAACCTGGCCTACCATTCATTAGATCAAGGGTAATCTGCCCCAGGGCTCAACTCCTTTTCTGGTTCTCCGTAGCCCTAAATTCCCTGATCTTTCTGAAGTTTACAGTCTTCTACATCTAATGATCTGGCGTCCACAACACTCTGGAGTACAGCATATGTCTTTTTGTGATTCATGCATTAAGAACACATATCCCCTGATCTTCACTGACTTCAGTTTCCAGTTGGACAGTGACTTGTCTACTGATTCTACACTTAACGGAAGTTCGTGCCCTCACAATTTCCCCCGCGTTGAACTCCATTTTTCAACTTTCCACCCACTCACTCAATTTATCTACAATCTGTCTGATGTTGTGGTGTTCATCGAGCATGGCGATTTGCTTGCAGTCGTTTCATCACCATTCGAGTTGACATCCTCAGTGCGCAGTTGTTGGTGTTTCTCTCTAGACGTGTGCTATTGCCTGTTACGCTGCTGGCCGTTTAGGGCAGCAGTGAAGGTCCTCCATCTCTGTCGGTGTTCAGGGCTTCCTTCATCGTGTCAGTAGCTTCCTCTCGGTTTTCACCTCTGTCAGTCATGCAAATCCCGGGTGGAGACTCAGGAATACCGTCACACTCAGGTGTAGAAAGATTCTTCACTGCCGTTTCTGTAACAGTTTTGTTTTACCAGTCAGGGTTGTTAGCCCTGAGCTGAACCCCCTGAACCTGGACCACTCTTAGTCTGGCCGCTACCCTTTGACCTGTTTGGCATGGGTGACCCTACCAAGAGCCAAAGCATAAAGCCCTGACTCCAGGCAATATAGCTCTCTGGGTCACCGAGGCATGTAAGCCACCAAACCACAACAAGGTTAGAAACATAGAAACATAGAAAATAGGTGCAGGAGTAGGCCATTCGGCCCTTCGAGCCTGCACCGCCATTCAGTACGATCATGGCTGATCATCCAACTCAGAACCCTGTACCTGCTTTCTTTCCATACCCCCAATCCCTTTAGCCACAAGGGCCATATCTAACTTCCTCTTAAATATAGCCAATGAACCGGCCTCAACTGTTCCCTGTGGCAGAGAATTCCACAGATTCACCACTCTCTGTGTGAAGAAGTTTTTCCTCATCTCGGTCCTAAAAGGCTTCCCCTTTATCCTTAAACTGTGGCCCCTCATTCTGGACTTCCCCAACATCGGAAACAATCTTCCTGCATCTAGCCTGTCCAATCCCTTTAGAATTTTATACGTTTCAATAAGATCCACCCTCAATCTTCTAAATTCCAGTGAGTATAAGCCTAGTCGATCCAGTCTTTCTTCATATGAAAGTCCTGCCATCCCAGGAATCAATCTAGTGAACCTTCTCTGTACTCCCTCTATGGCAAGAATGTCTTTCCTCAGATTAGGGAACCAAAACTGCACACAGTATTCTAGGTGCGGTCTCACCAAGGCCTTGTACAACTGCAGTAGAACCTCCCTGCTCCTGTACTCAAATCCTTTTGCTATGAATGCCAACATACCATTTGCCTTTCTCACCGCCTGCTGTACCTGCATGCCCACCTTCAATGACTGCTGTACAATGACACCCAGGTCTCGTTGCATCTCCCCTTTTCCTAATCGGCCACCGTTCAGATAATAATCTGTTTTCCTGTTCTTGCAACCAAAGTGGATAACCTCACATTTATCCACATTAAATTGCATCTGCCATGAATTTGCCCACTCACCTAACCTATCCAAGTCACCCTGCATCCTCTTAGCATCCTCCTCACAGCTAACACCGCCGCCCAGCTTCGTGTCATCCGCAAACTTGGAGATGCTGCATTTAATTCTCTCGTCTAAATCATTAATATATATTGTAAACAACTGGGGTCCCAGCACTGAGCCTTGCGGTACCCCACTAGTCACTGCCTGCCATTCTGAAAAGGTCCCGTTTACTCCCACTCTTTGCTTCCTGTCTGCTAACCAATTCTCTATCCACATCAATACCATACCCCCAATACCGTGTGCTTTAAGTTTGCACACTAATCTCCTGTGTGGGACCTTGTCAAAAGCCTTTTGAAAATCTAAATATACCACATCCACTGGCTCTCCCCTATCCACTCTACTAGTTACATCTTCAAAAAGTTCTATAAGATTCGTCAGACATGATTTTCCTTTCACAAATCCATGCTGACTTTGTCCGATGATTTCACCTCTTGGAGGTCTCTCTGGGAGAACTCATGTTTATGTAGGCCCATTTGATTGCCTTGGTCCTGATTGGCTACCCCTTCAGTAGACCTTTGAGTTGTATTGGCTTACATTTCTTTAGCTCTTAGGGGGTTCGTATAAATGCAAACAGTCCCGTAGAGAAACACCAACAACTTTACACTGAGGATGTTACCTTGACTGGTGTTGAAACATCTGCAAGCTAATTGCCAAGCTTGACGAACACCACAACGTCAAACTCCTCAACCCAAGCCACCAATATTCAGGTCTGTGAGCGCCTGGATCGGACGTCCATGCAAGCAGGAGGTGTGAAGACCGGTCAGTCAGCGTTTCTGGAGCCTGAACCATGAGTTTGGGGCACCATCACCATCTACTCCAGAAATCGATACCGATGATTGCAGCAAGAAGATTAATTGGAAGTCTGGTAGTTGAAGGCCAATGGCTGAAGGCTGGAACTTGGAGGCTCGGAAACTTGCCTCCAGTGCTCCTGAAATAGGGTGCTGCATGGGTGGGTGATTAGCGAGGAAAGGGGCTTGTTTTGATGTTTTGTTGTAAGTCATAGCAGCATAATTGGGCCATTTAATCTGCTCCATCATGGTTGATTTATTCTCCCTCTCTACCTAATTCTCCTGCCTTCTCTCCTTAACATTTGATGTCCTGATTAATCAAGAAACTATCAATCTCTGCCTCAAATAGCCCCAATGAGTTGGCCTGCACCGCTGTCTGTGGTGAACGATTCCACAGATCCATCACCCTCTGGCTAAAGAAAATTTTCCTCATCTCTGCTCTAAACGGATGACCTTCTACTCCGAGCCTGTGCCCTCTGGTCCTAGATTCCCCCATTCTCTCTACGTCCATTTTATCGAGGCCTGTGTTCTGTTGTTCTGTCAAGCATGGCGGACGTGCTACGTTCTCGGCTGAATGCGTGACAAAAACTGCCGGCCGCCCCCAGCACCTCCCAAGTGTGCTGGTTGTTAAATCCAAATGACTCCAGTATGCTTCAATGTACATGTAACAAACTAATCTCAATTTGAACCCGACCTTCACTCCTGCATTCTATCATGGTTGCAGTATCATCACAGAATCAATTTGTGATGAAGCTCCTCTGTAGATTCCTTAAGCAGTAATATTATTACTTATTGGAAACAAATAAGGTTAGCTAGGACAATGATGGAGGAGCTAAAGATCCAATCCCTCTCCCTCTCCACCGTCCCCCTCCCCCTCCCAACCCCCTCGCTCCTCCTCCCTCCCCGTTCCTCTTCCCCCACTCCTCTTCCCCTTTACACTCCCCCTCCCCTTTCCTGTCCCCTCCCCCCTCCCCACCTCTCTCCCCATCCTCCTCCTCTCTCCCCACTCCCCCCACCCCCTCCCCTTCCCCCACTCCTCTCCCCTTCACCCTCCCCCCTCCCCTTTCCTGTCCCCTCTCCCACCCCCTCCCCTTCCCTCTCCCCCCTCCCCTCCCCTCTCTCTCACCCTCCCTCTCCCTCTCTCCCACTCTCTCTCTCTCCCCCCCCCCCTCACTATCTTTCCCTCTCCCTCTTTCTCTCCCTCTCCTGGTCCCACTCTCCCTCTCTCCATTTCTCTCACTCATGGAGGGTGACAGCCAGTTGGTCCTCGAGTCGGGGTCTTGGACAGGCAATGCCGCAGACTGCAACGTCGAAACAGCAAAGCTGTTGGTCCTCCCCTCTCACTGTTGCAGGAGCGATATCTCTCTCTCCCTTGTGACCACATGGGTTTCCTCCAGGTGGTCCGGTTTCCTCCCACAGTTCAAAGACCTACCAGGTTAATTGGTCATTGTAAATTGTCCTGTGGTTAGGTTAGGACTAAATCGAGGCATTGCTGGGTGGCACAGCTCGAAGGACCGGAAGGGCCTATTCTGTGCAGCAGAGAGAGAGATCCTGTGGCATAAGGCCATAAGACAAAGGAGCACGTCGGCCATTCGGCCCATTGAGTCTGCTCCACCAGTTCATCATCAGCTGATCCAATCTCCCCTTTAGTCCCATTCCCCCACCTTCTCACCATAACCTTTGATGACCTGACTACTCAGATACCCATCAATCTCTGCCTGAAATATACCCAATGACTTGGCCTCCACTGACACCCGTGGCAACAAATTCCATAGATTCACCACACTCTGGAAAAAAATTTTTTTTGGCATCTCTGTTCTGAATGGGCGCCCTGCAATCCTCAAGTCATGTCCCCTCATACTAGACTCCCCCACCATGGGAAACAACTTTGCCACATCCACTCTGCCCATGCCTTTCAACATTTGAAATGTTTCTACGAGGTCCCCCCTCATTCTTCTAAACTCCAAGGAGTATAGTCCAAGAGCGGTCAAATGTTAACCCTCTCATTCCCGGAATCATTCTAGTGAATCTTCTCTGAACCCTCTCCAATGTCAGCACATCAAATGTCGAACTGTTGGGATGGACAATAGTTTTAGATGGACTCTCAATCATGGTCTCTGGGGTTTTGATATTGCTTCCATGGTGGGTGATGGGGGCTGGTGCTTTTGCTGCAGCTTGTGTAAGCGAGGGGTGGGGGGTACTTTGTGGTTTGAACATTTTCGATCATTCATTCTTTGTGGTTTTTCTTCTGTTTCGTGGATGCCTGCGAAGAAGAAGAACTTCAGGTTGTATATATTGTGTGTATGTATATATATAGTAGATATTCTCTGATTTTAAATTGAACCATTTGAACACAGAGACCGGCCCAGACAGGAATGATATAATCACATTCTTATCTAGTGAACTCATCTTCGATGAGCCTAGCTATTTGCGTTCAACTCCAAAAGCTGATTCAGTTTTATTAATGGGGACAATTTATTGGCGAGACAAAGTTTTAGGCATTTCCAAGGATACAATCTGACAGGAGCATTATTCCAACAGAAAACTTAGTTCCTTGTCTAGCCTTCGGATGTTCGGATTATAGCGATCAAGCGACTTTTTGACCCAAGCAGAGGAAAAAAATATTCTGAACAATGGACGTTGGACAACAGTTTACAAGTTGCAAAGCTAATAAGTTGGCTTCAGGAACAGGAAGGAGGATGAACACCACCTGCCTGTGTTGGTTGATCGATGGGGGAGAGAGCTGGAAACTTTTAATTCCAAGGTGCTGGATCCAGCACATAGACACAATCACAAGGAAGGCACTCTGACGTCTTTACTTCCTTAGAAGGGAAAGAAGCTTTGGCAAGTCACAAGCTACTCTACGAATGTCTACAGCTGTACTGTTAAACGTATCCTCTGGTTGCATCATTCTCTGGCACAGCAAATCAAACGCACAGGAATGATTGATGCTTGTTATTTGCTTCCAGGCAAAATATAACGCTCCTTCGGTCCACATCTCCTGGGTAGATCACGAAGCCATATATTTCACTTCTTTTACATCTTCATCCTTTGTTTTCATCTTGGATGTGATTCTACTGCTGGAGCCTGTGATTTGCTGTTTGGAGATCATTTGGGGGTTTCAGCGCTCTGCAGTCTCCGAGAGGATTCCGGAAGGCAGAACTTTATGGTGGACAGGTTGTGGGATGGGGCACGAGCTGATGTTCAACTCCATTTTAGAAACAGAGAAACATAGAAAACCTACAGCACAATGCAGGCCCTTCAGCTCACAAAACTGTGCCGAACATGTCCCTACCTTAGACCCAGCTAGTCTTTACCCATAGCCCTCTATTTTTCTAAGCTCCATGTAGCCATCCAGGAGGCTCTTCAACAACCCTATTGTTTCTGCCTCCACCACCGATGCCAACAGCCCATTCCACGCACTCACCACTGTCTGCATAAAAAACTTACCCCTGACATCTCCTCTGTAGCTACTTCCAAGCACTTTAAAACTACGCCTTCTCGTGCTAGCCATTTCAGCCCTGGGGAAAAGCCTTTGACTATCCACACGATCAATGCCTCTCATTATCTTCAACTCCACTCCTCCTCCGTCGCTCCAAGGAGAAAAGGCCGAGTTCACCCAACCTAGTCTCATAAGGCCTGTTCCCCAATCCAGGCAGCATCCTTGTAAATCTCCTCTGCACACTTTCTATGGTTTCCGACTAAAACTTCCATTGTGCGCCAATTAAAGTGACGAGGGAGATTGAAGCATTGAGGCAAGTGCGGAGGGTGAGCGATGGCTGCCTGCCTCTTGATCACTCTGCTACAGAAAGGAGAGAGCCTGCCACTGTGCCCAGAAAGTGTTTCCCAAGTTTTCTGCGTTTTGGGTGTGGACTTAGACTGTAGACTCTTTTCCTCAGTCCTATAGACTTTTTTATCCTGTGTTTTTCACCCAATCTTTCTGAATTTTTGTGTGGGGGGGAGGTTTTTGGGGGGGTCAATGTGCCTGTTCCATTTTGTTCAGGTTTTTCTTTTTGTGCGGGCAGAGGGATTTGGGGGTTAATGATCGCACTGCACTTCTTTCTTTCTTTTTAAATCTTTTTATTAATTTTAAAACATAGGCATAATAACAATAGTAATACAGAGAGATTGGAAATACATAGTTAATAAACAATATATACAAGAATAAGCTATAACACAAGTATAACACAAATGTACTAAGCCTTTCCAAACTCATGATGTATTTAACATGATAGAAAAAAAACATACCAAAAAAAAAAGTCCAAATTAGAAATCAAGAAAAACTAAACTCAACTAAACAAAGCTGGGCTATTATATTACAACGGATATAATTGATAATGTCAATAACTCCGCTCCTCTCTCCAAATATTTAACGACAATAAAAAGGATTTGGATAAGATCGAGTTACCTCATATGAAAGTGTTGAATAAATGGTCTTCAGGTTTCTTCAAATTTAACCGAAGCCACCCTTCTTTCCTTTTTTAGTTTCATGGCTATCTAGAGAAGAATTTCAGAGTTGTACACTTCAATAATAAATAAATGAACCTTACATAGGAAGCTGTGGAGAGCAGGGAGGTCGGCCCGTGGGTACATCCATTCCCACCACCGAAAATGTCTCCTTGCAATGCTGGCTCAAGAAGGCAACATCCAGAAAGATCTGTGCCGCGTCACCTTCTTGCAGCCATCACTGGGCAGGAGTTACAGGTGTGTGTGTGCGTGTGTGTGTGCGTGTGTGCGTGTGTGCGTGCGTGTGTGTGTGCGTGTGTGTGTGTGTGAGTGCGTGTGTGTGCGTGTGTGTGTGCGTGCGTGTGTGTGTGTGTGTGTGTGCGTGCGCGCGTTACTCTGGATTTCCAGCATCTGCAGAATCCCTCGTGTTTAAGATTTCAGGTACTGCTGGAAGTATTCTGGGCAGACAGACATAAAATATCTTTTTAATTTCTCTGCCATTTCCTTACACCTCAATATAACCTCAATCTGTAAATGACCCACTTTCACATTTGCTGTCTTTTCCACTGTACTTATGTATTGAGATATCCATGGAAGTTTATACAGTCCATTTTTATATCCTTCTTTTTCTTTCAGTATCGGTTTCCACTGAATTCTGAACGTTGTCCAGTCCTCGTTCGATAACTCTTTTTGGCAACACTATGTCCCTTTCCCTTTGATCTGATACTAACTGTAAATTCTCTTGATAGCTACGGTGGGATCATTTTTCACGCTGAGTTCTTGCATTAATTCTTTACTCTTTACCCATTGCTGCTTCATTAAAACTACATTAAAACTGTCTTTTTATGTCATTTCCCAAACTGTCATAGCGAACTCTAGCCTCATTCTTTTGTTTAGGCTTAAAACCTTGACTTCCTATGAAGTTGCGTACATCACACTTCCCTAAAACCCCCGGGAACCAGATTTTTCATTAACCCATTCTCATTACACAAGCTTTACAGCACCAGTAACTCAGGTTCACTTCCCACCACTGCCTGTAAGGAGCTTGTACGTTCTCCCTGGGACCACGTGGGTTTCCTCCGGGTGCTCTGGTCTCCTCCCACAGTCCAAAGGCATACCAATTGGTAAGTTAATTGATCGTTGCAAATTGTCCTGTGATTAGGCTAGGGTTAAACTGAGGAATGCTGGACTGCACAGCTCAAAGGGCTGGAAGGGTCTATTCCATGCAGGATATCAATCAATAAATAAAACCCAGATTTAAATAAGTTTGTTCCCTCATCGATTCCTCAATATAATGACCTAGGATATCATGGCTTGTGCATTCCAGGTCTGCGGACAAGGATCTTCTCTCCCGGTCTGAACAGTAAGGAAGCCAGCTCTCTCTGAACAGATCCTGCATGCTCTGTGATTAAACGAGAGATCTTAAGGTGTTCTGTGCACTGATGCCATGCTTCAGGAGCAGGCCTGGAGGGAGTGTTCACCCAGAGCTTCCCTTTATCCTTCAATTTATACATCCAGCGGCCATTTTGTGAGTTACTTCCCGTACTTAATAAAGTGGCCGCGGAGAGCATGCTGCAGCCCATCCATTTCAAAGTTTAACGAGTTGTGCGTTCAGAGATGCTTTTCTGTACACCACTGTCACGGTTATTGGAGTTACTGTCACCTTTTTATCAGCTTGAACCAGTCCGGCCATTCTCCTCTGCCCCCTCTCTGTTTTGCCCACAGAACTGCCACTCACTGAATGATTTTTGTTTATTCTGCCATCCTCTGTAGACCCTACAGACCGTTGTGCTTGAAATCCTAGGAGATCGGCAGTTTCTGAAATACTCAAACCACCCCATCTGGCACCAACAATCATTCAATGGTTCCATTTAATATCGGATGAATGTATACAATATACAACCTGAAATTCTTGCTTTTAGCAGACATCCACAAAAACAGAAGAGTACACCAAATAATGAATGACAGTAAAAACGCTAGAACCCCAAAGCCTCCTTCTCCCACCTCCCACACACAAGCAGAAGCATAGCATCAACTCCTCCCCTCCCCGTCTCCCACTTACTTCAGCAAAAAGTATCAGAGCCCTCCACCCACTAAGCAAGCAATAGCAAAGCCCCCAAGAAAGACCATGATCTGCAGTCCAACAAGGATTAATCATTCACCCGACAACTCAACATATCACAGGCTCTCTCTCTCTCTCTAATAGAGGGGCAGAGAGGAGTCACACAACGAGGAGACCAACAAAAGCAAAACAACTGGCTGATGATGGTGTTAAAGTCTGCGAGTCATTTATTTTCAAGTCCTTCGACTCGATAGTTGTCAGAAAACTTGCCCCTACAGGAGAGGCAGAGGCCGAGAGAGAATGCCAAAAGTTCCATTCGTGTGGGTGATATCGGAGGGGAAAATGAAAAGCTGCAGCCATCGATAAGAAAACTCCACAATAGGAGTAAACTCTGCACTGTGACACACCTCTGCTAAATACAGGTGTCCCACTCACCTTCAAGACCGGTAGCATGCAGTGCTTTTGACGTTGCCAGGGGCAACGGTGCCCCTGAGATCTTGTGTATTCAAGAGCAGCCCGCATTCAAGTCACACCATCAAAACTCTTGGGAACTTAACAAGAAGCACATCAAAGGCGGCAGTGAATTAAGGTGAATGAACCTGATCTTTAGACGTCAGTTTAGGCACTGGGCCTGATTGAAAGGATCGGAGTGTCGGGGCCGGAGGCGAGGGTTGCGCTCACTACTCCTCGCCGCTCCCTCAGCTCTGCGCTGAACTATGGGCCAGTGGACGGACTCTTTACAGACTTCAGCTCAGAACGCTATTTGCTTTCGGTTATTACTTGCACGTTCTGACCTTCTTTCTCTGCGCTCTGGGTCTTCGGCAGTCCTCTTTACTTTGCGGGTTCTTTGCTTTGTGGCTGCCTGCAAGGAGCCAGATCTTAAGGTTGTATAATGTGTACATACGTTGAAATTTGAAACGCAGTCAGATACCGAACCGATTAAGGAGAGATTGGGGCAAAAGAAAGCACTCGTTGGGCCCAAGGGACCTCTCACTGCGCCGTTTTTCTAAATGAAAATTAAAATTAAAAAATATATAAATTACTCAGATCAGTTCCAAATCGTACAGACATGAATCTCCAACCTCTGTCATTACTTGTACATAAAGCCTCTTTTATATAGTCACTGAAACACCTGTTGTTCCATTCTGCTTGTTTACTCTGGGGAGATCTGGGCTGATCCAACTAAGCCTCTTAATGCCTGCAATTGCCAAGAGTTGGTTAACCACTTAAACTGCTTTGGTGGCAGCATATAAGCAATCAAGACTGACTGATGTTTTTTTTCTCTCTCTCTCTCTTCCCCAGCTTGTGCACAGCAAATGAGACATCGTAACGGCAGGAACTATGAGGAAGAAACGGCAGGGTAAAAGGATGGGTAGGCTCCAGAGGAGCTTCATGAGGATGCTCCCAGGAATGAAAGGGTTAAGGTATGAGGGGCGCTTGATAGCTCTGTCCCTTGTACTTGCTGGAGTTTTAGAAGAATGAGAGGAGATCTCTATCGAATATTGAAAGCCTAAATAGAGTGGATGTGGAGAGGCTGTTTCCTTTAGTGGGGGTTTCTAGGGCCAGGGAGCAGTGTCCCAGAATAGAATGGTCGTCTATTTAGGAGAGAGATGAGGAATTTTTTAGCGAGAGGGTGTTGAATTTGTGGAATTCATTGCCACAGCTGGCTGTGGGACAAGGTCATTGGGTGTATTTAAAGCGGAGATTGATAGCTTCTTGATTAGTAAGGGTGGCAAAGGTTGCGGGGAGAAGGCGGGAGAATGGGGTTGAAAAGGATGATAAATCAGCCATGATGGAGTAGCAACGCAGACTCGATGGGCCAAATGGTCTGCCCGCTTATATGTTTTACGGTCTTTCTGTATCTGAAAGTCACATCTGCCTGTAAGATTTCTGACTCCCTTTTACTGGAGGGTCTCTCACAAAACACTGACCGTCTATCGATAAATTAAAGATTAGTTTTATTTCTCGCATGTATATCAAAACATTGAAATGTACAGTTTTGTCACTGGGATCGCCAGTGGTCTGGGGGCAGCCTGCAAATCTTGCCTTGCTTCCAGCACCAAGGTGGCAGGCCCACGACTCACTAAGCCGTACGTCTTTGGGATGTGGGAGGAAACGGGAATACCTGGAGACAAGCCGCACAGTCACAGGGAAATTGTACAAACTCCTTATGGACAGAGGCAGTAGTAAACCCTGATCACTCATCACTGGCGCTGTAATATGGTTGTGCTGACTAATGTTCCTTAAGGTTGTCATAGCCGGAGGAGGTAGCAGAGATAAGCACCCACTAACTATTAAATGCTCCCAACGGCGTGTGCCTCAAACTGCCTCTGACAACCAATACCAGCTCCCGGCCTTCACGTGTGGCTTAGCTACTAAGCCAGGCGGAACCATTTCTACTGACAGGAGAAGGGGCAAAGGCGGGTTAACACCCGTCGCCTCGGGCAGATAGGTCTCGTCAGCTGTGGTTGGCAGCTCACCTGTGAGAAGAGAAACTCTGATCTCAAGCCTCTGCTCACGGGGAAAGGCTTCGAGAGTAAACCCCGAGGGAAGAATCCGGAGCTGGAGTCCCTAAGGCAGTCCGACGTTGTGTTACGCCCGTGCCCCAACTCTGAGGGGCTGAAGGGTACGAAGTAGCCCCCTCCTTTTTGAGAATCGCAAGATCGCTATTAATTCAGGTCAGGAGACCCAGGAAATGAGAGAGAGACACACAGAATCCACAAGGGGTTTGGAATGTCCTGGCCCCTCAGCGATACAAAGCCACGGGAAGCGGCCATTGTCTCTTGGAGACGGAATTGTGTATTGAGCACTGTGCTATTCATTGACGCCCTCAAGGAATGAGCAACGTGGGCTGGTTGGGGGATGGCATCATCCCAACCTGACTGACATCTGAGACCCCGTGAGTAAGGATAAAAGAGGGTCTGGGGAACAACCCCTTTAGACGCACCAGGAGAAACGCTAGAAATCCCGTGACAGCGTAATAGCGACAGCCGGTGGAAAGCCCACGTGCGTCCTTTTCCATTTGCCTCGGAATTGGTGGGACTGACCACGGAAGACGGCTTAGCTAAAAGGAAAAGGACACCGACAACATTTCGAAGGATCGACATCATAGAAAGGAAAACGGGCGAGTTCTAAAATAAACCCGTCTCTCTCTCTCTCACCAAAAGCTGCAGCCTGAATGAACTTGAATGACTTTTATATTTCCATCGGACAATACATTATCCCCTAGACAACGATAGAGCTATTTCTTATTGATTATTATTATACCCGCGCTTTTTAGATTTAGTATTGACGACGTATATTATCTTTATGTTTGCATTGATATTATTTTTGTGTATTTTTATCAATAAATATTGTTAAAAATAGTACCATCAGACTTCAACGGACCTCTCTATCTTTGCTGGTAAGTGACCCTGTTACGGGGTACGTAACAGTTGAGTTTGATGCTTGACCGACAACTTCTGAAACGCTGCTGGTACTAAACTTCCGTTCTCTGTTTTTCCTTTGGCAGCGTGAAGAGGGCGGGTGGGAGGGTTAGGGCTTGTTGCAAGGGCAACAGCTTGCTCTCTGTACCGTACTGTCCTGGCTTGCATATCATGTGGACAACTAGGACACAATATCCAGCCAATGGAGAGGCTTCCCCACACCGTTACCGTGCCACCTACTGAATTTTCTCTACAGATGCTGCCTGATCCTCTGATTTCATCCAACTTCTCTTTTTTTTTGTAAGACTTCTATTACAGGCAGTTGATGTTCAGAGAAAAGTAGAACAGAGGGTATGTTAGAGATGAAAAAAGGTTAGTCGTGGATCGCCCTAGATAACACCTGAAAGGAATACTTATAAAACATATTGTGAGTAAGGTAGCCCGTGATATAAACAGGAGAATGGTAGACAGAATGCATCACAGACTAGAATATTGTGTACTGTATGTTGTCTGATCGTACCCAGAGCATAACACAGAAGGAGGCCATTCCTCCCATTAGATGCATGCCAGCCCTTGGAGAAGCAATCCCTCGCTCTCTATTTCTCTGTATCACTTATAAAGTATATCTTACAAGTAAGAGTACAATCAATAGGCTGTTATGTCGTGGTACGTGCCTCAGTGACCCGGAGAGCGATGTTGGCTGGAGTCAGGGCTTTATGCTTTGGCTCTTGGTAGGGTCACCCACCCATGCCAAACAGGTCAAAGGGTAAAGGCCAGGCTAAGAATGGTCCACCAGTCCTCCAGGTTCAGGGCCAACAACCCTGACTGGTAAAGCAAAGTTGTTATGGAAACAGCAATGAAGAATCCTTCTACACCTGAATGACCAAGGATAGAGAGAAATGGAGGACCTCCAGTGCTACCCTAAATATCTGTGGTGTTACATGCAGTAAGTAAGTAATTATGTTACAGATAGAAACACAATACAGCAAAACCTTATATTATTGGAACCAATATACATTTATAGACACAAGAGATTCTGCAGATGCTGGAAATCCAGAGTAACAAACAGAAAATACCGGAGGAACTCAGCAGGTCGGGCAACATCTTTAGAGAGGAATAAACAGTTGACATTTCGAGCAAGACATTTCATCAGGAAGTCCTGATTGGCTTTCTGTATCTTTGGGAATTGACTTTGATGTTCTCTTACTTGTTTTTAAAGCTCTTCGTGGTCGAGGACCAGAGAACATCGCAGAATTACTGTTGTTTTATAATCCTGCTCGAGCATTCAGTCTTCTTTTGTCGGGATCTAAAACTTAAGCAATCTCCCTCAAAGGATAATTGGCAGGACAGTTTCTTTTTAGGAACTACACACCTAAACAGTGGAATTCAGTATTTCAAACCATAAGGGATGCAGACTCAACTGACACTTTTAAACACCAGCACAAAACCTATTTATTTAAACTTGCTTTTAACTAACATCTTTTTAATGAGAGGGGACTTGATAGAGGTCTACAAGATTATGCGAGGCATAGACAGGGTGGATAGTCAGTACCTGTTTCCCAGGGCACCAATAGCAAACACCAGAGGGCATATGTACAAAACTAAGGGAGAGAAGTTTAGGGGAGACATCAGGGGTAAGTTTTTTACACAGAGGGTTGTGAGTGCCTGGAATGACTTGCCTGGGATGGTGGTGGAGGCTAAAACATTAGGGGTATTTAAAAGCCTCTTGGACAGGCACATGGATGAAAGAAAAATAGAGGGTTATGGGGTAGTGTGGGTTTAGTACTTTTGTTTAAGGATTATATGGGTCGGCACAACATGGAGGGCTGAAGGGCCTGTACTGTGCTATAGTGTTCTATGGTTCTATCTTTTAATGTCATAGTTATCTCTATTTTTATTTTTTATTTTTATCTTCACGTTTGCATTTTATCTCATAGTGAAGCATATCGAAGTTACCTTTATGAAAAGTGCTCTACAAATAAGATATTATTATTTTATTCTCAGCTCAAACTGGTAAAACCTGACATCCGGGCATAACCAAACACACTCGTTTCTCAATTACTAGGAACTTTTGGACCATTCTAGTAGTGTTTAGCATTGTGGCTTTCAGAAACTTTACATAAATATTGCTGTGTCGCCCAAATTGTTTAACACTGTTGTGGAGTCTTTCAATTTCCTCGTTTAATTCAGCATATTTCCGGTACTTTTCACTTATCGATTTCTGTCTGTTATGTGGGCTTGGAATGTATATATCTAGTAAGCAAATAAGTTGTTTTTGCTTGTTTATCGTGTATTATTATACACAGATGGTTACGGTGGATTGTCCTATCAGTATTAATAGATCAGTTGTAATATAATTTGTGGAACTCTGACTCTGAAACTGGATCAGGCTTGTATTTATAGGAAAGTGTGGTGTCTTTCATTAATTCATATTTTAAAGCAAGATTTTGGTGAATGATGTTAGTCACTTGATCGTGCCTGTGTGAGTAAACAGATTGAGTTAAACTGCTACAGGATCCTGTAATGTGCACGATTGTTTCTTGTTTCTCTTGGCATTCTCTACATTTATCTTCTTGGATTTGTTGATCTAATTCTGCTTTAATGTCTTATGGTCTATTATACTGGTGTAAAGATTAGTTTTGTAATGTCTTTCAAAGTGTATTGAGAAGCAACATAAAATTAAAGGGACAAAATCAATTTTCAAGGTAACACATTTAAATCTACTTAGATGCTAGGGGTTTAATTCTGGTTGAAAAGCATTTTATACTTTGAGCTTTTACACTGTAGAGAATTGTATCAAATGATTCTGAATTCTAACAGGATTGCAAAACAAATACACATTGAGAGGGAATCATAAAGTCGGTGAAGTACAAAATATAAATTAATTTTAAGAAGCATGGAGTTACTTCAAAATCCTCATTGACCATGATTTCCCGACTTATCCAGTTTAAAAAGAAATCAGGTAACAGTAACATCAGTAAACACATTAGCTGAACAAATTATTAATTTAGTCTCGGATATGATATTTAGAGCCTTCTAAATCCCTGTACAACTTTTGGTTGTAGATTTGAACTCAAAGACATCTCAACACCTTTGTTGGGCTAACTTCAGTTCCCTGAGGTCTACGCTGTCCAAATTTGGTTCCTTTCCAAATGAGATCTTTTGATCTGGTTGAACACTTTGGATCTTGTCACAGATTTCAACTAAGTATCTCATGCTTCCATTGTTGCTGCCTCCCATCTTTGTGGATCCAACTTATTTTGGACAACTAATGTGACCGCTTTGCTTGGAGTTCATTCATTTTGCTTAGTGACATAGTGACCCATTTATACTCAATTGTTCTTTTCAACCCTGTAAAACAAATTTGGTTGAACAAGGCTCAAGCATGTTTCTAATCTATTGATGGCCTAGTGATCTGCAGACACGAAGCCGGTGGTAGGCAGAAGGTTATTTTAGAAACTGATTAAGTGAAAAATCTGCTGTGTTTTGCATACCTCTACAGTACTTGCTTCTTGACAACATCCTGACTGTATGGCTGTATGACCTGTGACCTGTGACGGACTGGGTTGTATCAACCACTTCCTGAAGACCTTTCTACTCCTAGGCATTGGTCTTTCCATATCAGGCCATGATGCAAATAGTTAGGATGCTGTCTGCTGTATAATTATAGAAAAATTGCCAAAGTTTTAAGTGACTAAAACTAAAAATTAAGAGCTAATTGTGGACTTCTGGAAGGAACACAAGTCGAGGGAACACAAACCAGTCCTCATAGAAGGATCAGAAGTGGAAAGAGTGAGCAGTTTCAAGTTCCTTGGAGTTAATATTTCTAAGGACCTAACCTGGTCCCAACGTATCGTTGCAGCTATAAAGACAAGACAGTGGCTATGTTTCATTAGGAGTTTGAGGAGATTTGGTTTGTCACCTAAAACGCTCGCAAATTTCTACTGATGTACCATGGAGAGTATTCTAACTAGCTGCATCACCGTTTGGTATAGGGTGGGTGGGGGAGGTGGGTAGTGCTACTGCACAGAATCAAAGAGAGCTGCCGAGAGTTGTAAACTTAATCAGCTCCATTTTGGATATTTCCCTCTGTAACATCCAACACATCTGCAAGGAGCGATGCCTCAGAAAGGCAGCATCCATCATTAAGGACCCCCACCACCCAGGACACGCCCTCTTCGCTGTGTTACCATCAGGGAGGAGGTACACAAGTCTGAAGATACACACTCAGCGATTCAGGAACAACTTCTTCCCCTCTACCATCAATTTCTGAATGGACGTTGAACCCATGAACCCTACTTCACTACGTTTTTACTTCTGTTTTTGCACTACTTAATTAATTTATATATTTGATCTACATACATATATATACACTACTTACTGTAATTCCATTTTTTTATATATTATCATGTTTTGTATTGTACTGCTGCCATAAAGTTAACAAATTGCATGATATATACTGACGATATTAGACCTGATTCTGATTCTGACATGCCAAATCTACAGAAACTTCTAGGAAAGTTGGGGTAGCTGAAGTTGCTGTCTATTGTATTTCCTTAATGTCCGTAAACTCTCAGAGAACAGGTTTTCAGTCTGACAGTGCTTCTTGCCAATTGTGTGCGGCTGAACTTCTTTGAGCGATTTCTTGGCACAATACTAAACAGCTGGTGGCAATATCAATTTGCATGTCAAAACATTGGTTGTTTAGTCTGTTTCCTGGCTGCCCCTACTGCTTGTAACATAGTCTCAGGTGCCGCTTTATTAGATACACCTACTCATTAATGCAAATATCCAATCAGCCAATCACGTGGCAGCAACTCAATGCATTAAAGCATGTAGACTTGGTCAAGAGGTTCAGTTGTTGCTCAGACCAAACACCAGAATGGGGGAGAAATGTGATCTAAGTGACTTTGACCGTGGAATGATTGTTGGTGCCAGACGGGGTGGTTTGAGTATCTCAGAAACTGCTGATCTCCTGGGATTTTCACGCCCAACGTTCTCTGGAGTTTACAGGAAACGGTGCAAAAATACATTCAGCGAGTGGCAGTTCTGTGGGTGAAAATGCCTTGTCAGTGAGAGAGGTCGGAAGAGAATGGCCAGACTGGTTCAAGATGGTAGGAAAGCAATAATAAGACCATAAGATGTAGGTGCAGGATTAGGCCACTTGGCCCATTGAGTCTTCTCCGCCATTTCATCACGGCTGATCCATTTCCCCTCTCAGCCCCAGTCTCCTGCCTTCTCCCCGTATCCTTACCAACCTCTGCTTTAAATATACCCAATGACTTGGCCTCCACAGCCGCCTGTGCCAATGAATTCCACAGATTCACCACCCTCTGGCTAAAGAAATCCCTCCTCATCTCCGTTCTAAAAAGATACCTCTCTATTCTGAGGGTATGTCCTCTGGATTTAGACTCCCCTGCCTTAGGAAGTGTCCCGCCGCATCGAGGCCTAATCTCCCATTACAACAGAAGTGTGCAGAACAGCATGATTGAATGAACAACACCTTGAACCTTGAAGTGGATGGACTACAGCAGAGAAAATGCACTCAGTGGCCACTTTATTAGGTACAGGAGGTTCCTAACACTGAGCGTAGATGGTACACAATCCCAGTTCTTCAATGTCTGAATGAGCTGCCAGCTAGCAAAATTCCCCTTTCTGTTATGATTTCAAATTGCCCTACAAATGTCCTTTTTCTCCCCACTTAGCTTAGGCATGGATCTGCGGGCTGTCAAAACGTGACCTTTCCTTCGGCATTTTGAAAGACTCAGCTGTCCTGAACATGAGGTTGTGTTGAGGGATGACCATTGCTGTGACAGAAACTGATCGAACTGGTCTCATCAGTAATGTCTCAGTCTCAGTGCATAACCTTGGACTCTGCCACAGCTCTTTGTCCGTGGACTGTATCTGCACCGATTAATCTCAGAGAATGAAATCCCTCTCGCTTGCTTGATGCGAATTCCATTGTCGCAGCAATTTTTACCTGCACGCTCAGCGGTTTTGAGTGAACTTGTCCATCTGCGGCATATAAACCTGTCACATCGGGCACAATCTGAACAAAATACTGACGTCGCATTGCAAAAATAACTTACTTAATGAAGCATGTAGACACAAACCATACCATCATTTTTAGGCCCCCTACTTCCAACCTTGTAGGTTCCAGTATTTTATTCTGCTTCAGATCAAGTCAAGTCAAGTCAAGTCACTTTTATTGTCGTTTTGACCATAACTGATATGTACGGTACATAGTAAAAATGAGACAATGTTTTTCAGGACCATGGTGTTACATGACACAGTACAAAAACTAGACTGAACTACGTAAAAAACAACACAGAGGAAAAAAAAACAACTACACTAGACTACAGACCTACCCAGGACTGCATAAAGTGCACAAAACAGTGCAGGCATTACAATAAATAATAAACAGGACAATAGGCGTCTCAGTCTCAAAAGGTGTCAGTCCAGGCTTCGGGTATTGAGTCTGATAACTTGGGGGAAGAAACTGTTACATAGTCTGGTCATGAGAGCCTGAATGCTTCCGAGCCTTTTCCCAGACGGCAGGAGGGAGAAGAGTTTGTATGAGGGGTGCGTGGGGTCCTTCATAATGCTGTTTGCTTTGCAGATGCAGCATGTAGTGTAAATGTCCGTGATGGCGGGAAGAGAGACCCCGATGACCTTCTCAGCTGACCTCACTATCCGCTGCAAGGTCTTGTGATTCGAGATGGTGCAATTTCCGAACCAGGCAGTGATGCAGCTGCTCAGGATGCTCTCAATACAACCCCTGTAGAATGTGATGAGAATGTGATAAAGGTAATCTTTCAGTTTCTAAACTTAAGATCCTTCACTTTGCCTGCTATCACGTTTGCTCTCACTGAACAGGTCTTTGTTTTTACATTCACCAATCAAAGTTTCCATTTCATATCAGATGAACATGTACGATATACAGCCTGAGATTCTTACTCACCGCAGACATCCACACATCGGAAGAAAAACCCCAAAGAATGAATGACAGAAAAAAATGTTAGGACCCCCAAAGCCCCCCTTCTCCCCCCTCCCACACACAAACAGCAGCAAAGCATCAGCCCTGCCCCCTTCCCCTCCCCTTACCTGCCTCAGCAAAAGCATTAGCCTCTCCCCCACCACCCAGCAAAGCTCTCAAAGAGACCATGATCTAGAGTCCATTAAAAAGAGCACTGGCTATCCCAATAGTTCAACATCCACAAGGCTCCCCCCTCACTAACAAGGGAAAGAGAGGCGTCACTCCTTCCACAGCGAGAGGGGAGACTAAGAGCTCGCTGTTTCGATGTTACGGTCTGCAGCGTTGCAGATCATAATATATCGCTTTTGGCCTTCAGGCGACGTGCTATCAAAGAGCTTCTGAGAACCAATGTGCAAAACAAAAAGCGCCCTATCATTCTGCCGTCCGGTCTAAATGTCCACAGAGTTACAATGAAAACTGCAAGATCCTTGCATCAATGTTCTCCAGAAGCAAAAAGCTTGAGCGGAAGACAGGTCTCAGAAGTAAGCCGGGTTAGGAACGTTCGATGCCAGGTGTGTGTTGAAGCTGGCAGACAGACTGACATACTTTATTGATCCCGAGGGAAATTGCGTTTCGTTACAGCCGCACCAACCAAGAAATATAGCAATATAAAACCATAAATAATTAAATAATAATGCGTACATTATGTCAAGTGGAAATTAGTCCAGGACCAGCCTATTGGCTCAGGGTGTCTGACACTCCGAGGGAGGAGTTGTAAAGTTTGATGGCCACAGGTAGGAATGACTTCCTATGACGCTCAGTGTTACATCTCGGTGGAATGAGTCTCTGGCTGAATGTACTCCTGTGCCTAACCCGGATTGAGCAAAATGCAGCTTCATGCGGGCCGGATCAGTCGGACGCGTGCGAACGCAGCTTTCGTTGCCTCCGTTTTTTCAGCCTGCTCTCATGTGTCTCAGTCTCTGCTATAACTACAAAGTGTTTCACTTCACAAATTCCGTTTTTTATGAAGAAGACTGCCGAGCAAGACTGCCGAATAAACACTAAAAACTCTGAAAACCTGGTACCTGAATAAACTCAGCATTAGCCATATCATACGCCATAGGCGCTTCGATTACTGGGGCCAGATTTAATAGTAATTAGATATTATCTCGCGGGCCAAAGATAATTCCACCGCGGGCCAGATTTGGCCCGCGGGCCTTGAGTTTGACATATATGCATTATGGAGTGGATGGGAGACATTGTCCAAGATGGCATGCAACTTGGACAGCATCCTCTTTTCAGACACCACCGTCAGAGAGTCCAGTTCCACCCCCACAACATCACTGGCCTTACGAATGAGTTTGTTGATTCTGTTGGTGTCTGCTGCCCCAGCACACAACAGCAAACATGATTCAAGCCACCCGTGAGGTGTGGCACTTTGGGAGGACAGACCGGGGTTGGACTTGCACAGTGAGTGGTAGGGCACTGAGCTGTGTGGTAGAACAGATAGTTCTTCCAAACTTCTCTTAAATGTTGCAGTCGAACCCACAACACTTGTACCGGCAGCTCATTCCACACTCTCTCCACCCTCTGCGTGAAGAGGTTTCCCCTCATGTTCCCCTTAAACTTTTCACCTTTCACCTTAAACCTACTACCTCTAGTTCTTCTCTCACCCACCTCAGGGGAAAAGCCTGCATGTACTTACCCTATCTATGCTCCTCATAATTTTTATACCTCTATAAGATCTCCCGTCATTCTCCTATGCTCCATCAAATAAAATCCGAGCCTTTCCCTTCGACCTTGCCCTATAACTCAGGTCCTTCAGTCTGGGCAAAATTCTCGTGGATTTTCTGTGCACTCTTTCAAGTTTGACATCTTTTCCTGTAGGTAGGTAGTCAGAACTGCACACAATACTCCAAGTTCAGCCTCACCAACGCCTTATGAGAAAAGACTGAATGTGCGAATTTCAGCAAAACGTCCTAATTCCCATTCTCAGCTTTCTGACTTATGAAGGCAAATCTACCAAAAGCTCTCTTTGCAAAGCTATCTACCTGTGAGACCACAGTTTCAGAACACCCTGATCTTCCACACGGCGGTGGTGGAGGCGGATACGATAGGGTCTTTCAAGAGCCTCTTAGATAGGTGCATGGAGCTTAGAAAAATAGTGGACTATGCAGTGGGGAAATTCTCAGCAGTTTCTAGAGTAGGCTACATGGTCGGCACAACATTGTGGGCTGAAGGGCCTGTAATGTGCTGTAGATCTTTATGTTCCATGCTCCTCAGTGCCCCACCATTCACCGCGTAACTCCTACCCTGGTTGGCGCTCCCAAAGTACAACACCTCACACTTTTCTGCATTAAAAAACGGGCCATTTTTCAGCCCGCTTTTCCAGCCGGTCCAAACCATGCTGCAAGCTCTGATAGCCAAAAGGGAATGACAGCAATTACTTTTGGAGTTTCAAGGACTCACCAGGTCTTGTAGAGAACAAAAACCTTCTACATTATTTACCGATCACAGAACTCGGCTAACAACTGAGTTCAAAATCTACGCTCCCATGATGACTGCAGAGGACGGCGTATCACTCTCCCCAGTGACTGCAAGACAGCGTAGAGCATAGTAAAAAAATGTTTCAGTGGATGTCGTGTCATAACAGCCCCTGAAGCAGCTACACAAAGGACAAAAAAAGAAAGCTAAACCTTGCTCTTCATCCAGTCGGCAACCATTTGTATAACCCACAAATATTTGGAACTCTTGATGTTCACCGAGCTTGTTTCATTACCAGTCGAGGTGACACAGCCTCTGTGCACAGTCGTCTCGCTCTGGGAGTGCTCGTGCTTATTTAGCCCCCACTTCGCTTGCACCAGTTCTGATTGGCTACCCCGTCACTTGACCTTTGAATTCTATTGGCTCGCCGTATTTTTTTGGCTCTTGGGTGTTTGCAAAATTGAAACCCATCGAATGGTGAAAGGCCTTGACAGAGTGGATATGGAGAGGATGTTTCCTGTGGTAGGGGAGTCTAAGAATTCAGAACAGAGGGGCGTCCTTTTAGAACGGAGATGAGGAGGAATTTCTTTAGCCAGGGAGTGGTGAATCTGTGGAATTCATTGCCACAGGCGGCTGTGGAGGCCAAGTCATATTTAAGGCTGAGCTTGTTAGATTCATGATTAGTCAGGGCATGAAAGGTTACGGAAGGAAGCCAGGAGACTGGGAATGAGATGGGAAATGGATCAGTCTTGATGAAAAGGCAGAGCAAACCTGATGGGCCAGATGGCCCAATTCTGCTCCTATATCTTATGACGTGAGTACTACAACCGGTCAACTGGTTGGTTGGATTATTATTACGGAGATCCATTGAAAAGCTTGTCTTGCATGCTGTTCATGCAGATCAGATCATTACACAGTGCATTGAGGCAGAACAAGGAAAAACAATAACAGAAGGCAGAATAAAGTGTAAAGCTACAGAGAACGTGCAGGTAAACAGCAACTTACAAGCTTAACACAAAATCCACCGCAGATGCTGGGGTCAAAGCAACACGCTGGAGGAACTCAGCAGGTCGGGCAGCATCCGTGGAAACGAACATTCAATGTTTCGTGCCGAAAGAAGAGGGAGTGGGGAGGGTGGGAAGGAGAAGGCTGGTAGGTGCCAGGTGAAAAACCAGTGAGGGGAAAGATCAAGGGGTGGGGGAGGGGATAGGCAGGAGAGGTGAAGAAGGAATGTAAGGGGAAAGCACTGAGGGTAGTAGAAGGAGGCGGAACCAAGAGGGAGGTGATAGGCAGCTGGAGGAGGAGGCAGAGTGAAGGTGGGATGGGGGAAGGGAGGAGGAGGGAATTACCGGAAGTTGGAGAATTCAATTTACAAGTTTATTGTGAGGTCAAGAGTCTATCTTATCACATCTGGGAGCCATTCACTCATCTTCCAACAGTGGGGTGGGAGCTATCCTTGAACCTGGAGGTATGCGCTTTCAGGCTTTTTTTTTAATCCTCCATCTGATGGAAGAGGGGAGGAGCGAGAACGCTCGGGGTGGGTCGGGTCTTTGATTGTGCTGGCTGCCTTACTGAGGCAGTGTAGACAGAGTCCGTAGAGTGGAGGCTGGTTTCTTTGCCCACAACTCTCTGCGGTTTCTTGCGACCTCCTGCAGAGCGGATGCCATGCTAAAGCCATTATGTTTCCAGATGGAATGCTTTCTGCGGTGTGTGGATAAAACTTGGTAATGGTTGATGGGGGGGAGGGGGGGGGGAGGGGGGGGCATGCCAAATCTCCTTCAGCCTCCTGAGGATGTAGTGGCGCTGATGAGCTGTCTTGGCTGTGTGATAACAATATTGTTCTTGTTGACGAGAGCCCCACGCAAGTCCCAGCTCACGAAACACCGTCAACATGAGGGGAATCTCACAGTTTAGTGAGGGCTGCACAGCTCTGTGACAGCATTGCAGAGTAAAAACAGTGAACTGGTTAAACTAGTGTTCACTAACTTAGTCCTCTGCACCTTTACAATCTGCTCATCCGTTGTCAGTACAGACATATTCCTGATTCAAAATTATATCTCTTTGTGAGTTCTGGATATTTATCAGACAAAAAGATACTGGCTGTCTATTTAGCAAAGGCTTATTGTGCAAAAGCCTTAGGCCTATATACAGTACTGTGCAAAAGTCTTAGGCACACATATACGTAGCTGGGGTGCCTAAGACTTTTGCACAGTACTGTATTTGCCAACGTGGAGCAGAGAGCGAGTTTGTAAGTCTGGCGGGAGCAAAGGATTTTGGGAATGGCAAGGGTGGAGGGAGCGCCGCGGGAGGTGTGTGGGTCAGGTGGCAGAGGAGTTCCAGCCGCGGGGGTTGGCGCAGGAGCAGGCACACCCAGTTTCGAGACACCAGACGAGATTATCCGATTTCAAATGATTGGTTTATTGATCATTACAGAATGTCTCTCTGGTGCTTCCCGCTCCCTTCCCCTTTTCCCAATTATGATGCCCTTCTCCCTGCCCCCTTCCCACTCTCAGTCCACAATAGAGACCCATATCAGAATCAGATTTGTCATCACTCCTTTTTTAAAACTGCAGCAGTACAGTGCAATACATAACCTGGATCACCTGGACAATACCAACACCTATGTCACAACGCTGTTCTATAGCTGACTATAGCTCAGCATTTAACATCATTGTTCCAACAACCTAGGTCTCTGTACCTCTCTCAGCAACTGGATCCTCGGCTTCCTATCTGGAAGACCACAGTCTGTGTGGGTTGGAAGTAACATCCCAACCTTGCTGACAATTTACGCTGGTGCACCTCAGGGATGTGTGCGTAGCCCACTGCTTTACGCTCTACTCCCATGACTGCGTGACCTGCAGAAATCTCTAGAACTTACTGAAGTCTCTGTTCATGTGTCCGCTATACAAAAAACACAGATGAATGGTGTTCATCAGAGGAAACCACTGCTTTCCAAAACAAAGAACATTTCTGCATATCTCAAGTTTGCAAAAAGCCACCTAGGTGTTCTGCAGTGCTTCTGGGACTACGTTCTGTGGGCAGATGAGACAAAAGTGGGACTTATGGCAGATTTGCACATTGCTATGTTTGCACACCAATCTCAACCGTGAAGCACGGTGGAAGGAGCATCATAGTTTTGGGCTGTTTGCTGCCTCGGGGCCTGAACAGCTTGCAATCGTCGAGGGAACGATGAATTCAAAATTGTTTCAAAACATTTTACTGGAGAATTTCAGGGTAGCAGTCTGTCACCTGAAGCTTAATAGAAGTTGAATAACGCAACAAGACAATGATCTGAAAGACAAGAGTAAATGGTTTAAGAAGAAGAAAATTTGTGTTTTGGAATGGCCGAGTCAAAGTCCTGATCTTAATCCTATAGAAATGTTGTGGAAGGACCTAAAGCAAGCAGTTCATGCAAGAAAGCCCACCAACATCCCAGAGTTGAAGCAGATTTGTAAGGAGGAATGGCCTAAAGTTCCTCCAAGTTAATGATCAACAGTTACCGGAAAAGTTCGTTTGCAGTTTTTGCTGTAAAAGGGGGTACTTTTTTCAACAAATACATGTAATATTGGATCATTTTTCTCTATAAATAAATGAACAAGTATAATGTCTTTTTTCCATTTTATTTATTTAATTGGGTTCTCTTTATCTAGTTTTAGGGCTCACGTGAAGATCTGATCACATTTTGGGTCATATTTAGAAATAGAGAAGATTTACAAACTTCCTAGTACCAGTATATATGTGCCCAAGACTTCTGCGCACTACTGTACATTGCTGCCTTTATTGTGACTGCTTCATCGAGTTCTCCAGCCATTGGGAAGGAGGTACAGGAGCTTTAGGTCCTGCACCACAAGGTTCAGGAATAGTTGTTGCCCTTCAGCCTTTACCTCTGTTCTAAAGGGACATGCTTCTATTCTGAGGCTGTGCCCTCTGGTCCTAGACCATTGGAAATATTCTTTCCATGTCCACTCTATCTAGGCCTTTCAATATTCATGAGAGTTCATTGAGATCTCCCCTCACTCTTCTAAAAACTAGCAAGTACAGGCCTAGAGCCATCAAACACTCACGTTCATTCACAGGATTACTCTCTCGAGACTCCGCTGGACCCTCCCCAAAGCCAGCACATCCTTTTTTTGATAAGCGCCCTAAAACTGCTCAAGTGAAAAGCTCTTTGCTTGTATGTCATCCAGACAGTTCATTCCGTAGAGATAGCACAACTGAGGAAAGCAGAATGCAGAATATAATGTTAGAGTTGCAGAGAGAGTGAAGTGCAGGTAGACAGGTGTAGTGCAAGGGTCATGATGAGACAGACTGAGGGATGAAAATTCATTTTCATCACATGAAAAGTCTTGTAACAGTGAGATAAAAGCTGTCCTTGATCCTGGCAGTACGTGCTCACAATATTTTGTCATTTCTTCTCGATTGAAGGAGGAGAAGCTAGAATGACTGGGTTAGGAGGGGTCTTTGGTGACACTAGCTGCACTCCCAAGATAGCTGCAGGAAGGGTAGAGAGAGTCAACAGAAGGGAAGGTGGCTTGTGTGATGAACTGGACTGCGCTCACAACTCTTTGCAATTTCTTGCGGTTTGAGAAGAGCTGTTGCTGTACCAAGCTGTGAGGATTTTGATACGATGATTCCTATAGTAAATCTGTAGAAATTGGTGAGAATCGTTGTGGATATACCAAACTATTGAGGAAGATACAAAGAACACCATCTTCTTTGGATAATTTTGCTTTTTGAATATTTTGTTAATTATTTCTATTTTTTTAATTTGAGTCATAGAACCCTACGGCACAGAAACAAGCACTTCAGTCCATCTAGATCATGCTAAACTAGTCCCAATGACCTTCCCTCCATACCCCTCTCATCCAGGTACCTATCCAAATTTCTCTTAAATGTTGAAATCAAACCCATGTCCACTACTTACGCTGTCAACCCATTCCACCCTCTCTCCACCCACTGAGTGAAGAAGTTTCCGCTCATGGTCCCTTTAAATATTTCACCTTTGACACATGACCTCAGTGGAAAATTCACCCTATCTATATCCCTCATAACTTTGTATACCTCTATCAAATCTTCCCTCAATCATCGATGCTCTAGGGAATGAATTCAAAGATTCAAAGTACGTTTATTACCAAAGTATGTATGCAATATACAACCCTGAGGTTCGTCTTCTCCACAGACAACCCTGAAACAAAGAACACCGTGGAACCAACCCATCCAAAGAAAAACATCAAACATCAAACTCCCTTCTCCCACATGTACCAAAAAAAATCAAACAGCAAAAAAAGAGCAAAACCACAGAGTATAAAACACAAAATCAAAAGGCGTATTTCCATATAACCATATAACAATTACAGCATGGAAACAGGCCATCTCGGCCCTTCTAGTCCGTGCCGAACGCTTACTCTCACCTAGTCCCACCGACCCGTACTCAGCCCATAACCCCCCATTCCTTTCCTGTCCATATACCTATCCAATTTTTTTTAAATGACAAAATCGAACCTGCCTCTGCCACTTCTACTGGAAGCAAATTTCAGTTAAGTTCAGCTCAGGGTTCATTACCTGTAGGCTGCCCCGATTCAAAAATTACCCAAGTGTAGTAACAAAAGTGTGAACTGGAAAGTAGAACAGATCCTAAACCTGAAATAGAGTCTACAGACCGCGTTGATTACACCTTGCTCTGACACCATCCACCGACAGCATCGAGGGAGAGAAAGATCACCGTCATTCGGGAGCAGCAAGCGAGAGAGAGCAAGAGACCGCCACACAAACACACCTTCTCCAGCAGCAGCTAACGAGAGGCTGGGAGACGGCGCTGAACAGACGCCCACCTTCTGCATTCGCCTCAATGATTTCAATCTTCCCTAGAGCTTTAGTCGGAGAGAGATGAAGCCCTGACCTATTGAAACTTTCCCTAGATCTCCTCAGGCCCCAAGTTAACTACTTTGTTTTACTAGTTAAATTAATTTTAATAATTTTGCGCTTTTATTTACCTCTGTTTTCATGGTTGTAAAGATCTCTGCAGGTGGGAAACATGAAAAGAAAGGTTAAGTGTATTGCCAGTTGTGTCAGAAAGCCAAACGTATGTACCATTTTTGTCTTCTGTCAACGGGTTGCATTTCAGGGATAGGATCTCTGCACTACAATGCCTGAGACCTCATTGTTATCTTGACCTTGAGGCTTAAGGGGAGCCAATGAGAAAGACAACCAGCCCCATCCCACCCCTTGCCCTTATCTAGTCCAAGTAAGGCCAGACATGGATAGCCAAGGCAGAAATGGGTAATTCAAGGGGGCATAATTTTAAGGGGATTGAAGGAAATTATGGGGAGAAGCAGGATTTTGTTTCTCACTCTCCAGTCTACCATCAAAGCTATGCATTAACAATCTGGCTTTATTAAGCACCTTTAACAAAGTAAAACATCTCAAAATGCTTTGGAGAAAGCATTTGAAACAGAGCCAATTGAGGTACTGCAGCAATAGGATTGGGCAAAGCAACAGGTGCCCCAAAGGAGAAGAAGGGAGGAGAGATTTAGGGAGGGAATTCCTGACCCTCAGTAGCTGAAGGTTTAGGGAGCCAGTAATTGAGTGGCAAAAATCCAGGATAGGCAAGAGAAGAGAACTGTACAGATTCAGGAGCTGCAAGAATTGTTGGATTGATAGTGAGGGATGAAGACCACAGACAGATCTGAGAAATTTTACATGATAAGTTTTCTGGACCATTGTGACAAAGAGGCAGTGATCAAGTGGATAGCCAGGGCAGAAGTGGTTAATTCAAGGCACATAAGGTTAAGAAGGAAATTGGAGGAAAGTATAGAGAGGATTCAGAGGTATTTTATATATATAAAACTTGGGCAACTGTGGTAAACTATGTATACCTGTCTGGACACACCCCTCTGCTGACTGCTCCTGTGGCTCCCCCCACAGACCCCGGTATAAAGGCGATTGGGGCACTACTCCTCCCTCAGTCTTCGAGATGTCATGCTCCCTTTTTGCTGTTAATAAAAGCCTATCATTCACTTCCAGTCTCCTAGAGTTATTGATGGTTCATCAGGCACCTAAGACTTTTGCACAGTACTGTAGTAATTCTATGTATTGCGCTGTGCTGTTGCCACAAAAAAAAACAAATTTCATGACATATGTGAGTGATGATAAACCTGATTCTGATATCTGTTGTGGATTGACAGTGGAAGGGAGCAGGGAGTGTGGAAATGGTTGGGAAAGGGGCAGGGAGAGGGGAATCATGGTTGGGAAAGGGAGAAGGGAGTGGGACGATAGAGGGAAGCGCCAGAGAGACATCCTGTAATGATCAATAAACCAATTGTTTGGAATCAAATGACCTTGCCTGGTGTCTCAGGGCTGGGTGTGTCTGCACCACTCTAACACACCTTCTCTGCCACCTGTCCCACCCCCCCCCCACCCCCCTCCGCAGCACTCCACGCTCACCATCCAAAACATCTTCGGCTCCCGCCAGATTTACAAACTCAGTCTCCGCTTCACATTGATGAAATATAGGACTGTGTAAAAGCTTAGGTTCCCTAGCTGTATATATGTGCCTAAGACTTTTGCACAGTACAGTTAAGAAACTCTTAGATGGGCACATGAATGACAGGAAAGTGGAGGGATATGTAGGAGGGAAGGATTAGATTGATCTTAAGGTTGGTACAACATTCTAGGCCAAATGTTCTATGTTCTCTGTAAATAGATTGAATTGATAGAGAGAAGCTAGACTGGACTGCCAACACAGATGCCTTGTGCAGGAAGGCACAGAGTCGACTGTACTTCCTTAGAAGGTTGGCGTCATTCAATGTCTGCAGTGAGATGCTGAAGATGTTCTATAGGTCAGTTGTTGAGAGCGCCCTCTTCTTTGTGGTGGCGTGTTGGGGAGGAAGCATTAAGAAGAAGGACGCCTCACGTCTTAATAAGCTGATAATGAATTGATTTTATTACTCACATTCTTCATATACTTGAGGAGTAAAAATCTTTACATTACGTCTGTCTAAATGTGCAATTTATACTGATTTATAATAAATAGTATGTATAACAGAAATACAATTGTGTCAGCATCAATTAATCAGTCTGATGGCCTAGTGGAAGAAGCTGTCCCGGAGCCTGTTGGTTCTGGCTTTTATGCTGTGGTATCGTTTCCCGGATGGTAGCAGCTGGAAACAGTTTGTGGTTGGGGTGACTTGGGTCCCCAGTGATCCTTTGGGCCCTTTTTACACACCTGTCTTTGTAAATGTCCTGTATAGTGGGAAGTTCACACCTACAGATGCGCTGGGCTGTCCGCACCACCCTCTGCAGAGTTATCTCATTTATTTTCTCGTACTACTCTCACTGACTGCTGATTGCCAAGCAAGGTTCGAGCTCGACGGTTATCCGTAAAACGTGCAATGGTACAGCAGATGCTTTTTGTGCTTTGCTTTCAACTTCAGTTGGTTCAGGTGTTGGAAGGGGAGTTCAATAAGCAGCCCGTGTGCAGTGCTACAAAAGTGAGGTTCGATTTCTCGGCTTAGCTTCAGCACTCCTCCTCGTGTTGCCCTTAAGACCGCAGATGCTTTTTTTAAAATATATATAACAGTCTTCAAGTCCGAAACTGAAGTACTTTCTTCGTCGTTGGAGGTGTATTTTACTGCTCGTTATCATTCATTATTGAACACCTAATTACGGAGGGAAAATGTTCCTGTTAAGGGCCAGGAACGTTAAAGAGAAATTTTATATAAATGAGGTCAGAACCCAGATGATTGCAGTTAACGAGTAGAATGAGTCATCACAATGGGATGATCACAGATTCATTTCAGGAGTTAGCCCGGGGCGTCCTTCAAACCATCGCGTGCTCTGACAATCAAAACACCATTTGTGCTAAGTAACTAGTCTAATATGAAGGAGTACCTAGAGGGGAGAGCCTATAACTGTCATGTAAAAACTCAGGCAAGACTGTAACCTGACAACACATGATTACGGCCTAATTAGGAGTCTTATTAGGAGACTGTCATGGAAGCTGACAGAGGTCATACGATCAATGGTATGGGATTCATCCCATCACTGATAACGCAAGAGGGTCTGGCTGCTACCAACAGACAATACTCCAAGATAAGCTTTATTTGCATCACAGCTGCTTGGATGCAAATGCCTAGATAGGTTGAAGGTTCAGAACATTTTGTTTGTTCGTTATTTTCCCATGTCGTCTTTCCATAACCACGATTGTCCTTGGCATATTTTTCTGTGGAAGTGATTCACCATTGCCTTCTTCCGGGCAGTGTCTGTACAAGATGGGTGACCCCGGCCATTATCAATACTCTTCAGAGATTGTCTGCCCGGCGTCAGTGGTCGCATAACCAGGACTTGTGATCTGCACCGGCTGCTCGTACGACCATCCACCACCCACTCCCCTGGCTTCACGTGACCCTGATCGGGGGGCTAAGCAGGTGCTACACCTTGCCCAAGGGTGACCTGCAGGCCAGCGGAGGGAAGGAGCGCCTCACACCTCCTTCAGTAGAGAGTTACCTCCACCTCGTCACCCAGTAGAACATTTAGATAGGAAGATAGTTTGAGTGAGCTGGGGCTTTTCCCTTTATGGTGAAGGAGGATGAAAGGTGACTTCATAGAGGCGTACAAGATGGTGAGAGACATAGACTGAGTGGATTGCCAGAGACTCTTTCCCCGAGGCAGAAATGGCTCATGCAAGGGCCTACATTGGTGAGACCGGACATAGATCGGGAGACTGCTCTGTTGAGCACCTTCACTGCCTGTGGCCAACCATTTTCATTCCAATCCCCATTCCTACCCTGACATGTCAGTCCATGGTCTCCGCTACTGCCACAATGAAGCCTCTCTCAGGATGCAGAAGCAACACTTTATATCCTGTCTGAGTAACCTCCCCGCTGGTAGCACAAACATCAATTTCTCTAACTTCAGGTAGTTTTACCCAAACCCCTCCCCTCCCCATTTCTTCAATTCATCATTCTTTACCTCCTCTCTTCTCCTCACTGACCCACCATCTCTCTGGTGCCCTTCCACATTCCCTTTCTCCCACGATCCACTTCCTCTCTCCTATTCACTCTCAAATTTCTTCCTCTTGAGCCCTTTATCTTTTACCACCCATCGTTTCTTAGCTTCTTACATCATCCCCCTTCCCTATCTACCTACCTGGCTTCACCTATCACCTCCCTCCCCTCTTCCCACCTTCTTACACTGGGTTCTTCCCCCTTCCTTTCCAGTCCTGATGAAGGGTCTCGGCCCAAAACTTAGACAGTTTATACTTGTCCACAGATGCTGCCCGACCTGCTGAGTTCCTCCAGCATTTTGTGTGCATTGCTCTGGATTTCCAACATCTGCAGAAAGCCTTGTGTTTATAATACCAGGGAGCACTATTTTAAAGTGAGTGGAGGAAAGTACAGGGTAAGTTTTTTTTTACCAGAGAGTGGTGGGTGTGTGAAACACCCTGCCAGGGGTGGTGATAGAGGCAGATACGTTAGGGACACTTAAGTAACTCTTAGATAGGCACGTGGATAATGGAAAAACTGAGGGCTCTGTGGGAAGGAAAGGTTAGATTGATCGTAGAGTAAGTTAAAAGGTTAGCACAGCATTATGGGCTGAAGGGCCTGTACCATTCTATAATTTTCTACGTTTTATTTAAAAACACAGATACATCTCCTCCCCACTGACAATCAACACTGGCGTACCTCAAAGCTGCGTGCTTAAACCCGCCGCTTTACTCTCTCTACACCTGCGTCTTTGAGGCTAAGCAGAGCTTAAGCACCATCCACAAATTTGCCAATTTGTCGGCAGAATTTCAGATGGTGACGAGGAGGCGTACAGGAGTGAGATAGATCAACTGGTTGAGTGGTGTGGCAACAACAACCTTGCACTCAACGTCAGGAAGAGCAAGGAATTGATTGTGGACTTCAGGAAGGGCAAGTTGGGGGAACACACAGCAGTCACCAAGGAATCAGCAGATGTATTTATTCACATTTTTGATGTTGTGTATAAGGTATAAGGGTTGGTCGTGCTCTAATGTTGTTTGTCTTTTATTTAGAATTGCCGCTACCATATTGGTTTTGTATATCTTGTTTAGTTTATTCTCATACTGAATACGTCACATGTGGACCGAAATTAAGCTGAGGTTGTAACAGCGGGAACTGTGTTTTTTAAAATTTATGTCGTCATTTTTATTTTGATACCCTCTTTCTGCATTAAAACATCTAAAACAGATAACAGAATTAAAGACCCGAAAGTATTTGCTGTTCTGCATGTGTATTTTTTTCCCCAGGCTACAAAATTTATATTGAACCTGATTCTGATTCTGATAACAGAGTATTTTTCGGATCTGGTGATATGGATCTTCTTCAAAAGTCAGCAATGAGGCCTAAAACTTTGTGGTCGTGGCCGTTTTATTAAGTACTTCGAGAAGAAAGAGCAAAGAAAGAAATAAAAAATGCGACAAGCAGCATTTTGCAGGAACTCAGCAGGCCAGGCAGCATCCATGGAAATGAACAAACAGTCGACGTTTCAGGACGAGACCCTTCTTCAGTACTGGGGAGGGGAAAGCAACAAAGTTGTGAATGTCTCGTGCTAAAAACTAGCTCAGATGAGAGAGATAAAGGGCATTCTGTGAGAGGCAAGCTATGAAACAGTCATGGCACAGTCTGCAGAAAAACTTGTAGAAGAACTCAGAATTAGCAGTGCTACTATCACCGAACAGTTACCCACATACAGGTGACTATATAAATATTATAAGCAAGCATAGGAAAATTAAACTACAAGAAAAATAACTATTATATAATCCCACAGACTCCTCTAGAGGGACTACAACTCAAAGAACATGAAGCTGGAGAAAGGAAAACTTGTCCTTAATCAGCAGGGTTTCTTGCACAACTAGTTGAGTGCAAGTACCCAGAATTAACAAAGAATTAATAACTCACGACCTACTTTGGTAAAGATTGTTGAGGAATAGATGTGGTTTGGAAGCCAACAACCGCAAATTCCTTTTATTCAAAGCCTTGAATGCAGTAAATGGCCCAAGGTGCTCCACAGGAGGACTCTTCAACAACATGCGGGACCACATGAGGAGATGTTACAACCGATGACCAAAGCTTAGCTTGGGGTAGGGTTTAAGCAGCATCCTATTAAAGCAGAGGAGGGAGTCAGGGAGGTGGAGGTGCTTCGGGATGGGATAAAAAGGTTTAGAGCCCTGGCAGCTGAATACACAACCACCAATAAATGTCGTAAACGTTGACTGTTTACATACTTCCATAGATGCTGCCTGGCCTGTTGAGTTCCTCCAAAGTTTAGTTTGTTGCATTTTTCAAACTTTTTCAAACTTGCTCTTTCTTCTTGAAGTACTTAATAAAACAGCCACAACCACCAAGTTTTATTGGCAGCAAAATACATTGATAAGAAGGGTAGCTTGGCGGTTAGCGCAACGACCCGGGCTCATTTCCGCTACTCTCTGTAAAGGGTTTGTAGGTTTCCCCCATGACTGTGTGGGTTTCCTCCAAGTGCTCAGGTTTCCTACCACAGTCCAAAGACGTAGGTTATTTGGTCAAATGTGTGTAATCGGACGGCGTGGTCTCGATGGGCCAGAAAGGGTCTGAAACTGTGCTGCTATTACGTTTTGTAACTTCAAAACATTAAATCAATCCCAAGAAAACACAGAAAGTCTGGGGATACAAGTCTGGCTTCATCTTTACTTTAAGAGAGGCACGCATGTATCACGTGGTGACGTATTTTCACATATAACCTGCAATGAATTATTTAAATGAAGAAGAAAGCTTAATTAAACTATATATAGTTTGACTATACTCTCTTCCATAGATGCTGCCCGGCCGGCTGAGTACCTCCAGTATTTTGTGTGCGTTGCTCGGATTTCCAGTACCTGCAGATCTTCCCTTGTTTGAGATGTAACCAGTCAGAATGTTACAGGAAATGAGCATGTGACAAAGCAACTACAGGTTCAGGGAACCCAGAGTTAAGATCTGGATGAGGCCAGGGTGGGAGCTTGCCTGCCCCTGAGATTGAAGCTCGTGATTGAAGCCACTTGGTCCCAGAACTGGAACTCGGAGTCAGTGCGTCAGGTGGCGCCACCCTGCCAGGGGTGCCGTCTCTTGGGCGAGATCGTCCTCCGATGATCCGTGTGCCCTTTGAGGAAGATCGGGAGAGATTTCTGCATTCACCCTACCGATCCTCTTAGCTCGCCAGCCTATTCAACCATCATCCATTTCCACGCCATTTCCATCCATTGACCCGGTTCAACAGTAGCTCAGCTTTAACTTTCCCATTTTTAGTTTCTCTACCGCAAGTGTCATCAGTCACTGAAAGTAAGCAGGCAGTGAAGAAAGCTAATGGCATGTTGGCCTTCATAACAAGGGGAGTTGAGTATAGGAGCAAAGAGGTCCTTCTGCAGTTGTACAGGGCCCTGGTGAGACCCCACCTGGAGTATTGTGTTCAGTTTTGGTCTCCAAATTTGAGGAAGGACATTCTTGCTATTGAGGGAGTGCAGCGTAGGTTCACGAGGTTAATTCCCGGAATGGCGGGACTGTCATATGTTGAAAGATTGGAGCGACTGGGCTTGTATACACTGGAATTTAGAAGGATGAGAGGGGATCTGATTGAAACATATGAGATTATTAAGGGATTGGACACGCTAGAGGCAGGAAACATGTTCCCGAAGTTGGGGGAGTCCAGAACCAGAGGCCACACTTTAAGAATAAGGGGTAGGCCATTTAGAATGGAGTTGAGGAAAAACATTTTCACCCAGAGAGTTGTGGATCTGTGGAATGCTCTGCCTCAGAAGGCAGTGGAGGCCAATTCTCTGGATGCTTTCAAGAAAGAGTTAGATAGAGCTCTTAAAGATAGCAGAGTCAAGGGGTATGGGGAGAAGACAGGAACGGGGTACTGATTGTGGATGATCAGCCATGATCACAGTGAATGGCGGTGCTAGCTCGAAGAGCTGAATGGCCTACTCCTGCACCTATTGTCTATTATTGACCCTAGCTGCCCCACCCTCTGTAATCCCCATCAGCTTATAACCAGCCAAAATAACTGGGGTACTGGTTGCATATTTAATAATTCAGTAATATTTGAGTATATATATATAGTTTAATTAAACAAAATATACAAGACCAATGTGGTAGTGGCAATTCTAAAAATAATTCTTAAAAAAAACAGTACAAACAGCATTGGAACCCCACCAACCCTGTACCTTATACACAACATCAAAATACGGGAAAACCATGGGGGTCATTGAAAAAAAAGACATCAACCCTCCCCCCCCGCATGAAATAGAAAGAGAAACAAAAGCTCGCAAGCACCAAACCTCCCCCCCCCCATCCCTCCCACAAAACCTAACAGAGCGTCAAACGGAAAACGGCAGCTCGAACACCAAAACCCCAAATCCCCCAACCCCTCCCTTGCGAATAAAAACCGCGACAATAACGTAATGACCCTGACCCACCCCCCCTCCCCCACAAAGAAACAGCACCAATAGCAACAAATCCCAACAGCAGGTCAGGCAGTATCTGTGGAGGGAAATAGATAATCAATACTCAGGTGAGACCCTTCATCTGAACTTGTTCCTCCAGCAGATTATTCCGCTCCAGATTCCAGCATCTGCAGTCATTTGCTTCGGAAAAAAGAAGCTTAACGCTTCCTAATCATTGGATTCCTCAAAGTTCAAAGTTTATTTTTATTATCAAAGTGTGTATAAATTAACCAACTTTGAGATTCTTATGGCTGCAGTAGGGTTACACGAGACAGATTCTCTGGGGAAAGGCTGGTGAGTTCCAGAGTGCCCTGTACTTACTGTGTGGGGTTCTAGTCTCTCAGCAACTCTACCTCTCCACCTGGTACGTACCTAATAGGCATCCGTTGGTCTCGTGAGACCATGGATTTGCCCCTTGGAAGGTTTCCAAGGTGCAGGGTTGTATGGGAGACCAGCAGTTGCCCAAGCTGCAAGCCTCCCCTCTCCACGCCACCGATGTTGTCCAAGGGAGGGGCACTAGGTTCCAAACAACTTGGCACCGGTGTCATCGCAGAGCAATGTGTTGTTAAGTGCCTTGCTCAAGGACACAACACGCTGCCTCAGCTGAGGCTCGAACCAGTGACTTTCAGATCGCTAGACCGATGCCTTATCCACTAGGCCATGCGCCAACACAACCTATACAGCAAATATCAAATGGCACTGGTTCCTTTCAAAATTGGCGATTCTGTTTTTGAACGATAATGGGTGAATGGGGGCATAAGTGAGTACTTAGCAAAAATTCACCAAGTCAGAGATCCCAATATAAGTTTATTTGTTTATTTATTTGTTTGTTTGTCTGTTTATTTATTTAGAGATACTGCATGGAACAGGCCATTCTGGCCCTTTGAGCTGTGAGACCCAGCAACCACTGTGTTAACCCAAGCCCAATCACGGGACAATTTACAATGACTAATTAACCTGGAGTGGGGGAGGATATCGGCACCCCGGGGAGAAACCCGCACATTCCCTGGGAAAGATGTACAAACTCCTTACGGGGGATGCCAGGATTGAACTCTGAACTCCGACACCCCGAGCTGCAAAGCCTCGCATCAGCTGCTATGCTACCGAGGCACCCACGACACACACAAACTCGCTTCACACAAATACTGACACACAAAATCACTTCAGATCTAGAGGGAAATTTCAGCCTCATCTCAATTGTGGCAGAGAGTAATCAATGCTGTCTGTCCAGCCTCCAAACAGAGCTCTCTCCTGGGAGGAATCTGTCACTCCCTGGGCTGTCAATAGACTGGCAAATAACCTCAGGAATTCTGGGAACTCATTACTGAAGCTCACGTTATCTAACCATTTCTCCCAGTGTCCATCAAGAACATTAGAAATATTGGACAACAAGATAACTCTTGCAGGAGAAGCAAGAAAGTAATTTTTAAAGAAAGAAACATAGAAACATAGAAAACCTACAGCACAATACAAGCCCTTTGGCCCACAAAGTTGTGCCGAACATGTCCCCACCTTAGAAATGACTAGGGTTACCCATAGCCCTCTATTTTTCTAAGCTCAATGTACCTATCCAAAAATCTCTTAAAAGATCCTATTGTATCCTCCTCCACCACCGATGTCGGCAGCCCATTCCATGCACTCACCACTCTCTGAGTAAAAAACTTACCCCTGACATCTCCTCTGTACCTATTCCCCAGCACCTTAAACCTGTGTCCTCTTGTGGCAACCATTTCAGCCCTGGGAAAAAGCCTCTGACTATCCACACGAAAGAGTCTAATCTGTGATTATTGCGATATAAAAAAGGTAGAAGATTTCACATTCCAATAGATTAGAAACTTAAAAAGTCCAACATTGTTAATGTACAGTACATAGTACCGTGCAAAAGTCTTAGGCACATGTATATATAGCTAGCATGCCTTAGTCTTTACAGAGTACCACAGTAACTTTATGTATTCAACTGTACTGCTGTCACAACAAAAAAGCAAATTTCAAGAAATTTGTGAGTGATGATAAACCTGATTCTGATATGAGTCTCTGTTATGAACTGAGAGAGGGAAGGGGGGAGGGAGAGGGGAATCATGGTCGGGAAAAGAGGAAGGGAGAGGGGAGGGAGCGGGAAGCACCTGAGAGACATTCTGTAATGATCAATAAACCAGTTGTTTGGAATTAAATGACCCTGCCTGGTGTCTCAGGGCTGGGTGTGTCTGCACCTGTGCCAACCCCCACCCCGGCACTCCTTCACTGCCCCCTGTCCCACACTCCTCCCATGCCACTCCACCCTCACCATTCCCAACATCCTTTGCTCCCACCAGATTTACAAACTCGCTCGCCGCTCCGCTGTGACGAATTGTGTACTACGCAAAAGTCTTCGGCTCCCCAGCTCTCTATATGTGCCTAAGAGTTTTGCACGTACTGCAAATGCAGCTAAAGTGAAAAAGATTTTAAAATGAAGATAGAAATGAGACCATTGCAGCATGGGTAAGCTACATACTATGCTGTTACTTTTGCATTCACCACTATGCAATGACACTGGACTGTGTTGTGTAACTACAGTTGATCAAGATGAGGTGAGCCGAGGCGGTAAGCCACATCACTCTGGTGAGACTTTGGTCTATGGCGTGTGACATGTCGGAGAGTCATAGGGAAGTACAGCACAGTGACAGGCCCTTCGGCCCATCCAGTCCATGCTGAAACCATTTAATCCGCCTACTCCCATCGACCTGCGCCGAGACCATAGCCCTCCATTCCCCTCCCAACCATCTACCCACCCAAGCTTCTCTTAAATATTGAAATCGAGCTCGCGTCCACCACTCGTGCTGGCAACTCGTTCTGCACTCCCACTGCACTCTGAGTGAAGATGTTTCCCTTCTTGTTCCCCTTAAACTTCTCACCTTTCACCCTTAAGTCAGGATCTCCAGTTGTAGTCCCACCCAACCTCAGTGAAGAAAGCCTGCTTACATTTACCCTATTTATACCCCTCATAATTTTATATACCATTATCAAATCTCCTCTCGGTCTTCTACATTCTAAGGAATAGTCCTAACCTATTCAATCTTTCCTGATAAGACCCAGCAACATTCTTGGAAGTTTTCTTTGTACTCTTTCAAACTTATTTACATCTTTCCTGTAGGTAGGTGACCAAAACTGCACACAATACTCTAAATTAGGCCTCGCCAACGTCTTATAAAACTTCAACATAACATCCCATCTTCCGTACCCAATAGAGCTGGACGGTGGTATCAGTGCTGGACTTTGGAGCAAAGGCTCCAGAGTTCGAATCTAGCCGACTCCCTTTCACGCTTTCCATCCGTGCTGGGTTGAATGTTGAGCTAGCAACTCGGCCTTGTAAAAACAAGAAAGCCTGCTAAAAAATACACCGTCGTGATGGCGTCCCGATGACTCCACTTGGAGCTAAGGGCTTTCTTCTTCTTCTCTTCTGTACTCAATGCATTGATTGATGAGGGCCAATGTGCCAAAAGCTTTCTTTACGACCCTACCTACTTGTGACACCACTTTCAACGAATTTTGTCACCTTGAGGAATATCACCGTGGAGAAAGTCTCACCATGCAGATGTGTTCAGGGTTGAAAATTCAAAAAAATTTTGAAGTATGTACACATTATACTGAGATTCACCTCCTAACAGGCAGCCCCAAAACAAAGAAACCGTTAAAAAAAACCATCAAAACCCCAATGTACAGAGAAAAGAAAAAAAAATGCAAACAATAACCGAGAGCAAATAGCATTCGGAACCTGAATTCACGAAGAGAACCTAAGACACACTTTAGTCGGAGGGTGGTAAATCTGTGGAATTCGTTGCCACGAGTGACTGTGGAGGCCAAGTCACTGGGTGTATTTAAGGCAGAGATAGATAGGTTCTTGATTAGCCAGGGCATCAAAGGGTATGGGGTGAAAGCAGGGGAGTGAGGATGACTGGAAGAATTGGATCAGCCCATGATTGAATGGCGGAGCAGACTCGATGGGCCAAATGGCCTACTTCTGCTCCCATATCTTATGGTCTTATGGTCTACATAGTTCAGCAGAGAGGTGAGTAAGTGACACGGAGCAGTGAACTGAATCGACCTATTCTTCACCTCAGGCCCCGACACCTTGACCTTTTCAATCTGGTCCGGCACCTAAATCGTCGTCCAAACATTGGGTTGAGTTGCTTCGACACACTCTGGTGCCTGGACCCTGCCACCTCGATGCAGCCTTTCCCTGACCTTTCCGGTTGGCGCTGGTGAACCTCAGCAACTTCTGGCTGGAGGCTAATAAAACAAAAAACAACCGAATATTTTGTTAATCATTCTTTTTCTGGCAAACAATCATCGCAAGTAATAGTCTGTAACTTCCCTTTGGACTTGGAGGCAATTCAATGTGGCAGAACTGAGGTGAGGTGAGGCAGTGGGCCAGCTACCAAGAGCAAGGAAGACCCAAGATCCGATCGAGTTAAGCACGGGGTGCAATGGTGAGGTGTTACGTCCCAGTGACGTGTATCTTTGGGAAGATTTGATACTTTGGGGAATTGGGTTGAAATGACATGTTGTGTCACTTTGATAGCGAGATACCGGCCGGGGAAAATAAAAGAAAATTAGATCTACTCTGCAGGTTGGGAGAGATTGTAGAGTTCTGAGAGAGAGAGAGTTATCCAGATACCCCACTGCATTAGGGTTAGGTTTGTGCTCCTGGATAAGAAAGGTTTGGAAGTATACTGTGATGGGAGGTCTAAGTGAGGACCCAAAGGACCCAAATGCTGGGGTATCCGAGACTAGAATCGAGATGCGATTTCACAACTGAGACAAGAATAGGGTTTTTGACTAGATCCTAAATTAGAACCCCATGAAACTAGACTCGAATCCAAATGAGACAGAAATCCTCAACGCAATCGCAGACTGAACTAAAGTTGAGCTGACGTCTGAACCCCGAACGTGAGTTCAGGTACCCCTTAAATATCCAAATTCTGGCACCAAGATACGGCTGCCAATCAACGGAGTGAGCCTGAATCTTTAAAGAGGCCATGCTGTGGAGAATTAGAGCGTCTAAACCCCGGAAAAAGGTGCAGTCAGGTGCATACCATAACAGATATGGACTAAATGCAGGCTAAAAGCAACACACACAAAATGCTGGAGGAACTCAGCGGGCCAGGCAGCATCTGTGGAAAAGGGGAAACAGTCGACATTTCAGGGGTCCTGATGAAGGGTCTCGGCCCAAAATGTCGACCGTACTCTTTTCCAAAGATGCTGCCTGACCTGCTGAGTTCCTCCAGCATTTTGTGTGTGTTACTTGGATTTCCAGCATCTGCAGAATTTCTCTTGTTTGTGTTTTGGATCAGAAAGACACCTTGGTCACTATGGACAAGTTGGCTGAAGGAACTGCTTCCATGACTCTACCCATGATTCATAAAAGACCAGCGTAGAGACTCAGCAGGTAATCAGGCAACAAACGTAAGAAAATCTGCAGATGCTGAAAATCAGAGGCAGCACACACAAAATGCTGGAGGAGCTCAGCAGGCCAGGCAGCGTCTACGGAAAAGAGTAAACAGTCGAGATCCTCCATCAGGACTGATGAAGGGTCTCGGCCCAAAACATCAACTGTCTACTCATTTCCATAGATGCTGCCTGGCCTGCTGAGTTCCTCCAGCGTTTTGCGTGCATTGCAAGGAATCAAGCAAGCTAACCCTACCTCTCTCCAGTGAGCTGACTCATCACATCCTGTGATTCATGCAACAACATTGGTATCGCTCCAAAATTTGGATATGGCTCTGGAGCTGTGCTTAGCCACAGTGACGTATGTAAAGAGAGTAGATTAGGGGCTTGATTTGCACCAATGTTAATAGTCAGTGAGGAGGAGATGTTGTTACCAATTCTCATGGATTGAGTTCTTCCAATGACAAAGTTGAGTTCCAGCTGTAGAAAGGCCCACATCTTGAAGCTTCATGATTATGTTGAATGCCAAGCTGTAGTCAATGAAGTGTTCTTGACATATGAGGTCCCGTTGCCCAGATGGTCCAGGGCAAAGTCAAGAGCCAGCGAACTCACATCTGCTGTGGACCTGTTGTGGTAGGTAAACTGAAGTGGATGCAAGTCATCCCTGAAACAGGATAACCTCTCACCGTTACCCCACCTCTCAAAGCTGTTGATTGCAGTGGATGTATGTGCTACAGACGTTGCAGCAATTGAGGTGGGTTACCACGTTATTCCTGGTCATTGGTACAATGGACACCATTTTGAAGCAGGCATGAATCTCAGACCAGAGAACTGAGAGGTTGAGATCTCCCTAAATATCCCAGCCAACTAATACGCACAAATTTTTATTAGAACAATTGTAGATTTCTTTTTGCTACCTCAAAAAGTTAAGAGTCATCAGAACTTCCTTCCTTAAAGAGTGATGGAAGCAGCGTTTTTGAATATTTTGAAAGCAGAGATAAATAGAGAGTTGACAAGCAAGGGTTTTGCTGGATAGACAGGAAAATGGAGCTGTTATGGTCCGGTCCGTAGCCCGCATTCCGGGTCTTGATCCGGTCCACAGGCTCCGGATTCCGGGTCTTGTAGCTTTCACCCTTGAGCCCAAGTAGTCACACCTGTGAATCATCGTGGTTTGTTGGGGCTCAAGGAGGCGCACCCGATGCCCATCGGCTGGCGGTGTATATAGGGGGCTCTGGGACTGAGTGGAGTTGGGGGTTGTCCTGCTTAACCTGTTCCTCTGGTTGTCCTGGCTTGGAGTTCCCCTTGTTAAAGATGAGTTCTTTGAGTAAGTCTGGCAGTCACCCTGGACCTAGTTCCCTTCCTATCCCTTGCCTCTGTCGGGCAAGCTTGGTGGGGAACTCTGCCCCTTTCCATCCCTTGCTGCTGACAGGTTGTGCCCTGCAACCTAGCCAGGTGTCCTGTGACCTGCTCAGGTCCCTGTGTTCCTGCCTGGGAGGTCTGGAGTTAGGTGGCCCGCCCAGTGACCTCCTAGACCCTGCCTCGCCTGAACTCCAAGACCCTGCCTCACCTGAACTCCAAGACCCTGCCTCGCCTGCCTGAACTCCGGAACCCTGCCTCGCCTGCCTGAACTCCGGGATCCTGCCTCGCCTGAACTCCGGGACCCTGCCTCGCCTGCCTGAACTCCAAGACCCTGCCTCGCCTGCCTGAACTCCGGGACCCTGCCTCGCCTGCCTGAACTCCGGGACCCTGCCTCGCCTGAACTCCGGGACCCTGCCTCGCCTGAACTCCGGGATCCTGCCTCGCCTGAACTCCGGGACCCTGCCTCGCCTGCCTGAACTCCAAGATCCTGCCTCGCCTGCCTGAACTCCGGGACCCTGCCTCGCCTGCCTGAACTCCGGGACCCTGCCTCGCCTGAACTCCAGGACCCTGCCTCGCCTGCCTGAACTCCAAGACCCTGCCTCGCCTGCCTGAACTCCGGGACCCTGCCTCACCTGCCTGCCTGAACTCTAAGACTCTCTCGTAACCCCAGCATCACCTTGAACGTCAAGTCCCTCATGCACAGGCCCCCACATCTTGTCTCTCATTTAGTTGTTCCCTAGTACTTCAGTGCCTGTATCCTGTGCTTGGGTCCAGCCTCCTGTCCCCTTATGACAGGGGCTGTGATTAAAATCAGGCTAGCAATGATCCTAGAAAATGGAGGAAGATGTTTGAGTGACCAAGCAGTCTACTTCATATGTTTGAAAATGTGTTATTATAAGAAGACTTGGTATTGGTGCAGTGCATCTCTGTGGGAGGTTGTGTCTTTGGTGAGATATTTCTTTATAGGAGGATATGTCATTGGTGAGATGTGTCCCTCTGGGGGGATATATCATTGGTGAGATGTGTCTCTCAATGGGAGGATGTGTTATTGGTGAGAAGTTTCTCTTTATGAAGATATGTCACTAGTGAGTTGTGTCCCTCTGGGAGGATATATCATTGGTGAGATGTGTCTGTATGGGAGGATGTGTTATTGGTGAGAAGTTTCTCTGTAGAAGGATTTGTCATTGGTGAGATGTGTCTCATTGGGTGGGTGTGTTACTTGGGGGACTTTGAGAAGATATGTCTCCATGATGACATTTGTCACCATGTCACCATGGTGACACGTATGTCTTCTCAAAGATGTGTTTCCATGGTGAGCTGTGCCAGCAATGGGAGATATCTTACAATGGTGCGGCTGTCAATATCAGAAGCTGTTAAGTGTGGCGATGATGTCGGTAGTGAAGGGTATCTGAAGGATGACTCACCCATTACGTAGGAGCCAGTTGCTTCCCTGATAAAAAGCATCAGGAGCCCTCTGCCTGGAGGAGGCTGACGGCAATCATTCTCTGCAGAGAGTGTTTGGTGTCATGGAAGTTCACTGCTGGTAACAATTAAGTGAAAATTCATTTATGGATTTAATAATTATTATTAATATGTTAATGTAAAGAACAAATTCACAAACGATTATTAATGCTGAACCATTATCGCTTCTCACTTCTCTTCACGTTGCTTTTACACAAGAGATTCTGCAGACGCTGAGACCCAAAATCTCAAAAGTTCGTTCCCCTCCATAGTTGCTGCCTGACTTGCTGAGTTCTTCCAGCATTTTGTGTGTCTTAGTTCTACTTTTATCTGTTTGACCAACAAAATGGAAAGAGGATGAACAATTAAGGTTCTGCCAATGATCTCCCTGATTTCAGACAGACCAATAACACCTACCTATAGAAAGTCTCTGATCCCAGGCGAAGTTGCTCAAATGCTTATTTGATGGACATTAGTGTCCATGTGGGCCGGCTGGTGGTGTAGTGGCATCAGTACCGGACTTTGATGTGAATGGTCCCGAGTTCAAATCCAGCCGGCTCCTTGCACACTTTCCATTTGTGCAGGCTTGAACGTCAAGTGTCTGTTCATAAGAAACAGACTAAAGAAATGGCTAGGTTTCTGCCCGATGTGTCAAAGGACACAAAGAGGAGCAACATAACACAGTGTGAGACTAGCTTAATGGAAACAAGTATGGAAAGTACTCACTCTGAATTTAGGGAGAGTGGGATTTTCAGGGAAGTTGTGTTGGTCAACAGAAAAAGGAACACCTGCTGCTTTTAACTCAACACCAGCACTAATTTTCCAACTGCTCAGTGCAAAGGGGCCAGACCTTGTAGGTGTGCCCAGAACAGTATTGCTCCACCATGTTTATGATTTTGACATCACGTCTATTCAAACAGGTGGTGGGGTGGAGATGGGTCCCTACCCAATGAGATGTAAGGTGCTCCTTCCCTCCACTAGCCTGCAGGTCACCCCTTGGCAAAGTGTCGCACCTGCTTAGCCCCCGATCAGGGTCATGTGAAGCCATGGGAGCAGCTGGTGCAGATCACAAGTCCTGATTATGTGACCACTGATGCCAGGCAGACAATCTCTGAAGAGTATTGATAATGGCTGGGGTCAGCCATCTTGTAAAGACACTGCCCAGAAGAAGGCAATGGCAAACCACTTCTGTAGAAAAATTCGCCAAGAACAAACATGGTCTTAAGACCATGATTACCCATGTCATACAACACGGTACATGGTGATGATGTCATATGACACAGCACATAATGATGATGATGATTCATGATGATGTCCATTCAATGCATTTTACTAAAAACTGTGTGCCATCATGTGCAAAAGCAGGAGGGATGATCACGAGAAGTTGAAGAAAGATTTCCATTTCCAAGACGTCTTTCCATAACATCTTTCAGGACATCCCAAAGCATCCCAAAAAAAATGGACACTTATGAGGAGTTATGCTGCCGTGGAATGAAGAATGGGAAGATCCTCCGTTTCTATCTGTGCTTGGGTTTGGTCTTGCTGGTGTTCAGGACTTCCTCCACTGTGCCAGGAGCTTCCGCTCAATTTTCACTACTGTCAGTCCTGCAGATCAGGGGTGGAGACTCAAGAATACCGTCACACTCCGATGTAGAAGGATTCTTCATTGCTGTTTCCCTAACGATTTTGTTCCACCAGTCAGGGTTGTTAGCCCAGAGCTGAACCCCTGAACCTGGAGGACTGGTGGACCATCCTAGTCTGACCTTTACCCTTTGACCTGTTTGTCGTGGGTGACCCGACCAGGAGCCGAAGCATAAAGCTTTGATTCATTACATAAAGCCCTGACTCCAGCCAACATAGCTCTCCGGGTCACTGAGGCAGGCAAGGGTCCAAACCCTGACCACCAGGTTGAGGTCCTCTTGGAGGAGCTATATATGTGTCCAAGGCTTTAGTCCAAGTACCATATGAGAAACACAGAAAGTGTATGGGGCGGGGGGGGGGGGGGGAAGGAGTGTGAATGAACAGGGAGTGTGCAAGACTCCGCTGTTAGAAGGGTCTATTGGTAATGGATGAATCAAAGAGGCAATGAATGGAGGAAGATGGGGGGAGCTTGCAAAGTATGAGGTATATTAAGAGGCTGGTGGTACTGCCCCCGTAGGGGGCAAATATTTTTAAGTCATGGACCCACAGCCTGGTGGGTGCTCTCAAGGCATGAGTTCCTGCATTTTGGACAAGCGTCCGGTGCTGGCAAATGCTCATTCCCACTCTGCCTGACCGTCTGGGCTTGTCTGAAGGAAAAGCAGACAACGTCTCTACTCCTTAAGCACAAGTACCTTAATTTCCCCGATGCAGAGGTGAGCCACGTGCCGTGAGACCGGGACCAGCCACGGCCTGGAAGCTGAGAGAAGACCTTGGAGCTGAGCTCCACAACCAAAGCAGACCAGATGCATGCATCAGCCAGTGACTGGAGGCACAAAGGTTCCACCCGTCCCGGAGGGAGCCGAAGACACAGTTGGAAGCATTGCTCCTTTGAGTAGCTGAGGAGGTTAGGAGGGGTGCTGGGAATGAAGTGAAAGCTAAGCGTGCTGCCAGTGAGGAGTGGTTGATCGGCGAGACCGAGTGGGTGGAAATCTCTCCCTGGAGGACTTTCAGAATCAGAATCTAAATTTGTTCATTATCGCTGACACGTGAAATTTGTTGTTTTCATGGCAGCAGTACAGTGCAAGACATCAAATGACTACAAATTGCAATTAAAATAAAATAAATAGTGTAGAAAATGAATAGTGAGACTGTGCTTATGGGTTCATGGACCATTTAGAAACCTGATGGCAGAGGGGGAGAAACTATTCCGAACTCTTTGACTGTGGGTCTTCTGGCTCCCGTACCTCTTCCCTGGTGGTAGTAATATCACCAGCATAGAACATAGAAATCCACAGCATATTACAAGCCCTTCGGCCCACAATGTTGTTCCGACCACGTAACCTACTCTAGGATCTGCCTAGAATTACCCTACTGCATAGCCCTCTATTCTTCTGTGCTCCATGTACCTATCTAAGAGTCTCTTAAAAGACCTTACTATATCCGAGTATGCCACCGTCACTGGCAGTGCATTCCACCCACACACCACTCTCTGTGTGGAAAAACTTACCCCTGTCATCCCCTTTGTACCTTCTTCCAAGCACCTTAAAATTATGCCTCCTCGTGTTAGCCATTTCAGCCCTGGGAAAAAGCCGCTGGCTATCCACACCATCAATGCCTATCAGCTTTGTGAAATATGTCGTGAAACTTTTTTGTCTTTGCATCAGCAGTATAATGCAATGCATAATAATAGAAAAATGTGAATTACAGTAAATATATATATATAGGCAGTTAAATTAAATAAGTAGTGTTAAATTAGAAATTAAAAAAAATAGTGAGGTAGTGTTCATGGGTTCAATGTCCATTCAGAAATCGGATGACAGAGGGGAAGAAGCTGTTCCTGAATCACTGCGTGTGCGTCTTCAGGCTTCTGTTCCTCCTCCCTAATGGTAGCAGTGAGAACAAGGCATGATCTGGGTGGTGGGCGTCCTTAATGATGATTGCCACCTTTTGGAGGCATTGCTCCTTGAAGATGTCCTGGACACTACAGAGGCCAGCGCCCATGATGGAGCTGACTAAGTTTACAACGCTACGCAGTTTATTTCGATCCTGTGCAGTAGCCCCTTCCCCATACCAGACGGTGATGCAGCCGGTTAGAACGCCCTCCTCGGTACATCTGTAGAAATTTGCGACTGCCTTTGGTGACAAACCTAATCTCCTCAGACTCCAGATGAAATATAGGCGCTGTCTTGCCATCTCTGTGGCCGCATCGATATGATGGGTTCAGGATAGAATCTCAGAGATATTGACACCCAGGATCTTGAAGTTGCTCACTCTTTCCACTTCAGATCCCCCTGTGAGGACGGGTGTGTGAGGATGTGTCTAGGATGGTGAAGGTCCTGAATGATGAATAGGGGTTGTACTGTTATTAATGCCACTCTGGGGAGCCTGAGAAGAGACACGGGGGCACCTGAAAACCTTGCTGATGCATCAGGAGACGAAGTGCACAGTTCTGAATGTGAAAATACACTTAGGTGGCACATTCATGCATGAGGAAAGGATCTCCGACGAAGATTCAGAAACAGAGGTTTTTGCAGACCCAGGCGATTTCTTCCAGCTTGTCCACAAAACAGCTCGTTCTTCTCTTTCCATGTCTTTTTTTTTTCTTTTCAAGGTGGCTGGGGTCCCTGTCCAAGTCCGTGATCTACAGCTGCAGCTCAGCCTACGGTCCTTCGTAGTCTGCGCCCGCACTACCCCTCCACCCCCGGCACTCCTCCTCTGCCACCTGCCCCACACCCCTCCCGTGGCGCTCCACCTTCACCATTCCCGGCGTCCTTTGCTCCCGCCAGATTTACAAACTTGCTCTCTGCACCACGTTGACAAACACAGAACTGTGCAAAAGTCTTAGCCACCATAGCTATATATATGTGCAGTGCTACATATTTCAGAAACTCTTAGATAGTCACAAGGATGATAGGAAAAATGAATGAATGAATGATCTTTATCATCTTTATACATAGACACAATGAAACTCTATTTGGCTTCCTCTCAGGCAATTAAATAGAGCGGTAGATAAAAACAAGACAGTAATAGAAAAACAGTATTAAATAGATAAGTAGCAGAAAATAAGTTGCAGCAGCACCAGAATATCACAGTAATGCACAAAGTGCCGTTAGTGCGAGTATTTGAGTCCTTGTGTGTGCTCACAGTTTCAGTCATTGTTCTGTGGGAGTGGTGTGATGGAGGCCACAGCTCTGGGGGAGAAGCTGTTCCCCAGTCTATTTGTTCTGGCTTTTAGTGTCCTGAACCTTTTGCTGGATGGCAGCGGGTCAAACAGGGAGTGGCCGGGGTGTGTGGTGTCTCTGGTTACGCTGATTGCTTTCCTCCTGAGTCTGCTGGAATAGATGGCGTCCAGTCCTGGGAGCTCCATCCTGACAATTCACTGGGCCACCTTCACCACGCGATGCAGGTCTTGTCGCTCAGCGGCCGTGCAGCTGGCCCACCACACGGTGGCGCTGTTGGTCAGGGTGGTTTCAATTGTGCTTCTGTTCAAGCAGCAGCTTTTGTGGGAGTTTGGCCTGTTTCAGCTTTCTGAGGAAAAAGAGTCTTTGTTGTGCCTTTTTTATGAGAACCCTTTAAGAGGGTAGGATTAGATTGATCTTAGAGAAGGTTAAAAGGTCAGCATGGCATCAAGGGCCAAATGGCCTGTACTGTGCTGCAATGTTCTGTGTAAGTAGGTTGAGGCACTTCCTTTGCTGAAGTTTAATTTTCCAAGCAGTTTAATTCCTCACCTTCATTAATTAGTTCAGCATATCAAGATGGGCCAAAGGGCCTATACTTTGCTGTACGGTCTGCGTTCTAACTGCAAGGGAATTGTCGACGGACTAATTTTGACTTTTCTGCCTTTTTAATTTGCCTTTCACTTTGTTTTGAGTTTTCAGAATTTCACTTACTGGGGTCGCAGCCAGATGGCTCGGCTGCCCCCGCTGAATACCTGGAACTCCTTCAGCTGAAAAAGCCGACACACTTAATTTCCACGTCAAGATACGTAACTCACTCTCGCTACCAGTGAAGACAGCAATTAATCAAAGCAACAAGGAGGGTTAGACTACGTGAATCAATCGCGTTCTTTCGTAACCATTAGTAGCAAAATTAGCTAATCGCAGACAATCTATCTGACCGCTAAAGGCCGTGTTGCCTCCCCCACCATCATTCCGTTTGAGGAGCCTAACCTTGATCCAGCTGTTAATGACTGGGATAGTAAGTACTCCAATTTTCCTGCGTTTAAAACATTACTTCAGACCAATCTGTCACACACACAGAGCAGCCGAGGGGGTAATGCACAGTGAGTTCGTCAGCCTGAATCCCACTGGGGTAAGTGACCCCAGCAGCAGAAGATCCAGGAAGAGCCGGCCCCGATGTCCTTGTTCTCGGCTCCGCCACAGTGCCAATTATCCGTCAGGCGTGAATCGCGAGATTGCAACTTTCCCAAGCTGTTTCCATTTCCAGTTGTGCAGCTTGCACTCACTCACCTCAATTCTGAGCTGATCCACAAGCCAGCGGATGTATCTTCAAGCACTCTACAGCTCAGGTTCTCCCACTTTGTCTTCTTTTGCACACCGGTTGCTTGTCAGTCTTTAGTTTGAATAAATTTGTCATCGATTCTATTGTATTTCTCTGTGAATGCCTGCAAAAAAAAATAAATCTCAGGGTAGTATATGGTGGCAGACACCGTCGAGCTCTGAAAATAAAATTACGTTGAATTTTGGTAAAATATAAGACATACGAGCGAGAATTAGGCCATTTGGCCCATCCAATCTGCTCCACCGTTCAATTATGGCTGATTGTTCCTTCTCCTGGTAACCCTTAACCCCCGTACCATTCAAGAACATAATAATGTCTGCCTTCCATACACCCAATGTCTTAACCTCCACAGCCCTCTGTGGCAACGAATTTCACAGATTCACCACCTTCTGGCTAAAGAAATTTCTCCTCATTTCTGTTCTAAAGGGATGGCTCTTCATTCTGAGGCTGCGCCCGCAGATCCTAAACTCTCTGATGCTGCGACGACAGATCCTAGACTCTTCCACTAATGGAAGCATCTTGGTACTTCATTGTTATTTCAGGGACACAAATAATTTCATTCTTTAAAAAAAGACTTTAGGGGTATCTATGGAAAGAAACCAAAAAGTGACGATTCAGGCCGAGACCCTTTATCAGGACTTGATGCTGCCTGGCCTGCTGAGTTCCTCCAGCATTTTGTGTGTGGTGCTCTGGATTTCCGGCATCTGCAAAATCTCTTGTGTTTAGCCAGGGGTTCCCAACCTGGGATCTGCAGACCCCTCGCTTAATGATGTTGGTCCAAGGCATCAAAAAGGTTGGGAAACCCTGATTTAGGTATGAAGTTAATGTTTTGGGTCATAGACCTTTCATTCAAACTCAACTCCCACCTGAAACATTAGCACTGTTTTTCTCTCTCCGCAGATGCTGCCTGACCTGCTGAGTGTTTCCGGCATTTTGTGAGTGTTGCTCCAGATTACCATCATCTGCAGAATCTCTTGTGTTTTTGTGGGTTTGTAATTATAAGCATTCAGAACACAACAGAACACATAAGCCCCTGCATTTCTAAAGCGCCTATCACAAGATAGTTCAGACTATCAGAAGATACTCTCAAGTCTTTTCTTACCAATAAAATTATAATTTTTGTCCCTGCAAACAGAACTTGGAAAAAAACGACGCAACAGATTTTTAACATCGTAAATCAGCAAGTTGTTTGTTATGTCTCCCTTGAAATGGAGACACCTTTTTCCCTTATTAGGGAGAGAAAGAGAGAGAGCCTGTGGTATGTCGAATACCGGGTGAACGAGTAATCTTTGGGGTTTCTGCAAGTCTGTGTCTTCATTGATGCTTTGCTACACACTTGAGTGCTCGGTGGGGGGTGCCGATTCATTTTTTTTGTTGGTGGGGGTCAGTGCCTTGCTGTTGCTTACGCGTGGGAGGGGGGAGCTGGGGGGAGACTTTGGGCTTCTGACATTGAACTGTATTTCATTCTTTGGGGCACTCCTCTGTTTCTGTGGATGGTTGCGACAAAAAGTATATCGTATACATTTCTCTAACATTGAATGTGCCTTTGAAATAACAGTGAAGTAGCGGGATGTTTCCGTTGTTGGGGGAGTCTAGGAGCCTCAGAACGAAGGGACACCCTTTAGAACAGGGATGAAGAGGAATTTCTTTAGCCCGGGGGGGGGGGGAGGTGTCGGGGGATTCAGAACCATTTTTATGCCTTGGAAACCCTACCGTTAACCAAGGGGCTCATGGATCCCAGATTGGAAATTAGCGCTTTACCCAGAAGGTGGTGCATCTGTGGAATTTGTCGCCACCCAGTGCCATGGAGGTCAAGTCGCTGTGTTATGAAGACAGAGAGTGTTAGGTGCTTGATTGGTGAGGGGGTTGAGAGGTACAGGGAGATGGTACAATCAGCCATGATTGGTTGGCGGTGCAGACTTGATGGGCTAAATAGCCTCATTCTGCCCCTAAATCGTCTGTTTTATCAAAGTTAAATATAAATGTGTTATGGCAGTACGTGTAAGAGCCATGCATCTGTTTTCTAAATGCTTTATGTTCTGTGTTGCAAGTTTCTTGTGTTTATTATGGCGACTAGTCACATGAGGGGAGGCATGCTGAAAGCAAAGGGAATAAGTCACGTATCCATGCTTTGTCCTGGGCAGTTTGGTGCTGGGGGCCGATGGACATCATGCCTTTCATTCAGCGCTTAATTTACACTTCGTCACAGCTTGATTTTGTTATGGTCCGGTCCGGAGCCCGCATTCCGGGTCTTGATCCGGTCCGCAGACTCCGGACTCCGGGTCTTGTAGCTGTCCCTCCTTTCACCCTTGAGCCCAAGTAGTCACACCTGTGGATCATCGTGGCTTGTTGGGGCTCAAGGAGGCGTACCCGATGCCCGTCGGCTGGCGGTGTATATAGGGGGCTCTGGGACTGAGTGGAGTTGGGGGGTTGCTCTGGATGGGAGGTCTCATGGTTAAAGATGAGTTATTTGAGTAAGTCTGGCAGCCACCCTTCCTATCCCTTGCCTCTGCTGGGCAAGCCTGGCTGGACTGCTGTTACCTGGTAGGGGACTCTGCCCCTTTCCATCCCTTGCTGCTGATGGGTTGTGCCCTGTGACCTGCCCAGGCCCCTGTGTTCCTGCCTGGGAGGTCTGGGCCCTGCTTGGGAGTTATGTGGCCTGCCTTGCCTGAACCCCAAGTCTCTCCTGGAACCCCAGAATCACCTTGAATGTCATGTCCCTCACGCACACCATGGTCACCACATCTTGTCTATTGTTTAGTTGTTCCTATCCTGTCCCTAGTACTTCAGTGCCTGTGTCCTGCAATTAGGTCCAGCCTCCTGTCCCCTTATGACAGATTTATGACTAATTACTCTTAAGTTTCATTGCTTCAAGACTGTATGTTTGCTAGTTGCTAATAAAGGATCAGATATATTTCTTTGACTTTTGAATGTCATTATTGGAGTGATTGGAAGGAGTGTCATACAAGTTTCACAATCTGAGTTAGATCACTGGCTACCACAGCATGTACATAAGCCTAGGTAATTTCTAAGGTAAGGACATGTTTGGCACAGCTTTGTGGACCGAAGGGCCTGTGTTGTGCTGTAGATTTTCTATGTTTCTATGCCACCATATATTACCCTGAGGTTCATTTTCTTGCAGGCATTCACAATAAAACAAAGAAATGCAAGAGAATCAATAACTACACAAAGACTGATATGTATCTATTTTTGTGGCTGAGTTTTACTAATATTCTATATGTGCTTGCATATGCAGGGACTGGGCCTCAAGCCGTGATGTTGCCCAGCAGGTGTTGGAGACAGTGCACTCTATTGTGGTCAACTGATGACCTTGAAGGGCTGGGGGTTCTGCACGGTATACGGGTATATTCTGTGTCATCGTATTTTTACTGATATTCTGTGCTTGTTGTCTTGCATGTGCAAGAACTGGACCTCAAGCTGTGGTGTCGTTTGGGGGTCGGGCGGGGGGGGGAGGTGTCAGGGTCAGTGCGCTCCACTAGCGGGCGCTGTGGCACAGCATTGAGTCTGGACTCACTGCTGCCCCCCAGTGGTTGAGAGTGGATTCATACCATGAGTTCTGGGACTCTTCTGTTCCGTGATTGTGGTACCAGCTATGCCTGACATCTTGTGTGAGGCTGTTGGCGCCGTGTCACTATGACCCCTGAGTAACGCTATCTCGCTTGGCAGTATTCGTGAGTGCTCACGTGTGGTTGAACGACAATTAAACTTGAATTGACTGGCAAGCAACCAAAATGTGCCAAAGAAGACTGAGAACATGAGTTGGGGCGTCCTTGAAAGTAAATTCGGAGGTTGTGGAATCTGTTCAGAGTTGAGGTGAGTGAAGTTATCCACACCAGATCAGGAGCCTGATGGATGAAGGGCAATAGCCCTTCACTGGTAGTTATTTTTGATGCCTCCGTGGGTCAGAGTTGACCATGGAAGCGGCGTCCCAACTGTCTAGATACAAACCCTGGGCAGTACGATATGGAGGGCAAGCTATTGCCCGTGTAGCAAGCTTCCCCCTCTCCACGCATCTGATGAACCCAAAGAACGGCAGAGATCGATACAGTTTGGCACCAGCAGCATCGCAGGAGTTGCCAGTCGGGGTTGAACTCAACGTAGGACTGCCTTCGGGACTCCAGATCTAGATTTTTCCCTCGGGGGGGGGTGGGGTTTACTCCCGATGCCTTCCCCATGAATGGGTATAGCTGCAAGGCAGCGGAGGTTTGACATCAGAGCTTTCCTTTTCCTAGATGAGCTGCCAACCACGACGGACGAGCCCACCTGCCCGAAGCGACTGATGTTAAGGCGCCAGTAGCCTGCCTTTGCCCCTTCTCCTTGATGCACCATCAATAACTCAGAGACGTGAGTTAAGGTAGGCTTTTATTGGCTGGAAGAAAGCACAAGGAGCAAGTGACCACCACACAACATCCTGGAGACTGAGGAAGGGTCTGTGGCTCCAATCGCCTTTATACCGGGGTCTTTGAGAGGAGCCACAGGAGCAGTCAGCGGGGGGGCGTGTCTAGACAGGTATATGTAGTTCACCACACTCCTGTCAGCAGAAACGGTTCCTCCAGGCTCAGTAGCTAAGCCACACATGAAGGCCAGGAACTGGACTTGGTTGTCAGAGGCTATTTGAGCTGCACGCCATTGGGAGTATTTAATAGTTAGCAGGAACTTATCCCTATTAACACCCCTGGCTATCAAAACCTTAAGGCACCTTCAGTGATAACCGAAATATGGTCTTTGAAACGCAGCCGCTAGTGTAACACACCAAATATGGTGGCCCATTTGCACAGGTGGTCAGTGTGGATTGTCGAGGATTTCATAGTGTTAGAGCATCTGGTAGACTCTTTAACTTTGGAGTACAATCTGAAAAATCAGTTGGAGCCTTGATTTGAATTCTCAGAAAGAGTTTGGGTGAAAATGTAAAGTAAAATTTGCTGTCACGTTGAAGTACAACCAGTGAAACCCTTTTAAACCATTATTCAACCGGAATAGGAGCTGCTGCTTATATTAGTCACGCTTGGGAGAGTCCATGCATGTGAAGGAAATATTCAGAAAAGATCAGCAGGCATATTTATCATGATTAGAACTGCCACTGTGTCTGGAACAATAATTTGCATTTATTTAGAGAAATATCCTTTGGAGAACATTTAAAGATGCCGCACAGGAGTGGAATCAGATTACATTTCATGAAAGATCTTGGAGATGATGACAAAAGACTGTTCCAAGAGATAAGTCTAAAGTAGTGGCTGTGTGGCCATTAATAGGCAGCTGGGAGTCAACAGAAGGTCAGGACTGGAGGTGAGATCTCAGAGGGCAGGGGCTGAGGAGATCTTAAACAGAGCTAAATCCACACGGCCCTTTAGGGTGAAACCAAGAGCTAAACGCCCAGCACCAAATTTCTCTTTCGCTAATAATTCTGCTTGGTGGCCGGATTCTTTTGGAGACAGTGGAAGTAGTGGAGAATGCTGTGATCATGGGATGGGAAGGCTCACGGGGTGCTAGGGAAGAACGAGAGGAACTCTATCACTGTTAAAGCAGCGGGAAGATGGGGTGAGCGTGAACATTTGGGAAACGGGGCAGATGCAGGCGAGGGCAGAATCAATTGTGGAAGAAGGGGGAAACCCATCCTTTGAAGAAGGAGCACATCTTTCATGTCCTGGAAAAGAAGGCCTCATCCCGGGAATAGATGAAGGAACTGAGGAAAAGGGAATAGCATATCTGCAGGAGGAAGTGTGGTAAAAATATAGTCAAGATAACCACGGAAATCAGTAGGTTTATAAAAGATGTCGGTAGACACTCTGTCTCCAGAGATGGAGACAGAGATAGCGAGAAAGGGGAGAGAGGTGTTAGAAATGGACCAAGTGAATTTAAGGGCAGGGTAGATGTTTGAGCAAAGTTGATTTCATTGACGAGTTCAGCACGGGTGCATGAAGCCTCACCAATGCAGTCAAGAATATAAAGCAGAAAGAGTTGGGAAACATAACCAGGGAAGGCTTGGAATAGGGGCTGTTCTACTATGTGGGCATAACTGGGGCCCATTCATGTGACCATGGTTACCACTTGGAGGTAATTCAGATATCCATTCCAAATCGCAATGCATAATATATCCATCCTGATAAATACAGGCTGCAAGAGGAGCTGCAGATACTGGAAATCCAGAGTATCACACAGAAAATGCTCTCGGACCTCAGGAGGTCAGACAGCATCTATGGAGAAGAATAAACAGTTGACCTTTCAGATCGAGATCTATCGTCAGGACTGCAGTAAGCAGTTGACGTTTTGGGCTGAGACCCTTCATTAGGATATCCTGATCTCGGCCTGAAACGTTTATTCCTCTCCACAGATGCTGCCCGACCTGCGGAGTTCCTCCGGCAGTTTGTGTGTGTTACTCCTCACCGCTGCAACAAGTTGGCCCAGTACAAAGGCCGTAGACCGTGAGAAAGGAGGGAGGCCCCACTTATGGAAGACCTTTCCAAAGTTGGGCACCAGGGAAACACACGAGGCTTGACGCAGATCTTCTGCGAGTATCCAGGATGATGGAAGACGAACGTGTTATGATCGCTGTGCAAAGGCTCCAGTGGAATGACTGCCAGTCTCACATCTGAACACATGGAAAAATCTCACGAAGGAGCTATCCAGCGACTGACTGGTTGATCCCAGCCAGATGTTCTTTGGTAAGCCCGTCACTGGACGATCATTTTGCACACACTAGACACACTTAATCTGAATAAGACTGATAGTCACATTCATGACCTTTTCTGCTGCCAAACCTTTGCCAGAAGACAGCCAAGTGCATGACAAATATCTATCTGCTCGAAATATTTCAAACTAATGTCAAATATCTGAGAGATCCTCATTGGAGCAAGTTGACTTCCATGATAATTGATGAATCCCAGGAGATACAACAGGACCGAGTAAGTATTCGCAACATTAGCAGACCAAGGTAATCGAAGGGCCAGATGCACCATCGTGCTTAACGTCAGACTACCAGCCTTTTCCTTTGTAAACTGCCAAGAGTTGTATCTGAAAACGGTAAATATTATTTAAATGCTGGAAGTCAGGACCTTTCTAGCTCATATCTTGTACTGAGTTCCTAAATCAAGGTAGCATCGTGGTTAACGTGATGCGTATTACAACACCGGAGACCCAGGTTCAATTCCCGCCGCTGCCTGTCAGGTGTTAGCAAATTCTTCCCCTGGGTACTCCGCGCTCCCCCCCACATTCCGAAGATGTACGGGCTAGGAGGTTAATTGGTCACATGGGTGTAATCGAGTGGCGCGGGCTCGTTGGGTCGGAAGAGCCTGTAACTGAGCTGAACCCCTAAATAAAATAAAGATGTTATTATCCACTCAAGTGCCTCGTTTACACAATCACGTGAAGGTACTAAAAATGATGAACTCCCCTATAAATTGAACAGGGAATTCTGAAGGAACTTTTACCCGGGGACTGCTGATACAAATAGTAGGACTGGCAGCCATAGCATGGTTTGGATGCAATTCAGTTGAAGCTAAGTACAGGCTTGAGAGTTAAAGAAATGGAGGAGAGGCTAACATAGTTCAAACGCTGCTGGTGATACGAGCTGTACAGAGAGCATAACACACCATGGGATGTTTAGATCAAATGGTTTCTTTCATTTCTGCGTATTCTTTGTAACTTTATGCAGTAGAGATTGATTTGGAACCAAATGTTAACCCAAAAATCAATAGAGCACCTTTTAACCTTTGATCGTGTGGGTTCCTTATCGTGCTCTTGGATTCAGAGCAATACACACAAAATGCTGGAAGAATTCAGCAGGTCAGGCAGCGGCAGTGGAGAGAAATAAAGAGTTTCGGGCTGAGACTTTTCCACAGGAGGACGAGGGAAGAAGCTGGAATTAAAAGGTGGGGGGAGGGAGATGACCACGAGCTTGCGGGTGATGGGTGAGACCAGGTGAGGGGGATGAAGTAAGAAGATGGGAGGTGATAGGTAGAAGAGGTAAAGAGATGAAGAAGTCATTTGATAGGAGAGGAAAGTGGACTTTGGGAGAAAGAGAAGGATGGGTGGGAGGGGGGCAGATTTATTTATTCTCTGCAGATGGAGTTATGATTTGGACAGGGAGGGCAAGGACTCTGATGACAGCCATCCCTCGCAGCCCACGGGAAGGTGGTCAGATACTACGACCTGTAACCTCTAGCCGGACGGTGTCCACAGACCAAGATGCTTTATATTTGCGTTATTACACTAGGACATGATAATAACAAGTCAACAGATCGGTGACAAGACTGTGAAAGGTTTGCAGGTACATTAGGTTTGCAACATATAAGATTATTAAGGGATTGGACAAGATAGAGGCAGGAAATATGTTCCAGATGCTGGGAGAGTCCAGTACCAGAGGGCATGATTTGAGAATAAGGGGTAGGTCATTTAGGACAGAGTTAAGGAAAAACTTCTTCTCCCAGAGAGTTGTGGGGGTCTGGAATGCACTGCCTCAGAAGGTAGTGGAGGCCAATTCTCTGGATGCTTTCAAGAAGGAGCTAGATAGGTATCTTATGGATAGGGGAATCAAGGGATATGGGGACAAGGCAGGAACCGGGTATTGATAATAGATGATCAGCCATGATCTCAGAACGGCGGTGCAGGCTCGAAGGGCCGAATGGTCTACTTCTGCACCTATTGTCTATTGTCTATTAGGACACATAGGCACAGATTTAGATGTTATTGACTGCATGGAGAGCCAAAGTTAGATTGAGCAGAAACTTGTAAATAGGAGAACTAGGTGCCCTGGGAAGGATTATTCTCATGAGGGCAACAGCAGACTGAAGGGTGTGTCAACTAGTGTCCTGAAAAATGTCAGAACATCTGGGTTAATCAGTCATTGTTTCGAAATCTGAGTTGCCAGAGGCATCGGGTCAGTTCCACTCCTACAATTGGATAATGAAGTTTGATTGACAGCTGGTAGACTCCAGCTATTGGTTCAATGAAAACTGTTTTCTCCGATCTAGAGAGTCAGAATCAGGTTTATCCTCATCGATATTTGTTGTGAAATGTGTTACTTGTCTGGAAGGAGTACAGAGCAAGATGCAAAAGTTTACCGTAAGTAACCATAATAATTAACAAACAGGGCAAAAGTGGTTCACGGACCATTCAGAAATCTTATGGCAGACGGGAAGTCACTGTTCCTAAAGCACTGTACCTCCTTCCTGATGGTAGCAATGATTTTAAAAAGAGAGATATATGCCACGGAGAGTATGTTTGTGGTCTTCTGCTGCTGTAGGCAATCCATTTCACGGTTTGACGTGTTGTTCATTTAGAGATGCTCTTCTGCACACCACTGTTCTAATGGATGGTTATTTGGATTAATGTCACTTTCTTTTACCTTGAACCACTCTGGCCATTCTCCTCTGACCTCTCTCATTAACAAGGCGCTTTCACCCACAGAAGTGCCCTCACTGGATACAATGTGTTTTTTTTTGTACCAGCCTCTAAACTCTTGAGACCGTTGTGCATGTAAATCCCAGGAGATTGGCAGTTTCTGAGATACTCAAACCACCCCATCTGGCACCAACGATCATTCTACAGTCAAAGCCCTTCTGGTGTGTGGCCTGAACAACAACTAAACCTCGTGAACATGTCTGCATGCTCTTATGTGTCTATGTGGGAGTGTGAATGGGAGAGAGCGCGCGCGAGAGAGAGTGAAATAGAGAGGGAGAGGGGGGAGAGAGAGCGCAATCAGGAAAATTAGGAGAATTTGTATAGACTATCTCCATGACCTCTGAACTGTTGGTGAATAAAATTCTACGCCTAAACCGGATTTCCAGGGTTTTGACTCTGTGCTGATGAAGAAATGACAATGTACTGCCAAATCAGGATGCAGAACAGAAAAGACATCGGCCACCATGGAGACACAAAAGGTAGTGGTTGTTAGTTTCCTGAAAAAATAATTTGCTGGAAGAACTCAGGGATTCGAGCAACATCTGTAGGGAGGAAAGGAATTGTTAATGTTTCCAATCAAAACTCTATATCAGGGTTTTCACCCAAAACATTGACAATTTCCTCCCTCTCCACAGATACTGCTCAACCTGCTGAGTTCTTCCAGCAGATTGTTTGTTGCTCATTTCCAATTCATATACAGACGGAGGAATCATTGTCACCTCAATTACTCTTGAGAAGGTGGTTCACCATCCTGAAACTTAAAAAAATTAAAAATTGCAGATGCTGGAAATCTGGAATAAAATACGGAAAATGCTGGGAACAGCCGGTCAGGCAGCATCTGTGGAAGGCTACTCAAGGGTCCCAAACTGAAACATTTTTTTTCTTACCGATCGATTTTGTAATTAATTTAGACCAACTTGTAGAAATTTGTTTAGACACGAAAGAGTCTTTTCTGTTGATTTGTGTCAAAAAAGCCGAATCAAACTACTTGGAGTACCGTGCTCAGTTCTGGTCGCCTCGCTACCGGAAGGATGTGGAAGCCATAGAAAGGGTGCTGAGGAGATTTATAAGGATGTTGCCTGGATTGGGGGGCATGCCTTATGAGAATAGGTTGAGTGAACTCGGCCTTTTCTCCTTGGAGTGAAAGAGGATGAGAGGCATTGATCATGCGGAGGCTTTTTCCCGGGGCTGAAATGGCTGCCACAAGACGACACAGGTTTAAGCTGCTGGGGTGTAGCTACAGAGGAGATGTCAGGGGTAAGTTTTTTTACTTGAAGAGAGGCGAGTGCGTGGAATGGGCTGCCGGCAACAACGGTGGAGGCGGATATGATAGGGTCTTTTAAGTACATGGAGCTTAGAAAAATAGAGGGCTATGGGTAACCGTAGTAATTTCTAAGGTAGGGACATGTTCGGCATAACGTTTTGGGGCGAAGGGCCTGTATTGTGCTGTAGGTTCTCTATGTTTCTATGTGATTCCAAGCTGTAAAACAATAAAACATGAAATCTTCTAACAGGGGTGACTACTTTTTGTAGACCCAAAGCACCTGATGGTCCCGGGTTACATCACTGATATTACCCTACTATGTATCTCTCCGTCAAATCAAAAGTGTTCACAGAACTGAAGCCATTGTAACTCAATTGATACCAGTGAAATGTTGCTGACATCTTGTGGCGACGTTGGGTATGACCCAGTTGCAGGTGCAATGTGTTTCCAGAATATATCACTGGCATACGTTGTGAAATTTGGTAACTTTACAGCAGAAGCACAATGAAATACATGATAAATAAATATAGATAAAAAATCCCTGTATTACACTAAGTATGTGTATGTCTATTAAATAAGTAAGTTAAAATAAGTAGAACCATAGAACATTACAGCACAGAAACCGGCCTTTTGGCCCTTCTTGGCTGTGCCGAACCAAGTAATGCAAAAGAAAACAGAAATAAAGTATAGAACTAGTGTTGATGGGTATGTGGGTCCATATACATATTGCCTATAAAAAGTATTAACCCCCCCGCCCCGGAAGTTGTCATGTTTCATTGTTTCACAACATTGAATCAGATTTGGCTTTTTTGACACTGATCAACAGAAAAGACACTTTTGTGTCAAAGGGAAAGCAAGTTTCTACAAATTGGTCTGAATGAATTACAAATGTAAAACACAAAATAATTCATTGCATAAGTATTCACCCCTTTCAAGTCAGTATTTAGTAGATGCACCTTTGGCACCAGTTACAGCCTTGAGTCTGTGTGGATAGGTCTCTACCTGCTTTGCACATCCAGACACTGCAATTTTTCCCCACTCTTCTTTACAAATCACCTCAAGCTCTGTCAGATTGAATGAGAATCATGAGTGAACAGACCTTTATTCAATTCAGATAAAATCAATTCAGTTTTCAAGTCCAGGCACAAATTCTCAATTGGATTGACGTCTGGACTCTGACTTGGCCACTCCAGGACGTTGACTTTGTTGTTTTTTAGCCCCTGCGTAGCTTTGGCTTTATGCCTGGAGTCTTGTTGAAAGCAAATCTTCTCCCAAGTCACAGTTCTCTTGCAGACTGCATCGGGTTTTCCTCCAGGATTTCCCTGTATTTTGCTGCATTCATTTTACCCTCTACCTTCACAAGCCTTCCCTACAGTGAAGCATCCCCACAGCATGATGCAGACACCATCTTGCTTCACGATAGGGATGATGTGTTTACTTTGATGGCCCAAAAGCTCAACTTTGCTTTCATCAGATCATAGAACCTTCTTCCAGCTGATTTCAGAGTCTCCCACGTGCCTTCTGACAAACTCTAGCCAAGATTTCATGTGAGTTTTTTTCCCACAGTGGCTTTCTCTTTGCCATCCTCCCATAGAGCTGTGACCAGGGCAACAGTTGCATGTATAGTCTCTGCCATCTCAGCCTCTGAAACTCTTCCAGAGTTGTCATAGGTCTCTTAGTGGCCTCTCTCACTAGTCCCCTTCTTGCATAGTCACTCAGTTTTTGAGGACGGCCTGCTCAGGACAGATTTACAGCTGTGCCATATTCTTTCCATTTCTTGATGATTGACTTAACTGTACCCCAAGGGATATTCAGTGACTTGGAAATTTTCTTGTATCTACCTCCTGACTCACACTTTTCAATAACCTTTTCGCGGAGTTGCTTGGAGTGTTTTTTTTGTCTTCATGGTGTAGTTTTTGCCAGGATACTGACTCACCAGCAGCTGGACTTTCCAGATACAGGCGTATTTTTGCTCCAACAAACATTCCTCATATGTTAACACTTTCAATCCTGGGAACACTCCTCGCTGACGATCAACACTGGGCCACGTCAGGGGCGTGTGATTAGCCCACTGCTCTACTCCCTCTATACTCATGACTGTGTGGCTAGGTATAGCTCAAATACCATCTATAAATTTGCTGATGATACAATCGTTGTTGGTAGAATCTCAGATGGTGACGGAAGAGCGTACAGGAATGAGAAATGCCAACTAGTGGAGTGGTGTCACAGCAAACAACCTGGAACTCAACGTCAGTACGACAAAAGAGCTGATTGTGGACTTCAGGAATGGTAAGATGAAGGAACACATACCAATTTTCATAGAGGGATCAGAAGTGGAGAGAGTGAGCAGGTTCAAGTGTCTGGATGTCAAGAACTCTGAGGAGCTAATCTGGTCCCAACATATCGATGCAGCTATAAAGAAGGCAAGACAACGACTATACTTCATTAGGAGTTTGAAGAGATTTGGTATGTCAACAAAATCACTCAAAAACTTCTATAGTTGTTCTGTGGAGAGTATTTTGACAGGCTGCATCACTGTCTGGTATAGAGGGGCTACTGCACAGGACCGAAAGAAGCGGCAGAAGGTTGTAAATCTAGTCAGCTCCATCTTGGGTACCAGCCTACAAAATACCCAGGACATCTTCAAGGAGCGGCATCTCAGAAAGGCAGCGTCCATTATTAAGGACCTCCAGCACCTAGGGCCTGCCCTTTTCTCACTGTTACCATCAGGGAGGAGGTACAGAAGCCTGAAGGCACACACTCAGCGATTCAGGAACAGCTCCTTCCCCTCTGCCATCCCATTCCTAAATGGACATTGAACCCATGAACACCACCTCACTATTTTAATATATATTAGTTCTGTTTTTGCATTATTTATAATCTATTCAATATATGTATACTGTAATTGATTTACTTATTTATTTACTATTATTTTATTTTGCTGTTCTTCTTCTAGATTATGTATTGCATTGAACTGCTGCTGCTAAGTTAACAAATTTCACGACACGTGCCGGTGATAATCAACCTGATTCTGATTCTGATCGTTCTCATGAACCTCCTGTGGACTCTTCCAATGCTGGCACCGTCTTTCTTAGATACGCAGCTCAAAACTGCTCGCAATACTCCAGCTGTGGTCTGACTAATGCCTTATAAAGTCTACATTACATCCTTGGTCTTGTATTCTAGTCCTCTTGAAATGAATGCTAACGTTCGATTTGCTTTCCTTACTGCCGACTCAACCTGCAAGCTAACCTTTAGGGAATCCTGTATGAGGGCTCTCAAGCCCTTTTTCACCTCCAATTACAGAATTCACGCCCCGTTTAGAAAACAGTACACACCTGTACACATCAGACTTCCAATATAACTTGGAGTCCTGCCATGTGCAGAAGTTCGCTGATGACACGGCCATAGTGGGGTGTGTCAGGAATGGACAGGAGGAGGAGTATAGGAAACTGATACAGGACTTTGTGATATGGTGCAACTCAAACTACCTGCGTCTCAATATCACCAAGACCAAGGAGATGGTGGTGGACTTTAGGAGATCTAGGCCTCATATGGAGCCAGTGATCATTAATGGAGAATGTGTGGAGCAGGTTAAGACCTACAAGTATCTGGGAGTACAGTTAGACGAGAAGCTAGACTGGACTGCCAACACAGATGCCTTGTGCAGGAAGGCACAGAGTCGACTGTACTTCCTTAGAAGGTTGGCGTCATTCAATGTCTGTAGTGAGATGCTGAAGATGTTCTATAGGTCAGTTGTGGAGAGCGCCCTCTTCTTTGTGGTGGCGTGTTGGGGAGGAAGCATTAAGAAGAGGGACGCCTCACGTCTTAATAAGCTGGTAAGGAAAGCGGGCTCTGTCGTGGGCAAAGTGCTGGAGAGTTTAACATCGGTAGCTGAGCGAAGGGCGCTGAGTAGGCTACGGTCAATTATGGAAAACTCTGAACATCCTCTACATAGCACCATCCAGAGACAGAGAAGCAGTTTCAGCGACAGGTTACTATCGATGCAATGCTCCTCAGACAGGATGAAGAGATCAATACTCCCCAATGCCATTAGGCTTTACAATTCAACCGCCAGGACTTAAGAACTTTTTAAAAGCTATTATTAATGCTTTTTGAGATAGTGATTTAGATGCATATCATATTTTTTTTACTGAGTTAAGTATTGTATGTAATTAGTTTTGCTACAACAAGTGTATGGGACATTGGAAAAAAAAAGTTGAATTTCCCCATGGGGATGAATAAAGTATCTATCTATCTATCTTTATTCCATCTGCAGAAATGAATGACCACACTTCCCTACATTGTATTCCATCCGGCACTTCTTTGCTCCCTCTCCCAAACTGCCCAAGTCCTTCTGCAGACTCCCTACTTCCTCAACACTATCTGCCCCCCCACCTATCTTTTTATCACCCTCAAACTGGCCAAAAAACACCAATTCTGTCATCCATGTCATAAACATGTAAGTGAAAAGTAGAGGGCCCAAAAACGACCTCTTCAGAACTTCACTAGTCACCGGCAGCCAACCAGAAAAGGCCTCCATTACTTTCTGCCAGTCAGCCAATCAGCTGTTCTTGCTAGTATCTTCCCTGTAATACCATTGGCTCTTACCTTGTTTACCAGCCTCATGCGTGGCTCCTTGTCAAACTGCCTGCGAATCCACTGAACCCTCCTTTGTCTCCGCTGCCTGTTACTTCCTTGAGAAATTCCAACAGATTTGTTAGGAAAAATCTCCCCTTAATGAAACCATGCTGACCTCAGCCTCGGTTATTATGTACTTCCAAATACAACAAAACACCATCCTTACTAATGGACTCTAACATCCTACCAAACATTAAAATCAGGCTAACTGGTACGTAATTCTCTCTTTTTTGCCTCCCTTCCTTCTTAAAGAGTGGAGTGACATTTGCATTTTTCCCTTCTTCTGAAACCATTCCTGATTCTAGTGGCTCTTGAAAAGTCATGACGAATGCCTTCATAATCTTTTCAGCTACCTCTTTCAGAACTCGGAGTGCAGCCTACCTGATCCGGTTGACTTATCCGCCTTCAAACCTTAACAGCTTCCCAAGCACCTTGCCCTTCGAAATAGAAACATCGAACATCGGAGCATAGAAAACCTACAGCACAATACAGACCCTTCGGCCCACAAAGCTGTGCCAAACATGTCCTTACCCTAGAATAGGGGTAGGCAACCTACGGTCTGCGAAGGTATTTTGACCGGCCATTGAGCAAATATTGGGATACTATGCTTATCCGGCCCGCGAACAATTGGTCCTTTTCCTGAGCGCTTCACATGACCACACTGATGGACATGCATGGTGTCTTGTTACACTGGCCCCAGGGTTCCGTTTTGTTCCAAACCAAACTCTGGTTTGCTTGACAGGAATGACAGGAAGGCAGGCTACCTTATTAATATGTATCAGATACTCTCCGTGCACGCGTAGGTTTTCAGACGGGATCGTTCAAATTTGTAAACAGAAACAGCGTCACTGTGTTTTAACAAGAAATCCACGTTAAACATCCAGCTATTTACATGTGCTACGGTACTTGTTGAATAACTACTCACCTTTCAAAATAAAATCGAAGAAAAAAAATTCCAATGGCAATGAATGCAAAACGCGGGAAGGTAGACACTGAGTGCCGAAATTTCCAAGACACTTGGACACTAGATGAGTTCTTCATCGAGCAAGCTGGAAAACCAGTTTGTCTCATTTGCCTAGGAAGTGTTGCTGTGAAGAAGGTGGCAAATATCAGGCGACATTACGAGACCCGCCATAGTGGAAATTTTAACAAGCCTACTGGGCAAGCCAGGAAAGATGAAGTTGAGGGAATGGAGTGGTGTGGGAAGTATCCTAACTTAGTGGAAGATGCAAGAAAGATGGCCTCATCGTTTGGCAGCACTTATCTGTGTGAGCAATTATTTTCAAAAATGAAGCACACCAAGAACCATTTGCGAACAAGATTGACTGATGCCCATCTGGATAATGTCTTGCTGTTGGCATCAACAAGTCTGACACCCAACATTGAGAAGCTTTCAAGCAACAAACAGCATCAAGTTTCACATTGATTTATCGACTGCATTAAAATTTTCTTTTTCATTATACTTAATTTAATACCGTTCAATGCATCATGTTCATATGTTTTATGTTTAAAGATTCTTTGTGTCCTTTTAATAGATTCAGAAGATGCCTTGATTGAAATAAATTGTAACTAAACTGAGTTTTTTGATTACTAATTGGCACCCTTGGTTAAGCACAAATTATCTTCTAGCATGTGTTATTCATTAATTTGAGGCAAAACGTAGCTAGATATATTTAAATGGGTAATTCCCATATTTCAGGTTTTTTATGGCATTTATCTGGCCCGGCCCACAGAGGCAAAAAGGTTGCTGACCCCTGCCCTAGAACTACCTAGGCTTATCCATAGCCCTCTATTTTCCTAAGCTCCATGTACCTATCCAGGAGTCTCTTAAAAGACCCTATAGTTTCCACCTCCACTGCCGATTCCATGCACTCACCACTCTCTGCATAAAGAACTTACCCTGACATCTCTTCTGTACCTGCTTTCAAGCCCCTTAAAACTGTGCCCGCTCATGTTAGCTATTTCAGCTTTGAGAAAAAGCCTCTGACTATCGACACGATCAATGCCTCTCACTATCCTGTAGACCTTTATCAGGTCACCTCTCATCCTCGTCGCTCCAAAGAGATAAGGCCAAGTTCACTCAACCTGTTCTCATAAGGCATGCTCTCCAATAGTGAGCATGCCTTATTGAATAGTGACTTTACTCACCTCTGCCCTTGACACTCAAATTTATGGAATACTGCTTGTGTCTATAGTTTATGTATATTTGGAGAAACTGTTTATACACAATTTCAATTGTGAATTAGAACTGGGTTCCCTACCTGGGGTACACAGACCCCTTGTTTAATGGTATTAGTCCGTGGCATATAGAAAGATCAGGAATCCCTGCAAGAGATACTATGGAAATTGACAAGCAGACAGAAAAGCAACACACACAAAATGCTGGAGGAACTCAGCAGGTCAGGCAGCATCTACGGAAATGGATAAACAGTCGACTTATCAGCCTGAGATCTTTCATCGGGACTGGAAAGGAAGGGTGAAGGCGGCAGAATAAAAGGGTGGGAGGGAGGGGAAGGAAGCTAGCTAGAAGGTGATGGGTGAAGCCAGGTGGGTGGGAGAGGTACAGGGCTGGAGAGGGAGGAATCTGATAGGAGAGGAGTGTGGACTGTAGGAGAAAGGGAAGGAGGAGACGACCCAGGGAGAAGAGATAGGCAGGTGAGAAGAGGCAAAAGGCCAACGTGGAGAATGGAAGAAGAGGGAAAGGAGAGGGAATTTTTTTTTTAACCAGAATCATCATTAAGGACCTCCATCACCCAGGACATGCCCTTTTCTCACTGTTACCATCAGGGAGGAGGTACAGAAGCCTGAAGGCACACACTCAGCGATTCAGGAACAGCTTCTTCCCCTCTGCCATCCGATTCCTGAATGGACATTGAACCCATGAACACTACCTCACTACTTCTTTCAACTGTTTGCACGATTATTTAATTTAACTATCTATACTGTATAATTACTGTAATTCAAATCTTTTTTCTCTATTATTACGTATTGCTTTGTACCGCTGCCGCAAAGACAACAAATTTCACGACACGTGCCGGTGATATTACACCTGATTCTGAGCCAGAACAGCTGTCCTGGGGCAGAAAGCCTGCTCCAGTATTACCTCCTGCAATAGTCAGATACCGTCGTCCCTTTCGAGTAAGCTACCAGTTGCATTGTGAGAACTTGACAAAACGATATTGATGCCTTTGCAACCATACCCTATTATACGATATAGTATACCGTATTTAGTTCTGTTAGCTTGCAGTAACAAAATAAACTTAAAAGCACCTTTACTTCAGAAAATCACGTGGAAAAGGTGGCTTTGTTATTGTGAGTCCGAATCTCTCTAGCCCCCGGACACCTTTCTTCCACTCAAGTATATTGCTCTTTATGGCATGATTTTCTATAGAGCCAAAAGGCTTTTAGGAATGCAGAGCTACCTGAAAATTGAATTCCACACCAGATATAAATTCTTCATTTACAGTAAATATTTAATGTTTGCCCATTATGGAGCCAGTCCATCAGCCTGCACTTTATTCTCTAACGGTACTCCGTGATGGTTGTCACAGTGGTGCAGGTTGTCGAGCTGCTGCCTCCCAGTTTCAGTGGCAAGGGTTCGATCCCAGCCTCCGGCGCGGAGTTTCCAAACTCTGTTTGGAGTTTGCATGTCCTCCACCTGACTGCATCAATTTCCTCTGGGTGTTCTTGTTCTCGTCCAAATCTCCAAGGCCCTACCATTCGCTGTGTGTATCTTATCTTTGCTGCTCTCTCAAAGTGTATCGCCCGATCCTTCTTATGCTTGTCGGGATTAATTACCATTTTGCGATTGATCCATATCCTGCTGTATTCTAAGCCAGTGTTGGCGCGTGGCCTAGTGGATAAGGCATCGGTCTAGTGATCTGGTTCGAGCCTCAGCTGAGGCAGCGCCCTTGTGTTGTGTCCTTGAGCAAGGCACTTAACCACACATTGCTCTGCGACGACACCGGTGCCAAGCTGCTTGGGTCCTAGTGCCCTTCCCTTGGACAACATCGGTGGCGTGGAGAGGGGAAGGCTTGCAGCTTGGGCAACTGCCAGTCTCCCATACAACCCTGCCCAGGCCTGCGCCCTGGAAACCTTCCAAGGTGCAAATCCATGGTCTCACGAGACTAGCAGATGCCTACGTATTCTAAGCCAACTCCTCTCTCTGTCTACACCACCAATATTTGTTGTATCTCATCTGAGGAGCAAAGGGACTTGGGAGTCCTTGTGAAAGATTCCCTAAAGGTTAATTTGCAGGTTGAGATTGTGACGAGGGAGGTGAATGTGCGATGTTAGCATTCATTTCAAGCGGACTAGAATATAAAAGCAAGGATGTAATGTTGAGACTTTATAGAGAATTTTCAGCAGTTTTGGGCCCCTTAGCTTAGAAAGGATGTGGTGAAAGTGGAGAGGGTTCAAAGGCAGTTGAAAATTGATTTCAGGATCAATATGAAGAGTGTTTGATGGCTCTGGGCCTGTTATCACTAGAATTCAGAAGAATGATGGGCAACCTATTGAATGTTGAAAGGCCTTAATGGAGTGGATGTGGAGAGGATGTTTTCTACGGTGGGAGTGTGTAAGACCAGAAAACACAGCCTCAGAATAGAGGGGCGTCCTTTTAGAACAGAGGTGAGGAGGAATTTCCTTAGCCAGCCAGTGATGAATCTGTGAATATCTTTGCCACAGGTAGCTGAGGAAGCCAAGTCTTTGTCTATATTTATGTCAGAGATTGGCCAGGGCGTGGTGGAGGAGGGGTGGTGGGAAGGCAGGAGATTGGGGCTGATAAGAGGAAAATTGGATCAACCATAATGAAATGGTGGAGCAGACTCAATGGGCCAAATGGCCTAATTCTTCTCCTGTAATTTATGGTCTTGTGGTCTAAACTTCAAGTCAAGTTTGTTGCCATTTAGCTACATACATGTAGCTAATGTACATAACTATATAATATACATAGTTATACGTTTCTACATAATATACATAGAAATGAGACAACGTTTCTCTGAACCGGGTGTAAAGCACAGCAGTGCACATAACACACAATAACTTATGAAGGTAAGGATAAAATCTACAAATGAATCACGCATAAATAACAAACTTGATGCACTATCGATTACTCCAAAAGACTGGAAGTAGAGTAAATACTGAAAGGCTTTTATTAACAGTAAAATGGATTCACTTCCGTGCTGGATGTCTGTCCTGGACAGTGGGAGGAGCAGTGACACAATCGCCTTTATCCAGGGGTCTGTGGGAAGCACCACAGGAGCGGTCAGCAGAGGGGCGTGTCCAGACACGTCCAGACAGATCTACACGGTTTACCACAAAACTAAAGTGCATAATACTGCAAGGTACACAGATTAACTGGTGATCTTCAAATACGATGCGATATGGAGTTCAGAAGCCTATTGGTCTGGGGGGAAGAAACTGTTTCTGGAACTGAGTGTTCTAGTCTTTATGCTTCGGAGTCTCCTGCCTGATGGTAGAAAGTCAAAGAGGATGCTGGGTGGGCGGGTGGGATCCTGGATAACACTAAGGGCCCTGCGTACGCAGCGCTCCTGGTAAATGTCCCGGATGGAAAGTCGATCCTCTCAGCTGTTCTCACAGTCCTTTGTAGTGACTTGCAGTCCGATGCTTGGCTGCTCCCATACCAGGTGAAGATGCAACTCGACAGGACACTCCCAATGGTGCACCTGTAAAATCCTGTTACGTTGTGGAGATTTGTCTCACAAGGATGTTGCCGGGACTTGAGAAACTGAGTTACAGAGAAAGGTTGAATAGGTTAGGACTTTATTCCCTGGAGTGTAGAAGAATGAGGGGTGACTTGATAGAGGTATATAAAATTATGATGGGTATAGATAGAGTGAATGCAAGCAGGCTTTTTCCACTGAGGCCAGGGGAGAAAAAACCAGAGGACATGGGTTAAGGGTGAAGGGGGAAAAGTTTAAAGGGAACATTGGGGGGGGGGGCTTCTTCACACAGAGAGTGGTGGGAATGTGGAATGAGCTGCCAGATGAAGTGGTGAATGCGGGCTCACTTTTAACATTTAAGAAAAACTTGGACAGGTACATGGATGAGAGATGTATGGAGGGATATGGTCCAAGTGCAGGTCAGAGGGACTAGGCAGAAAAATGGTTCGGCACAGCCAAGAAGGGCCAAAAGGCCTGTTTCTGTGCTGTAATGTTCTATGGTTCCACAGGAAATGGAGGTGCTACTGTGCCTTCTTGTTCAGGAAGGTGATATTAAAGGACCAGGTGGGGGTCATCGTTACTTGCTGATCATAATTCCGATATTCATATCAAAGATATTAATGTACATCACAAACATTGAACATCCCAGCACAAGTCATGTGGTATGCCTCTGAGAATCAGAGGAGTCACTCTTGCTCTAGTTACCAGGCCAATTTTAGATCCAATTTGCTAACCTGCCCTGGATCTCTTGGGTTCTAACGTTTTGGACTCGGGGTTCGGTGAGGGATTTAAAGGATCTGCAGGTGAATACACAGAAGGTAGCTAGTGTTCAGAGATGTTCTGCCCAAAGGGGTGCTAGAGGCAGATACTCTCATGATATTTAAGAAGCAGATTAACTGTGCTAAGGTCTTAGGCACATATATATACCTAGGGTGCCCAAGACTTTTGTACAATACTGTAGTAATTTTATGCGTTGCACTGTACTGCTATGGCCAAAAAAGAAACAAATTTCATGACATATGTGAGTGATGATAAACCTGATCCTGATCTGGGTCTCCATTGTGGACTGAGAGTGGGAAGGGGGCAGGGAGAGGGGAATCGTGGTTGGGAAAAGGGGAAGGGAGAGGGAAGCACCAGAGAGACACTGTAAATGATCAGTAAACCAATTGTTTGGAATGAGATGACCTTGCCTGGTGTCTCGGGGCTGGGTGGCTGGGTGTGGTTGCACCTGAGCTACCCCCCCCCCCCACCTACCCCTGGCACTCCATCTCTGCCACCTGTCCCACACCCCTCCCAAGGTGACCTACCCTCACTATTCCCAACATCCTTTGCTCCCGCTAGATTTACAGACTTTCTTTCCACTCTACATTGACAAATTCAGTACTGTGCAAAATTCTTAGGCGGCCTAGATATATATACACACACACCCAAGTACCGTAGGATCACCAGTCCATGAAATAATGTGGGTAAATACAGGGCCTTATTCAAGTCCATATATTGCATTCCATTCATCAGTGTGTTTAGTTAACTCCTCAAGATGTCCAATCAAATTAGTGAGACTGGATGTACAGTTGATGTTTCACACTGAAACCTGACGATGGTTCTGGCCCGAAACGTTGACTGTACTCTTTTTCTAGACGCTGCTGAGTTCCTCCAGCATTTTGTGTGAGAGACTGCACCCGACAGGATGGACAAACAACCAATATGCAAAAGGCAACAAGCTGTGCAAGTACGAAGAAAATATGAACAATAAATAAATAAGCAATAAGTATCGTGAACATGAGACGAGGAGTCCACAGAAGTAAGTCCATTGGATGAGGGAAGAGTTCAGTGAAGCTGTCCCCTTTTGTTCAAGAGCCTGATGGTTGAGGGGTGGTAACTGTTCCTGAACCTGGTGGAAAAGATTAAAATGGAAGTAATGGAAACAGGTGGTCGATGGTCAGTGCAGATTGTCAGTCTGAATGACTTATATGTGTGCTTTATGTACAATTCTGTTTCTCTCTATGACACCCACCGTTTGATGAACAGCATAACCTGATTCTCTGTGCCAAGATGGAGACAAAAGAGGCTGCAGATGTCATGATCCCGACCATTAATTCCCCATATTCTCCTAATTCCCTTTGATTACAGCACACCTGATTCTCATCCAGATCTGCAGCATAAATATCCTGGCCTTGCATTCACTCATCACCAGATTGTTGTTTCAGCCAGTGTGGTAATTCATGTTCCTGGCTGCTTAGGATGGTTTTACTTCAGTACCAAGATTTACCTGTCTCTCTGTGTCAAGATAAGTATTGCCTTTCCATTTAATGCTCTGTGTCAAGATTAGTATTGTCTGCTGTTTGCCTTTCCATTTAATGCTCTGTGTCCAGGTCAGTGTTGCCTGCCAACTGTCTCCTGTTTGCCGTTCAGCTCCAGCAATGCCGTGTCAAGAAAAGTTTTGCCTGCCTCCTGCTTTTCCGTTCACTTTCCTGTTTGCTGTTCAGCTCCCGCCACGCTCACACCCCTTGTCTGCATCTTAACTCTATCTCCGTGCCAGCGTCCTCTGTTTGGGTTTCCAGCAGATGCTGGAATCTGGAACTGTGTTCTTTGCAACAGCAGATGCTAGAATCCAGAAGTAAAAATCGAGTACTGGCAGCACTCAGCAGGGCAAGTGGCATCTGTGGAGGGAAAAATGGAAAAGCCAGGGGTCCATTTTGCCCCACCCACTGTATGCCACCTGACTGGCTGAGTTGCTCTATGAAAGGTGGTTGTTGAAGAGTCTCATCCCCCTCGATAGATGCTGCCTAACCTGCTGAGTTCCTCCAGCACCTTGTATATGTTACTCTGAATTTCCAGGGGCTTTGTTTGTTTTTGCTAATATTGTGGATGTTTTACAACAGTTCAACAAACAAGTCAGGAAAAAATTTCCTGTCTGATGCTGGACCCCATTCTCTGTTCCCAATGATGGGAAGTTAAAATTCAGCCTAGAATCTCTGTTCTCTATCTGTTCCAAACTCGTGTGTGCTTGACAATATTTGCACACGTCTCTGAAAATGTTTTTGCTGGTTGTCTTTCATGCTGATATCTGCCTCCAGCCAAAAAACAAACTAAAGGAGTTCTTTCAAGGAACAAGAGTTTTTCTTTTAAAAAATCATTTCTTTCCATGCATCTCTGGAGCCTGCAGTTTGCTCAAGGAAAACATTTCTGTAAAAAAAACAGTTAACAAAGATCCTTTCAAAGAAGAAAACACTTAATAACTAATGCATGAGTAAGAATATGTATAAATGTTTGGTGTCTTCTAGAGACGCCTTAACTTAAAGTGAACAGGAAGAGGCATGGGAAGTGTTTAACCCCTACATACTCTTTGGATCAAATTCAACCCGTTTTGACATTTGGCAGCAGTAAAAACACCCTAAATGCCATTTTTTTTTTTTTAAGTCGAAATTTGATGACTTTTCCTAAAGTGACCCAAAATGCGCAAAAATGAAAATATTTAAAAATGTTATACTTTTGTACAGGTGCTACAAATTTTTGCACATTGCGGCTGCTCCAGGTCAAATTTGAACTGTATTGAAATGGATTTTAGATCCCTGAAATATTAATTAAGGATTAATCGCACATTTATTAATGTCAGATAGGCTACTTATACGTTCCAAGTAAGTCTGTGGTTGAAAATTTGGTATTTATGAGGGAATTCAGGGGCTGGGTCAAAATAGACCCAGACCATACTGTGAAGGTATAGAATATGAATAGTATGTAATATACGTGTTTAGGAGGAAGTCATCACCCTGACACCCTCAATGTCGCAAAAACAAAGGTTGTGGACTACAGGGGGAATGGAGACAGGCTAACCCCTATAGATATTATAGGATCTGGGATTGAGAGGGTGAACATTAAGTTCCTCGGCATAAACATTACCAAGGATCTCACATGGTCTGTACATACATGCTGTGTGGTGAAAATAATACAACGGGCCTCTTTCACCTCAGACAGTTGAAGAAGTTTGGTATGGGCCCCCAAATCCTAAGAACTTTCTACAGGGACACAATTGAGAGCATCCCGACTGGCTGCATCACTGCCTGGTATGGGAACTGTACCTCCCTTAATCGCAGGACTCTGCAGAGAGTGGTGCGGACAGCCCAGCACATCTGTAGATGTGAACTTCCCACTATTTAGGACTGTTACAAGGCCAGGTGTGTAAAAAGGGCCCAAAGGGTCATTGGGGGACCTGAGTCACCCCAACCACAAACTGTTCCAGCTGCTACCATCTGGGGAAATGGTACCGCAGCATAAAAGCCAGGACCAGCAGGCTCCGGGACAGCTTCTTCCACCAGGCCATCAGACTGATTAATTCATGTTTACGCAACTGTATTTGTGTTATATTGACTTCATGTTGTACATAATATTTATTATAAATTATTATAATTGCACATTGTACATTTGAACAGAGACTTAACGTAAAGATTTTTACTCACGTATATGAAGGATGTAAGTAATAAAGTCGATTCAATTCAACTGGATAAGGCTTCAGCATAAATGAGTCTATTAGCGGAGATTCCTCTTGCATCATGACGACTGGCAGGACAGAAAGCTCAGGGAGCAAGACAATCTGTAGGGAGTGAGGAGAGAGGGCAGTAACACTCTCAATAGGAGAACGTGGAAAGGGGTTGTTGAAGGGTCTCTGTCGATGCTGCCTGACCTGCTGAGTTCTGCCAGCGTTTTGCATGCATTACTCTGGATTTACAGCTCCTGCAGAATCTCTTGTGCTCAGAAAGGGGTTTGTTCCCACTTTCCCTACCAGTAGGAGGAACAATGTCTGATGTCGGTGATTGACATCTGGACATGTCTGCTACCAGAGACATAACTAGGCCCCAGGCTCAGGCAAGGACTTGCTAGCAGTGCTGTAACCATGACAGTGAACATAACTATTCATGCTACATGGAATTCCAAGCTTGAACTGGAGTTGATTGCAACTCCTCCTGGTTTGACCCTCACCTGCAAGTAAGGAAGATCACTGAGATCTTCTACTCAAATAGAACTCCAGGTTCTGAGAAGCTAGATCTGTTCCTCACGGAGGGGAGGAGGTTAAGAGGGACATGATTGAGGTATGCAAAGTTATGAGGAGTGGAGATAAGGTATATTGCAGGAATCATTTCTCCTTATCGTTCGTTTTTTATGTGCTGTATGACATCATTATGTGCCATCATATATGACATCATCATTATGTGCCGTGTTGTATGACGTGGACGATCATGGTCTTTCCATTACCATGATTGTCCTTGGCAACTTTTTCTCCAGAAGTGGTCTTGTACCGGGCAGCGACTTTACAAGACGGGTGACCCCCACCAATATCTATGATCTTATCCTTGCAAGAGGAACAAGTGCCACACCTGCCCCTACACCTCCTCCCACACTACCATTCAGGGCCCCGAACAGCCCTCCCAGCTGAGGCGACACTTCACCTGCGAGTCTGAGACTGTATTGGTACTTCCGGTGCAGCCTCTTGTATATCAGTGAGACCCAATGTAGATTGGGAGACCGCTTTGTCAAGCACCTTTGTTCCATCCAACACAGGATCTCCCAGTGACCACTCATTTCACTTGTACTTCCCATTCCCATTCTAAAATGGCAGGCCACGGCCTCCTACTGCAGTGGTCCCCAACTGGTAGCAAAGCATGTGCTACCGGGCCACGAGGAAACAATGCAATTTGGCGATATGAAACGATATGAGTCAGCTGCACCCTTCATCATTCCCTGTCACGCCCACTGTTGAACTTGAACGCACACAATGTCATCAGTCGCCTAAATGTAGTGATACCCTCGCACCAGAGATCACTGGTTGTCCTCGGGTAATGGGGAGCCAGGTGCTAAAATATTCGCAGATGACCTAATTCGGGCTCAGGGTTTCGTAAATAGCAGAGCCGCTACATCACTGCGATCTACAGAAAGTCATCCCTCAAGCCAAACTTTTGTCGGCCAATAGATCCTACCTACCTACAAGGAGGGCTGGCGTGCGCCCTGTCGCACTCCTCGCTCGGTCGGTTGCTCTCTCCAGGCTGCGACAGCCGCGGCCCCGGTTTGGGGACCTTCGGCCCTTGCCTTGTCCTCTCACCCCAGCCACGACCAGCCGCACCTGGCCAAGGCGTCTGATGGTGAACGAGCGGAGGCTGGAGTTCAGGCCTGGAGGCTGTCTAATGAGGCAATGAAGCCCTCAAAACTGCTTCAGGACCCTGAGTCCAAGCACCCTGCACTTAAAGACAAACCCATTGAATATTTTTGAGCAGAAAAAAAAAAGTGAGCAAGCAGGACAGAAGCAAGTGCTGAGAGTCACGAAAACTAAATTGTGGAATAGACTGGACATGAGGAACCCCCTTTGAGTATCGCTGTCTCCCATCACCCCTCGATGGGATCATCTTGTTGCAGGGAAACAAGCCCAGGGCTCCCACTGATTCAGCGATATTGGTGTGTTGCAATGATTTTATATGTTCACGTGAGGAAGATGTGCGCTGTGTGTTTAGTATTAAATTTGTTAGTTAAACCCTTTTAGAAACGAAATTGAGTGTATTAGCCACTTATAAGTGACTTATAGTTGATCTCTCATCTATATTCCGGTCGTGCTTAACAAACGCACCCCCCCTCCCCTGGTCAGCCGGTCCGCAAGAATACTGTCAATATTAAACCGGTCCGCGGTGCAAAGAATGTTGGTGACCCCTGCTCTACTGCCAGGATGAGGCCACGCACGGGATGGAGGGGCAACACCTTGTATTCCATTTGGGTAGCCTCCAACCTGATGGTATGAACATCGATTTTGCAAACTTCAGATAATGGATTCATCTCCTCGCCTTCAGCATTCCTCATTCCTGATTCCCTCTCTCACCTTGACTTCCTATCATCTTCCTCTTGTGCGCCTCCCCTTTCCCTTTCTTCCATGGTCTTCTGTCCTCTCCTATCAGATTCCCCCTTCTCCAGCCCTTTATCTCTTTCACCAATCAACTTCCCAGCTCTATACTTCATCCCCGCCCCCTCTCCCAGTTTCACCCATCACCTACCACCTTGTACTCTTCCATCCCTCCCCCACCTTCTTACTGACTTCTTCCCTTCCTCTCCAGTCCTGACGAAGGGTCTTGGCTTGAAACGTGGGCTGTTTACTCTTTTCCATAGACGCTGCCTGGCCTGCTGTGTCCCTCCAGCATTTTGTGTGTGTTGCTTTAGATTTTCAGCATCTGCAGATTTCCTCCTGTCAGAGATTGTCTGCCTTGTGTCAGTGGTCACATAAGCCAGGACTTGTGATATGCACCAGCTCTCATACGACCATCCACCACCAGCTCTTGTGGCTTCATGTGACCCTGATCAGTGGGGGCGGGGTGGGGCATAGCTAAAGAGATGCTATATCTTGCCCAAGGGTGACCTGCAGGCGAGCGGAGGGAAAGAGTGGCTTACACCTCCTTTTGAAGAGATGTATCTCCACCTCATCAGAGGCAGATACAATTAGGGTAAGAGGAAAGAGATTGGAGGGTATCTTCTTCACCCAGAGGGTGTCAAGGACTTGGAAGGTGCAGTCTGAGAGAGTGGTTGAAGCTCGGTTATTGACAGCATTAAGAAACACCTAGAACCTCTTGGGCAAGGAGAGCTCTGGACCAAGTGTTGAATGATGGGATTCATGAAGGAGAGGTGCCCACTGTCAGAATGGACTGGGTGGGCCAAATGGCCGCTTGCCCTGCTGCGTGATTTTAATTAACCACTTTTCATTCTAGCTTCCCAGGTCACGGCAGTTCTGCAAGGAGTGTGTGTGGGCATGTTCCCAGAATTGCGTGTGCCCGTTACTAAAAGCAAGAGACAGGCAACTTGTCATCGTGCAGCACAGAACCAGATGCAGTCAAACAGGTTTCCTGGAAACCTGACCACACTCAGAGTTTAACTCGAGCAGACCAAGGTCACATCTCCACCAATACAAACTTTCAGCTTTGTAAAAGTGGTGCAAACCCCTGGACCAGTACAAGTATGAAATTCAAAGGTTGTGTAAAATGCACTAACTACCAAAGACTAAACACAAGAAAGTCTGCAGATGCGGAAACTCCAAAACAACATACACAAAACTGGAGGAACCCAGTAGGTCAGGCAGCATCTATGGAAATGAATAGATATAGCTGACGGTTCTGGCCGAGACCCCAAAGACTATCTTCCACCTTGGTGGGAGGTCGTAAAGGAAATATTCTCAGTGGGAATCCTGCTGTAAGCAGTGGACTTAACTTGAAACATCAAAGCCTACAGTGGTAGCCTATAGTTGCAAGAGGTCACCTTGTACCTTTCCACTGAGCAGCCATGGAAGCATCAGAATAGATGGCATTCATCATGGTCAGAGTTGGACAGCACGGAACAGGCCCAGCAGCCATCACGTTCATGTCAACTTTTTGACCATTTACAATCCCACTTACCTGCATTAGGGCCCTATTACCCGCAGAAGCGGCTGTCTAAATGGATTTGATTCCACCACCTCCTCTGGCAACTAATTCTGAGTAAAGATAAACCTTTCCCTTCAAATTCCCCCTTAGACTCCTTACTCTCACCTTAAATGCATGCATTCTTGTTTTTGATATGCTCCTATCGGAAACTCTCAAGAGGGGAAAAAAAGACATCAACTTAAAGCGATAGATATCTGGTTCACCATTGAGGATTGTTAGGTCCACCTGTACACCTGCTCGTTAATGCAAATGTCTAATCAGCCAATCATGTGGCAGCAACTCAGTGCATAAAAGCATGCAGACATGATCAAGAAGTTCAGTTGATGTTCAGACTAAACATCAGAATGAAGAAGAAATGTGATCCAAATCTTGGCCTGAAATGTTGACTGTTTACTCTTTTTCATTGATGCTGCCTGGCCTGCTGAGTTCCTCTAGCATTTTGTATGTGTGTTGCTGTGATCTAAGTGACCCTAGGCTGTGAAATGGTTGTTGGTGCCAGACAAGGTAGTTTAAGTATCTTAGTTTAAGTTCTCTGGGGATTTTCACATACAACAGTCCATAGAGTTAAGAGAGTGGTGTGAAAAACAAAAAAAAAAATTCGGTAAGCAGCAAGTGAAAATGCCTTGTTAATGAGAGAGGTTGGAGGTGAATGGCCAGACTAGTTCAAGCTGACAGGAAGGTGACAGTAACTCGAACAACCATGCGTTGCGACAGTGGTGTGCAGAAGAGCATCTCAGAGCATCTCTGAACGCACAACGTGTCGAACCTTGAAGTAGACGGGCTGCAACAGCAGAAGATCACAAAGAGCGGTGTATTGGAAAGGCGGCGTCCATTATTAAGGACCTCCAGCACCCAGGCCGTGCCCTTTTCTCACTGTTGCCATCAGGTAGGAGGTACAGAAGCCTGAAGGCTTGAAATATCAAAACCTGTGGTGGTAGCCTATAGGTGCAGGAGCCTCCGAGCAGACACGAAAGCATCAGAATTGATCACAGTCATTCCTGAAACTCAACGATTCAGAAACGGCTTCTTCCCCTCTGTCATCCGATTCCTAAATGGACATTGAACCCATGAATACTACCTCACTATTTTAAATATACAGTATTTCTGTTTTTGTATGATTTTTAATATATTCAATATACATATACTATATAAAGTAAGTAAATCTTATTCAGTATATTGTTTTCTCTTCTAGACTACGTATGGCATTGAACTGCTGCTGCTAAGTTAACAAATTTCACGTCACATGCCGGTGATAATAAACCTGATTCTGACATGCAAACAGTGGCCACTTGATTAGGTACAGGAGATAGCTAATAAAGTTGGTTTCATTGACGAACTTTTCAGCAACAGCTCCAGGAAACGCAAGCCCATTAACATGCAATCACTCGGTTTCACTCTTTGCTGCATATCAGCCACTTTCATTGCCGTCGCAGTGATATCAAATAGCTGCTACGTATTGATTGTCTTCACTGCGGCACATTCCGCAGCCAAGGCATCACAATACAATTTCACTGCATTTCATGATGAATTTGCTGCCTCAAATCAATTGCAAAACACATAACGAAACATGTACTTAACTAATTTATTTCCTAGGCCAAAAGGCTGATGCGGATTATGAGGTTAATGTTTTTGCTGTTCAAGTAAATTAACATTTAATTACGATATATTGTAATAAACACATACCGCCGGACAGTTTCAGCTGTCAGATATTGATTAAAAATAAACATCACAATGAGAATTACTTTAAAATTGAGCAAAACACCGAAGTCGTAATTGCCTTAGATTTCTGATGGGACACCACTCCAGGGAAGAGAAGTATTAGGAAGTCAAGGAGGTGGGCTGCTGAACTTTATTCTCCACATTCAGGTTTTAATAGTCTGGATAAAATTTGCCCTTGATCAGAAATGCTAAATGCACAAGCATGGTTTTAGCTCTGTTGGCTTCAATTGAATGGATTTACCAGAAGAGTGAAAGAGGAATTTCTTTAGCCAGATGGTGGTGAGCCTGTGGCATTCATTGCCATAGATGGCTGAGGAGGCCAAGTCTTTGTGCATATTTAAGGCAGAAGTTCATGGGTTCTTGATTAGTACGGACATCAAAGATTACAGGGAGAAGACAGGAGAATGGGGTTGAGGCGGGGGTAATAAATCAGCCATTATGGAATTGTACAGCAGACTCGATGGGCCTCCTATGCCTTATGGTCTTATGATTTTCTGAAAATTGCAGACAAAAACAATAGTGTGTGTTGAGTACAAATGACAGAGAACGCACTCCTGCTCGATGCCGACTCAGGTTTCTTACAAGTGAAGTGTAACATTTGTCAAAGAAGAATCCAAGCAAGCATATTTCACGCAAGTGGCTAGTGATATTTTCTTTCCTTTTGATGTTATTATGTGAAAACCTCATTAGTTTGTACACTGTGCCCCTAGGTGTGGGGAGAGGCATAACTAATAAGTTTATATTTATGTCATTCTTTCCATAATTTAACAGCAAATAACCGTCAGTTTGTTGTTCTGCAGTGAAGTTAAATTAAATGTCACGATACAAAGCTGGTTACAGTTTTCATAGCAACATATGCCAGAACAGTATCATCTCGAGGGGGAAAGAGAGGAGAGGGGGGAAAGAGAGAGGGGAGAGGAGGGGGGAGAGAGAGAGAGTGACTTTTGCACAGTACTGTATCTGCCAATGTGGAGCAGAGTGAATTTGTAAATTTGGTAGGAGAAAAGGATGTTGGGAATGTTGAGGGTGGAGCGCCACGGGAGGGGTGTGGGACAGGTTGTAGAGATGGAGTGCCAGGAGCAGGGTGTGAGGTGGTGTGGGTGCAGACCCCTCATACAAACTCTTCTCCCTCCTGCCATCTAGGAAAAAGACACCGAAGCATTCGGGCTCTCACGACCAGACTGTGTAACAGTTTCTTCCCCCAAGCTATCAGACTCCTCAATACCCAGAGCCTGGACTGACACCAACTCACTGCCCTCTACTGTGCCTATTGTCTTGTTTATTATTTATTGTAATGCCTGCACTGTTTTGTGCACTTTATGCAGTCCTGGGTAGGTCTGTAGTCTAGTGTTGTTTCTTGTTTTCTGTGTTGCTTTCACGTAGTTCAGTGTAGTTTTTGTCCCGTTTCATGTAGCAACATGGTCCTGAAAAACATTGCCTTGTTTTTACTATGTACTATACCAGCAGTTATGGTCGAAATGACAATAAAAAGTGGCTTGACTTGACTTGAGACACCCAGCAAGGTCATTTGATTCTAAACAATTGGTTTATTGATCATTACAGAATCTCCCTCTGGTGCTTCCCTCTCCCTCTCCTCTCCCTTCCCCTTTTCCCAGTTGTGATTTCCTTTCCCCCGTCCTCTTCCCACTCTCAGTCCACAATAGAGACCCATATCAGAATCGGGTTTATCATCACTCACATATGTCATGTTTCTTTTGTGGCAGCAGTACAGGGTAATACATAAAATTACTACAGTACCGTAGATTTGTCCCCCAAGGAAAGTGAATAAACGACAAAGACCATGCTAGTTCGGAGATGGAACTCTCAGCGGGATCGCCTTAAAATATGACCAGGAAATCATTGTGTAAGAAATAAAACTTTACAAGTAGTTATTTGGATAATTAGAAGTTATCAGTCCTTTTGCTTTCTTCCTAGTTTTTTTAAAGAATCTCAGTCTGGGTTTAATTTACCTTTTTGATACTGATGCCAGAAGGTTGATCATTGATGCTATTTTTAAGACGTTGCCCAAAGTATTTTGGCTGCTGCAGACACAAGATAATCTACACCTCTATCTCCTGCCACGAGGTAGATTTAGCTTTAAAGCTAAATAATTGATGGGAAAACCTCAACAAATGTTCGCAATTTTCTTTCTTTTTTTAGAGAAGCCAGACCCAAGATAGCTATGTAATTTAGATTTTAAATTGCTTTATACTTTCAGTGTTCTATAACTAGCATTGTACAGAGTCCCTTCTCACAAATGCATTCCCCTCAAACTGGAATATGATCAGAAATCAGGAGTGAAGTTTTGCCACCAGGGTTACTGAATTGTATCTTCGCTGGTCTGGTGGGTGATTGTTCCAGCCTCTAGAGGTGTAGTTCTTTTTGTATGAAGCTCACTTCCTCCGTGTAAGCAGTTTATTATATCATTTCCTGAGCAGGTTAGCTTTTTAATTCAGATTTAAAACACACAGTTGAAAGACACACATCTCCATCCGTTCTTTATTAAACCGGGGAATTATAGACCGGTTAGTCTGACATCGGTGGTGGGGAAAATGCTAGAGTCGGTTATCAAAGATGTGATAACAGCACATTTGGAAAGAGGTGAAATCATCGGACAAAGTCAGCATGGATTTGTGAAAGGAAAATCACGTCTGACGAATCTTGTAGAATTTTTTGAAGATGTAACTAGTAGAGTGGATTGGGGAGAGCCAGTGGATGTGGTATATTTAGATTTTCAAAAGACTTTTGACAAGGTCCCACACAGGAGATTAGTGTGCAAACTTAAAGCACACGGTATTGGGGGTATGGTATTGATGTGGATAGAGAATTGGTTGGCAGACAGGAAGCAAAGAGTGGGAGTAAACGGGACCTTTTCAGAATGGCAGGCAGTGACTAGTGGGGTACCGCAAGGCTCAGTGCTGGGACCCCAGTTGTTTACAATATATATTAATGATTTAGACGAGGGAATTAAATGCAGCATCTCCAAGTTTGCGGATGACACGAAGCTGGGCGGCAGTGTTAGCTGTAAGGAGGATGCAGGGTGACTTGGATAGGTTAGGTGAGTGGGCAAATTCATGGCAGATGCAATTTAATGTGGATAAATGTGAGGTTATCCACTTTGGTTGCAAGAACAGGAAAACAGATTATTATCTGAACGGTGGCCGATTAGGAAAAGGGGAGATGCAATGAGACCTGGGTGTCATTGTACACTGGTCATTGAAGGTGGGCATGCAGGTACAGCAGGTGGTGAAAAGGGCAAATGGTATGTTGGCATTCATAGCAAAAGGATTTGAGTACAGGAGCAGGAAGGTTCTACTGCAGTTGTACAAGGCCTTGGTGAGACCGCACCTAGAGTATTGTGTGCAGTTTTGGTCCCCTAATCTGAGGAAAGACATTCTTGCCATAGAGGGAGTACAGAGAAGGTTCACCAGATTGACTCCTGGGATGGCAGGACTTTCATATGAAGAAAGACTGGATCGACTAGGCTTATACTCACTGGAATTTAGAAGATTGAGGGGGGATCTTATTGAAACGTATAAAATTCTAAAGGGATTGGACAGGCTAGATGCAGGAAGATTGTTTCCGATGTTGGGGAAGTCCAGAACGAGGGGTCACAGTTTAAGGATAAAGGGGAAGCCTTTTAGGACCAAGATGAGGAAAAACTTCTTCACACAGAGTGGTGAATCTGTGGAATTCTCTGTCACAGGAAACAGTTGAGGCTGGTTTATTGGCTATATTTAAGAGGGAGTTAGGTATGGCCCTTGTGGCTGAAGGGATCAGGGGGTATGGAGAGAATGCAGGTACAGGGTTCTGAGTTGGATGATCAACCATGATCGTACCCAATGTCAGTGCAGGCTCGAAGGGCCGAATGGCCTACTCCTGCACCTATTTTCTATGTTCCTATGGTATTCAGTGGCGAAACTGAACTTGAGGAAGATCCCTGTGTTTGAGTGGTCTCTTCCTCCCTCGATGCTGTCGGAGGATAGTAGCGTAGACCTGGGTCTTGGGCACGGGTTAATTGACATGGTTTGTGGATCGGACTCTGTAATTCATGGTATGATGATTGTGGTCTGGGAAGTCTGCAGATAATGAATAACACAGGGCTAGTTTGAACCAGAGTTGAGCTCAAGTTCAAGTTGCTTTTTATTGTCATTTTGACCATAACTGCTAGCACAGTACACAGTGAAAACAAGACAATATTTTTCAGGACCATGGTGCTACATGAACAATATAAAAACCACACTGAACTACGTAAAACAACACACAAAAAAACTACACTAGACTAAAGACCTACCCAGGACTGCATAAAGTGCACAAAACAGTGCAGGCATTACAATAAATAATAAACAAGACAATAGGCACAGTAGAGGGCAGTAAGTTGGTGTCAGTCCAGGCTCTCAGTATTGAGGAGTCTGATGGCTTGGGGGAAGAAACTGTTACATAGTCTGGTCGTGACAGCCCGAATGCTTCGGAGGCTTTTCCCAGACGGCAGGAGGGAGAAGAGTTTGTATGAGGGGTGCGTGGGGTCCTTCATAATGCTGTTTGCTTTGCGGATGCAGCGTGTAGTGTAAATGTCCGTAATGGCGGGAAGAGAGACCCCGATGATCTTTTCAGCTGACCTCACTATCCGCTGCAGGGTCTTGCGATCCGAGACGGTGCAATTTCCCAACCAGGCAGTGATGCAGCTGCTCAGGATGCTCTCAATACAAGCCGAATTGAATATGCCTGGACTCTTTCAATTTCGTGTTTTATATTCTGTGGATTTTCATTTTTTTTTTGCTGTTGTGCATTTTTTGGGGGGTTTTTGCATGTGGTGGTGGGGGGGTTGTTGATGTTTACTTTCTTTAAACTGGTTGCATGGTGTGTCTTTGTTTCGTGGCTGTCTGTGGGGAAGATGTATCTCGGTTGCACACTGCACACATACTTTGATAATAAATGTACTTTGAATCTTCGTATTGGAGTGTTGACGAATAACGTGTGGATCAGGGAAAGTTGTGAGAATCGTAGCATAAGTTGGTACTTTAGGAGAGGAACAAAAAGCTGCATTGAAAATATTAAATTCATTTCATCTTCAGATCAACATGTAATTGCATTTGTTACATTACTGGCAAGAAGGGCTGTTTTATTAAAATGGAAAGTTACTTCTGCCCCTACATTAATTGAGTGGTTTTCTCAAGTAATGTTATGTCTCAGTTTGGAAAAAATTAGAAGTAGAACTTTTGATCCCCGATTCGATTTTGAGAGAAGATGGGGCTCTTTTACCTAATATTATCATTTAATTTGAATTATTTTATATGGTTTCCTTCCAATTTTATTCGGTGTGTGTGCGTGTGCGCGCGCTCCGGGGGTTGATTTCTAATGGGGTTTTTTCCCCTTTTTTTGTAGTCAGTGGGTTTTTTGTTCTTAGTTAAGTGGGGTTCTTTTTTTTCCCTTTTCCTTATATATAATTTTTTCTTCCATTTTTATATATTACGATCAGCTTTTTTTCTTCAGCTTTATTATTTGTATACATATTAATTTGTTGAAGGTTTGTATCATTTTGCAGCTGTAGAAGATTATGCACCAATAAAAAGATTCTAAAAATGGAATGAAAATATTAAATTCACACAAGTAGCATGGATCTATATCTTTAATCAGGAAAGAAGAAAACTTTCTGAATAAAGATCCAATACAAAAACACAAAGGAAGAATATTTTGGGGAAACAATTGATGAGAAGAATTTTATTACAGTATTAAGGGTTGACCAAAGAAAAATCAATAAGAGGCAGAATTATAATTGCATTCTACAAAACATTTGCTGCAGTAATGAATTTGAAGGAGTACAAGGGAATAATGTATTTGCAGGAAAAGTCATGAATACGAGAAAGAATCCTGTTTTGCTCACTTTTGGCTTACGTTGACAAACTCCTGCTTTAATTAAAGTGTAGAGGGCGCCAGCTCACTTTAGCGTTGGTAAATTTGACTGCTTGACATCCTTGGACTGTCGGAATCACTTGCCAATAATCCAGCTGAGGAGCAGATGAAAAAAAAATAGTTTCAATTTCATGCTGAAATGAAATGAGAATTCTTTACCTCAACTGGAGTTGGCTGTTTGAGTGTCAGCACCTGGCAACTTGACACAGTTAAAAAGAAAGTGCAAGATGAGCTCCAGGAGAGTCGATCTTTGAAACTGCCATGTTAATCACATCAAAACACAAATCAAATTATTTATGATGGAAAGTATATTTCACTCCCATTATGAACTGCCCTTGAACAGGTTGTGGTTGGTCTAGCCGATACCTGCCTGCACATTCTCCATGTACAGTGAGATCTACGGCCTCTTCATAAAGGAGAGGGAGGCATAACTAGCAATCCGCCCTCAGGTGGCAGAACGCAAGATCCTAACCGTAACACAATTCTGACTCAGAGACATCTAGACCAGGTTAAGTGGGCTTAAATTCAAACACTGAAAAATAGTATAGTTAAAAATAAAAATATCTTAATTAAAATACATTAAACTTTAATTTTAAACATGAGGGAAATAAAGCCAAATAATCAAGCTAACCTGAGCTGACCTGAACTATGTTATTATCCAGGCCCTGGAGCTCTGGCTGATTCTTTGCACTCTTTCCAGCTGAATGATGCCTTGTAGCACAGAACCAAAACTGTGCACAATACAGCAGCTGCAGCCTCACCAATGTGCAACTGTGACAAAACTTCACAACTTGTATACGCAGTACCTTGTCTGATGAAGGCCAAATGCCTTCTTCATCGCCTTGTCTGTGATGCCACATTCAGGAAACTATGTACTTGTAACTGCTAGGCCCCATTCCTCAACAGCACTCCCCAGGGCCCTCCTATCTTACCCTGTTCTAATTCCCAAAACTGCAACTCCTCTTGTATGAACTGAATGTCATTACCATTCCTTGGGCCGCATCTAGCTGATTGACCTGTAATTTTTGATAGCCTTTTGTGTTGTATATGATGCCACCTAGCCTACTGTCATCGGCAAACTTACTAAAACTTTATATTTGTATATATATTATAGTCATTTATACCTGAGAGGCATAAAGCGTGCAGTAATATCACAGCAGTGTATTTCCTGTAATAAAATTTGAGTCATCTAGAAAGCACTCTAAGGAGACAACTTGGGTTCAGTTATTATGGAACGAAAATAGACTCAAAAATGTTAGGGGACAATATGTTGCAAACTGATTACAACTTGGGTACTAAATTAAGCAAACCAGCAATTAAATTATCTTAAGTCTAGTTTTAACTCAAAATCTGAAAATGGAATAAGAGCATTAAAAATAGCAACCAGTAGAATACGTACTTGATAAAATAATGAGCCTTTTGGAACACTGACTGTGGGTAGCCTCCTGCCATACTTAAAGGTTTAGTTGCTATTATTGTTGTTGAGGTTGAGCCTGCTGACAAAGATCTTCACTAATGAGCTTTAGAACTTCAGCAGGGTTACAGCCTGATCCTGGAGCCTTTTCACTTTTTCCATTGAGATATGGCTTTTTGGAGATCTTGTCGGTAGGGAGCATCAGCAAGGCTCTTGTCGATAGACTCAAAGCCTAAGAGTTGTGGGTGGGGAGGGCTTCATGTTGCTTCTTCCAATGGGCATTGAGTACGACTTTGTTCCTGAATGATTTCATCCATGTACATGGCTTTCAGTGAGGTGGAACATTAAGACCTTGCACTGTAGATGGTGTTAACAGTTTTGAAAAAACCTATGAACGTTATGGTTGCAAATTGCTGTCTCTTGTATCTCTAAACCTACCATTTGCTCTTTAATAGGTCCTCTGCTGAATTTCTGGTTTCAAGTACCTGTAGAACATGTTTCTTTTATGGAATGGTGAAGTTTCTAGTGCAAGAACATCTTACATTTACACTTTGCAGTACATTTCAATAAAAATGTACTTGTGTAATAACTTTTGAAATGAATAAGTTGGCTGCAAGCGTTCCCTCTGATCTATTACCACTGAAACAGAACTACAGAAATCCAGAGCTCAAAAGGGAATCATTTAGACCACACTTACGTCAGCTCTGAAAGAGCTCCTATTAACCCCTCTCCTCCTGTTTCTCTACAGTCCTGGATTTTTTTTCTGAGCATTGTATGAGAAGTCAAGAGAAAGAGAGACTGCTGAAGAAATGTCTGGGGGTCCATGTAGACAACAATATGGAGATTGCAAGACAATATACAAAAGTTATGACTACAAGAGTCTTGACTTTTTGAACAGAAACAATCAAAACAAAAGCAAGGGAAGTATGTTAAACCACACAACCCAATCTCACAATAGGCAATGTCCTTCACAAATTCACAAATAAAACCATCAGATGTAGGAGCAAATTAGGCCATTTGGCCCATCATCTGCTCTACCATTTCATCATGACTGATTCAATTTTTCTCTCAACCCTAATCTCCTGCCTACTCACTGTTCCTTCATGCTCTGACCAATCAAGAATCTATCAACCTTTGCCTTAAATATACATAAAGAATTGGCCTCCACAGCTGCTTGTGGCAAAACATTTCCATAGATTTACCACTCTCTGGCTAAAGAAATTTTTCTTCATCTCCATTCTAAAAGAATGCCCTTCTATTCTGAGCCTGTGTCCTCTGGTCTTAGACCCTCCCACCGTAGGAAACATCCTCTCCACATCCACTACTTCAAGACCTTTCAACATTCGATAGGTTTCAATTAGATCCCCCTCATTCTTCTGAATTCTAGTGAATTCAGGCCCAGAGCCATCAGTACAAGCCGTTCAATCCTGAAATCATTTTCGTAAACTTCCTTTGAACCCTCTCCATTTTCAGTACATCCTTTCTAAGGCAAGAGGCCCAAAACTACTCACAATACTCCAAGTGAGGCCCCACCAGTGCTTTATAAAGTCTCAACATTACATCCTTGCTTTTTTATATTCTAGTCCTCTTGAAATGAATGCTAACATCGCATTTGCCTTCCTCACCACAGACTCAATCTGCAAGTTAACCTTTAGGGAATCCTGCACAAGGACGTCCAAGTCCCTTTCCACCTCAGCTTTCTGTATTTTCTCTCCATTTAGAAAATAGTCAACCCTTTGATTTATTCTACCAAAGTGCATGACCATACACTTTCTATATGCAATTTCTATGCTAATTCTCCTAATCTTTCTAAATCCTTCCACTTCCTCAAAACTACTGCCCCTCCACCCATCTTCTTATCATCTGCAAGCTTTGCAACAAAGCCATTAATTCCATCATCTAAACCACTGAGATACAACGTAAGACAAATCAGTCCCAACACAGACCCCTTTGGAACACCACTAGCCACTAGAAATGGCTCCCTTTATTCACACTCTTTGTCTCCTGCCAGAAAGATAGTATTATCTTTCCTGTAATACTATGGGCTCACAGCTTGTTAAGCAGCTTCATGTGTGGTACCTTGACAAAGGCCTTCTGAAAATCTAAGTACACAACATCAACCAATTTTCCATTGTCTATTCTGCTTAATTCTTCAAAGAGTTCCAACAGATTTGTCAGGCAAGATTCTCCCTTGAGGAAACCATGCTGACTACCGCCTATTTTATCACGTGCCTCCAAGTACCCTGACAGCTCATCCTTAATAATCAACTCCAACATCTTCCCAACCACTGAGATCAGACTAACTGGAAGAAAAGTTCCCTTTCTTGAAGACTGGAGTGAGATTTACAATTTTCCAGTCTTCCAGAATCTAGTGACTCTAGAAAGATCGTTACATATGAGGATTTGTTGTAGATAAGAAACATAAGCTGCAATTCAAATTTCACCCATTAATATGTAAATTACTTACCTGTGCGATCAGGCAAGATCATTGGTTCAGCCAATGATAACATTTCAATTTTCTTTTTAAACCAACTGTGGTAGCAACGATAGATAACGAAAGAAAGCAGAACTGACCACAGTGTGGACAATGTAATCTGATGAAAGAAAAAGGGAGAAAGACATATCGTAAAGCCACATCCAATTATTTCAGAGTATTCTGAAAGAAAAAATAAAAGATGTTAGAGAATCTGATTTTGCCTATGATTCCTAAAACTTGCATGCTTTTTAGAGTTAAAATCTGGATGACTAGAAATTCTATACATTTCAGAATCAGAAGGATCAAATCCTGGTAGAAGAGTCAGAAATTGTCATCATTTTGATTTTTTAGATCAGCTTATATTGTTTAGACTCTTTAATAAATGCCCCAGGAGTCCAGATAATTAACAGCTCAACAGAATATGGAATAAACACGATGAGACTCTGAAGGAAAGGAATAGGTTCACTCCTTAAAAATAAAAGTGGTTTGTGACACCCAGTTTAGCAGTCCAAATGACTGGATCAAAATTGAAACGAGCAATTCAATGAAATGTGCACACCAGGTCAATGATTGTTCCACTAGTGCCCCTTTTCCTGGTACGAAAGGTTACAGGGTCACGTCACCCTCCAGCAACATAAACTTCTAGGCCAAAGCTCCGATGAATCTTTTGTCTGAAATGTTAAGCCAAGGCCTTTTTGGATTTTTACACGCAAATTTATTTTATTTTTATTTATTATTCCAGCTGCGCTACCCCAGCAAACTCCCATCAACCCCAATTTAACCCTAACCTAATCACGGGACAATTTCAAAGACCAATTAACCTATCTAGTACACCTTTGGAGTGTGGATGGGAATTGGAGCGCCCAGGGAAAACCCACACATTGTACAGACCCCTTACAGATGATGGCGGAATTAAATTCCAAACTTCGATGCCCGAGGTGCAATAGTATCGTGCTAAACACTATGCTACTGCATCGCAAATTAAACAACAGTAGAAAGCTAACAATAGCCATGATGAAGGCTACGGTCAAATGAAATTTGTAACAAGAACCCCTTGCAAAAATGAAGTCAGTGAAGGTCAATATAAAATCCTTCTATTGGCTGAAGCCATGCCTGACACAGAGGAAGGTGAATGTGATTGGTAGAGGCCAGTTATCGTGCCTTAAGAGGACATTGCAGATATTTCCCTCAGATCTGTATTCAGCCTCTTCATCAGTGGCCTCAGGTATAGGAGTATCATTCAAAAGGGGTTGTCAGCTGAGCATTTAGGTTTATTTTCATTTCCTCTGATCACGGAATTATAGAATGATTACACCACAAGAGCATTGGCGTGTGGCCAAGTGGTCTAGTGATCTGAAGGTCACTGATTCGAGCCTCAGCTAAGGCAACGTGTTGTGTCCTTGAGCAAGGCACTTAACCACACATTGCTCTGCGACGACACCGGTGCCAAGCTGCTTGGGTCCTAGTGCCCTTCCCTTGGACAACATCGGTGGCGTGGAGAGGGGAAGGCTTGCAGCTTGGGCAACTGCTGGTCTCCCGTACAACCTTGCCCAGGCCTGCGCACTGGAAACTTTCTAACACGCAAATCCATAATCTCTCGAGACTAACGGATGCCTATTACACCACAAGAGGCCACTCAGTCCATCATAACCACACCAGGCTTCTACCACAACAACACCCAGGTTTCACCCAGCAGCCCATTCTCCACCACGTATTTATCCAATTCCATGTGAAGGCCTCAATAGAACTTGTCTTCACTATATCTGCAGAAAATGTTGTATAGTTTGCAGCTGCAGACAGTATAGAAAAAGGTGCTTTTCCTCTTGATTTTTGTCCAATGACCTCTAGCAGTCTCCCTCAACACTAAAACAGTCTCTCACTGGCAGTTCTTCGATTTCTATCAAAACTTCTTTGACTCTTCTCAGCAGAAAGCCTACCCATCTTAAAAGAAAGCAGGCCCTTTGGCCTAGTGTGATCACATTGACCACAAAAGATCCATTTAATATATTTGCTGAGGTAGCCTCCATTGGGCAGAGAATTCCACAAATTCTCCGCTCTTGGGAAAAGCACATCCTCCTCATCTCCATGCTACATCTACTCCCCCAGATCTTGAGGCTATGTCTCATTTTACTCCCCTCATTCCCATCAATCCATCTCACTTCTGCAGTACAAAGAATTTCCACTGACCTTTCAACTCACATATCTTTGGAATATGGAAGGAAAGTGGAACACTAAGTAGTTTCTGGTTTAAGATGACACTACCAAAAACGTGTAACAGCTTACTGGTAGATTGAAAGGCAAGAGATTTGACTAAAAACATTACTTATAACATCTTTTCTGATGCAAATTGTGGTGAAATCATTGTAGGCAGTGAGGAGGCAGGCGGAGTCGAGACTGGTTCAGGGGATGAGCCGTGCTGGGCCTTTGCAAAGCGCAACGCGTTTGAGCCGGGGTCGCAGACCTAGTTGGTATCGCTGCCAGAGATAGAGTGAGTGATTTGGAGAGGAGTCAATGCGGAAGAGTTTCAATGTCCATGTACCTAACTCGAGTGTGGGGTTGGATCCCTCCAAGCGCTGAGCTGATCTGGTGAGATCAAGAATGGTTTTGGGCTGTGCACCGCAAGCATATCATGATGCTGGGATCCAGGTCCTAGAGCTTGGCACTACCTGGAGCCTGGAAAATTTAAACGTCGGCCCAGGTAGACTAGAAGACCAAGAGTCAGGAACAGAGGCAAGGGTCTGTTGGTTGTAGTTCGGAGCTGAATGTCCAAGGTTACACATTTTATCGGAGGGATAGGAAAGTAGGCAGAGAGGGTGGTGTGTCTCTATTGGTAGAGAATGGTATCAAATCAGTAGAAAGATGTGACATAGGATTTGAAGAAGTTGAATCCTTGTGAGTTGGGTTAAGAAACTGTAAGGGTAAAAGGACGTTGATGGGTAACAGTGGCCGGGAGGTGGACCACAGATTACAACAGGAAATAGAAAAGACGAGTCAAAAAGGCAATGTTATGGTAGACATGGGAGATTTTAACATGCAGGTCGACTGGGAAAATCAGGTTGGCAATGGATCTCAAGTGTGTGAGTTTCTTGAATGCCTAAGAGATAACTTTTTAGAGCAGTTTGTCATTGAGCCTACTAGCTATACTGAATTGGGAGGTAATTAGGAAGTTTAAGGTAAAAGAACCCTTAGGAACCAGTGATCACAATATGATTGAGTTCAACTTGAAGTTTGATAGGGAAAAAGTAAAGTCTGATGTAGCAGTATTTCAGTGGAGTAAGGGAAATTACAGTGGTATGAGAGAGGAGTTGTCCAAAGTAAATTGGAAGAAGCTGTTGGTAGGAATGTCAGCACAGGGAAGTCAAAGCTATTGTAAAAGCAAAAGAGAGGGCATACAACAAAAGAAAAAATTAGTGAGAAGATAGAGGATTGGGAAGTTTTTAAGAACTTACAGAAAGAAAATTTTTAAAAAATCATTAAAAGGGAGAAGATGAAATACGAAAGCAAGCTAGCAAATTATATCAAAGTGGATAGTAAAAGTTTTTTCAAGTGTGCTAAAAATAAAAGAAATGAGAGTGGATATAGGACCGCTAGAAAATGAAGCAGGAGAAATAATAACGGGGGACAAGGAGCTGGCTGATGAACTAAGTGAGTATTTTGCATCAGTCTTCACTGTGGAAATCACTAGCAGTGTGCCAGATGTTGTAGTGTGTGAGGGAAGACAAGTGGGTGCAGTTACTATTACAAGAGAGAAGGTGTTCAAAAATCTGAAAGATCTAAAGATATATAAGTCACCCGGACCAGTTAGACTGCACCCTAGGGTTCTGAAAGAGGTAGCATTAGAAATTGTGGTGGCATTAGAAATGATCTTTCAAAAATCTTTGGACTCGCACATGGTGCAAGAGGACTGGAAAATTGCAAATGTCACTCCACTCTTTAAGAAAGGAGGAAGGGAGCAGAAAGGAAATTATTGACCAGTTAGCCTGACCTCAGTGGTTGGGAAGATGTTGGAGTCAATTGTTAAGGATGAGGTGATGGAGTACTTGGTGACACAGGACAAGACAGTATAAAGTCAGCATGGTTTCCTTCAGGGAAAATCATGCCTGATGAACCTGTTGGAATTTTTTGAGGAGATTACAAGTAGGATAGATAAAGGGGATACAGTGGATGTTGTATATTCGGACTTTCAGAAGGCCTTTGACAAGGTGCTACACATGAGGCTGCTTACCAAGTTAAGAGCCCATGGTATTACAGGAAAGTTACTAACATGGTTAGAGCATTGGCTGATTGGTAGGAGGCAGCGAGTGGGAATAAAAGGATTCTTTTCTGGTTGGCTGCCAGTGACTAGTGGTGTTCTACAGGTGTTGGGACCACTTTTTATGCTGTATATCAATGATTTAGATGATGGAATAGATGGCTTTGTTGCCAGGTTTGCAGATGATATGAAGATTGGAGGAGGGACAGGTAGTGTTGAGGAAATAGGTAGGCTGCAGAAGGATTTATACAGATTAGGAGAATGGGCAAGAAAGTAGCAAATGAAATACAATGTTGGAAAATGCACGGTCATGCACTTTGGTAGTAGAAATAAATGTGTGGACTATTTTCTAAACAGGTAGAAAATCCAAAAACCTGAGATGCAAAGGGACTTGGAAGTCCTTGTGCAGAACACCCTGAAGATTAACTTGCAGGCTGAGTCGGTGGTGAGGAAGGCCAATGCAATGTTAGCATTCATTTCAAGAGGTCTAGAATACAAGAGCAAGGATGTGATGCTGAGGCTTTATAAGGCACTGGTGAGGCCTCACCTGGAGTATTGTGAACAGTTTTGGGCCCCTCATCTTAGAAAAGATGTATTGGCATTGGAGAGAGTCCAGAGGAGGTTTACAAAGATGATTCCAGGAATGAAAGGGCTGTCATACGAGGAACATTTCATGACTCTGGGTCTGTACTTGCTGGAATTCAGAAGGATGAAGGGGATCTCATTGAAACTCCTCAAATGCTTAAAGGCCTAGACAGAGTAGATGTGGAAAGGATGTTTCCTATGGTGGGAGAGTCACAGCCTCAGGATAGAGGGGCACCCTTCTAAAAAAGAGATGCAGAAAAATTTCTTTAGCCAAAGGGGTGGTAAATTTGTAGAATTTGTTGCCACGTGCAGCTGTGGAGGCCGGGTCGTTGGGTGTATTTAAGGCAGAGATTGATAGGTTCTTGATTGGACACAGGTTATGGGGAGAAGGCCCATATCAAAGGTTATGGGGAGAAGGCCAGGAACTGGGGGTTGAGGAGGAGAAAATAAAGGTCAGCCATGATTAAATAGTGGAGGAGAGTTGATGGGCCAGGTGGCCTAATTCTACTCCTATGTCTTATGGATCATGCAGATTCCATTCACTCCCACACGAATTCTGGGCTGATTTCACTCGCTGTCTCTCTCCACAGCGCTGAGGCTGTGAATTGATCTGGCTGCTGTGCGTCTTTGCCCCGCTAGTTTGATGAATTAGGTCCAAAGCTTGGGCCTACTCCAGCTGCCTCGGGGGCAGATCTGGGGACTCAGTCTGGTTTGGAATGCTGTTGGCTTGCTTCCATTGTTTGCATGATTTGTGCTTTTATTTTCTCTCTTTCTCTGCACTGTGGTTTTTTGTCTTTTTTTATTGGGTTATTCGGGTTTCTTGCTTTGTGGCTGCCTGTAAGCAGACAAATTTCAAGGTGTATAACTTGTACATTCTTTGATAATAAATACGCTTTGAATCATGAATCTTGAAAACTATTGGGTGACAGGGAGATGGTTCAAACTTCACACAGACAGCACCAAAAGTCAGGATAGAACCTAAATTACTGGAGTCGTGAGGAAAGAGCTTCAGCAACTATATCAACCATTGTACCACTTTCTCTTCACCATCTACACCTCGGATTTCAACTACTGCACAGAGTCTTGCCACCTTCAGAAGTTTTCTGATGACTTTGCCATAGTTGGATGCATCAGCAAGGGAGATGAGGCCGAGTACAGGGCGATGGTGGGAAACTTTGTCACATGGTGCGAGCAGAAACATCTGCAGCTTAATGTGAAAAAGACTAAGGAGCTGGTGGTGGACCTGAGGAGGGCTAAGGCACCGGTGACCCCTGTTTCCATCCAAGGGGTCAGTGTGGACATGGTGGAGGATTACAAACACCTGTGGATATGAATTGACAATAAACTGGACTGGTCAAAGAACACTGAGGCTGTCTACAAGAAGGGTCAGAGCCGTCTCTACTTCCTGAGGAGACTGAGGTCCTTTAACATCTGCCAGATGATGCTGAGGATGTTCTACGAGTGTATGGTGGCCAGTGCTATCATGTTTGCTGTTGTGTGCTGGGGCAGCAGGCTGAGGGTAACAGACACCAATAGAATCAACAAACTCATTCGTAAGGGCAGTGATGTTGTGGGGGTGGAACTGGACTCTCTGAAGGTGGTGTCTGAAAAGAGGATGCTGTCCAAGTTGCATGCCATCTTGGACAATGTCTCCCATCCACTCCATAATGTTCTGGTTAGGCACAGGAGTACATTCAGCCAGAGACTCATTCCACCAAGATGCAACACTGAGCGTCATAGGAAGTCATTCCTGCCTGTGGCCATCAAACTTTACAACTCCTCCCTCGGAGTGTCAGACACCCTGAGCCAATAGGCTGATCCTGGACTTATTTCCACTTGGCATGATTAACTTATTATTATTTATTTATATATGGTTTTATATTGCTATATTTCTGCACTATTCTTGGTTGGTGCGACTGTAACGAAACCCAATTTCCCTCAGGATCAATAAAGTATGTATGTCTGTCTGTCTGTCTGTACCATACCATCATCTCTCATCTAACCTTGTAGCTAAGTTGACTTAGACTTGGGGAGCTGCATTCTCAAGTTTACGTCAATGTAGAACAACATTAATCCTTGGAAAAAATGTCAGTTTATACCTCTTTCTGCTCTCTGAAAACAACTCACCACAAACTCCCATTGTTTGTTACTTAGCCAGCTCCATATTCATGCTATCAGTGTTCTGATTATGCCACGTATTTAAACAGATATGAACACCATGTCAACCCATGTGGGACCTGGAGAACTTTTGATAACTGGCAAGTGAAATGTAGATCACACTTATCAAGTAATACAAGAACCCCCAAGAAAAAGCAACACAATGGCATAGCTAGTGGAGTCCCAGACGCCTGGATTCAACTCTGACTTTTCAGTCTGTCTATGTAGAGATCAGATTGCATGGTCTCCAGCAGTTCCTGCCACATCCCAAATGTGCACAGATTGGTATGTTAATTGACCGTTAATAAATTCCTCATCTGGGTTGATAGAAATGTTGGGAAAACAAAAGAGGATTAGGGTAAAGAGGGATGGCTGATAGTCGGGTAGATGGAAGGACCTGGTTCAATGTTGTATCGATTTTCAACATAACCCCACCCAAGGTCCCTCAAACCTGAGTAACAGTATGAGTTTCACTTAAGAGTATGCCATTCACAACCATAAGACATCCAACTAATTTTTATAGCTATTGCTACAGTACGTATCATTCACAAAACATTTTCCTCAATAATTTGCAAGGAGCTAGATCTTGCAAACAATAATGACGTAATAGCAGAATCAGATTTACCCACGATGACTGAAAGATGGATATTGGCCGGGACACCAAATAGAACTTCCCTGCTTGATTTCAAAATAAGACAATGGATTTTTTTTTACCTCCATCTGGGAAAGAATATATAGTATTTTTATTTTAAAATTTCATTCAGAGACCATTCTTCAAACACTGTACCATATTCTTAATCCTACACTAGGTGGTTTGCCTTCATTTTGTGCTCAAGTTTCTCAAGTAGGGGGAAAGCCATGACTTTTCATTCAGCGGTGAGAATGCTAACATTACCAAAAGATGTGGTATAGTAAGACCATAGTGTCAAGCATGGGGAAGAGCCTGCATGCCCTCCTGAACCCCTAAAGTCTATCTACTCACAAGACACTTCAAGGAAATGGTCTCGTTCACCTGGATGTTGCATCAGCAACAATGCTTGACTGCAATGCTATGGAGAAACAAGTAACTACCGATGCTGGAATCTGAAGCAGAGAAACAAACTGCTGGTCGCACTGGAGGTCAGCTGGCATCTGGGTAGGGAAATGGACAGTTGACATTTTGGGTCAAGAACTGTTCTTCTGGACTCCAATGCTATACATAGAAGTTTGTTTGATCATGTTTTGTCACCACAGCCAAGTTGCCAGTTAATACCAGCACCTGAAAGTTATAAGCTCTTTGAACGTACGAAGAACTACCCCAAAGTTACATGGAATTCCTTCCACCGAGAAGCACAGGAGAGTTTGCGCTGAGGCCCTGCACATCAGACAGGGGCAACTAGCATGATGTGAGGTGACTATTTCCCAGCTTCAAGTGAGGAAAGAAATTGCCAGCTGGATTAGTCACAGTTCCTGCAATGGAGTTGTCAAAGTTGTACATTTTTAATGATACTGAGATTTCTAAACTTACCAAAAATTAATAAGCCATAAAATAAAGCTAAGCATCAAAGTCATTCAAAATCAGTAAAACATGCAGATAAAAATCAAATAAAAACAGTTCACCATGTTTAAACACTTCCAAATACTTCTAAATAGCTTTAAACAATAAAAAATCTAAATTAATAAGCTACTTGATATTTTATGAATTTTGCAAAATATTTGATCATTTTGAAACTAATAATATCTAAATATTTTTTAATTAGCTAACCTTTACCTAAGACCCTTGTACATATTTATTTTCTCTTAAATCAAAGGGAGCATTTCCCTTCAACTTCCCTGAA